>NC_046157.1:94270360-94585197 GCF_011064425.1 Rattus rattus | reverse complement strand
GTTATTCCACCTCATACCAATGAGAATGGCTAAGATTAAAAATGCAGATAACAGCAGATGCTGGTGAGGATGTAGAGAAAGAGGAACACTCTTCCATTGCTGATGGGCCTGCAAGATGGTAAAACCACTTTGAAATCAATCTGGTGGTTCCTGAGAAAATGAGAAATGGTTCTACTTGAACACCCAACTATACCTAAAAATGCTCCAACATATAACAAAGACACATACCCCACTATGTTTAAAGCAGTCTTTATTTATAATAGCCAGAAGCTGGAAACAACTCAGATGTCCTTTAACAGAAGAATGTATACAGAAAATGTGGTACATCTACACAATGGAGCACTACTCAGCTATAAAAAATAATGACTTCATGGAATTTGCAGGCAAATGGTGGAACCAGAAAAGATCATCTTGAGTGGGGTAACCCAGACACAAAAGAACCCACATGGTATGTACTTACTGATAAGTGGATCTTAGCCCAAAAGCTATGACACAATCCACAGACCATACGGAGCTTAGGAGGAAGAAAGACTAGGGTATGGATGCTTTAGTCCTGCATTGGGAAGGGGATGATAGTGGATGATAGAGGGGGATCTGGGAGAGAGAGTGAGGGGGAGGAAATAAGGGGGAGCAGTATTAGGTACTGGAAGGTTCAAAGGACAGGTGAAAGGTACAAAGGGTCAGGAAATCAAATAAAAAAATGTAGTAGTGGGGCATGAGGAACTGGGGTTAGCTACTGGAGGGTCCCAGATGCCAGAGATATGAGAGGCTCCCAGGACCCAATGGGGATGACTTTAACTGAAATGGGTACAGTGAAGGGGTGATGGAACCTGTAGAGACCACTTCCAGTAGAGAAGCAGGGCACCCAGATGGGGGATGGGGCCACCCATCCATCTCAAATTTATAACCCAGAAATGTCCCAATCCAAAGGAAAGACAGGGTCAAAAAAATGGAGTTGAGACTGAAGGAAGGCCATCTGGGGAACTCCCCACTGGGACATCCATCCTGTCTGCAGACACCAAACGAGGACACTGCTGCTGTAGCCAAGAGGGGCCTGCTGAAAGGAACCTGGTAAGTCTTCCATTATTAACATGTTGATTATATTTCAAACCTTACAATTACATAGTATTTATCCCATGATTCAGAGACTATAGCACCAAGTGAAAACTCCTACCCAGATCTATAATATGCATACCACATATTCTACCCTTTATTTTCCTTTTGAAAAATTGGGACAGGAAAACCCAATCTTTTCCTCTTTTCCAAGGAACAAATACTTTTCCTGGGGGGGGGGTGGGTGGAACATGCCTTTATTCTCAGTACTTAAGAGACAGAGGCAGGCAGATTTCTGTGTTCAAGGCCAGCCTTATTCACAGAGTGAGCTAGAGAACAGCCTCAGCACAGAGAAACCCTTCCTCAAACAAAGCAACAGAAACATGATTTCTGTGCATAGATATGAGTGTAAAGACGCTGTGCAGTCTGCATTTGGGATGTGACATATGAGACAAGAATAAATAAATTAAAATATGGTTAAAGTATTTCTCTTATACTCGTCTTATTTAATCTAAAATTTTCTGTGCTCTTATTTAATCTAATTGAAAATGCTATTTAATAATTATTTCTATAAAGAATCATAAATGGCCATTTAATAATTAGGGAATGATCATGTAAAAGAAGGACATGAAAAAGGCTAATATTTTTGATTTCACGTTGCACATATTGCAAAAACCCCCTAACACCTGGATGTGGCCAATTATGGAAAATGCACCAAAAGTCCCACCGTTTCGAAGAACTTCTAGTTTGTAGGAGAATGAAATTTACATTATTTTATTATAAGTCCTTGCGGGCAAAATTCCACCTTCCTTGACTACCTGAGTATTTGAAGAGATCTACTTATGTACAGGACAATGAATGTACCATGTGTGCCATTACCAAATAAAATTGTAGTTATATGTATCAGTGTAGGGATGCCACATAGGTATCACAACGTTAGCAACATACTTGCTAAAATTTAGTACACTATATCATGCATGAAGATCCTATCATACTTATTATAATACCCCCACCTTTTTTGCTCATTTTTTGTTTGTTTTATACCCTTCCTTTGTAGCAGGGTTGATTTCAAACATACAGCAGTTTTGCTTTTGCCTCCCAAGTGCTGAGATTATAGGCACATGCTAGCTTATGTACAAAGAGACATTTATTGAGAAATAATGGTTGCTTATAAAGGAAGGGCCTGTCTTTTGAATGATGGGCTGTGTGTGCTTGCATGAGTTTCTATATGATAAAAAAAAAGAGAGATGGAAAATAAAGTATTTAAAAGTAGCTACACGAGAAAAGCTGAAAAAAATCACTTCTGTTAATAGGGTTCAAGGGCGAAGCATGAGTGGTGTACATATCTTCTTCCAAACTTGTTGTCTTTTCAGTGACTTTTTAAAATAATGCTTTTAATTGAATGGATCATTTCTGGGTACTATGAAATCAATGAGCTCATCGTTTGACTTGTACAAAATGAAGATTAAAAACTCCCACTTAGGGATGTGGGATGTATTGCTTGGTGAACAATGAGTTTCAGTAATTTACAATCATCTTTTTTATTAATATTTCCTCAAGTATATCTTTACTTTTAATCAAATGTTAGGGGACTGTCATAATTTTTACAATATGTATTTGAAAATAAATCGTAAGGTGCACCTCTAACTTTCAAACAAATATCAGAGATTCTTTTAATTTTAATTCTGAGTATTCAGTCTTTTTTTAAAATGAATTTGTCCTTCCATGTCTTGTAACATTGACATTTGCTGCAAAAGCAAAAGTTAAAAATAAGAAATAATATTAACAAATTTGGAGCAGAATTTATTTTACTAAAAAATCAACTGATAATGAGACTTTACCTTTAAATGCTCACCAGATAATAACCTTTCCTTGAAGGAAGAGAGGTGGGGTATATCTGGGAATGGTTCCAATTTCATTAAAATTAAAACAAAAGTGTATGTGTGTGTGTATACACAATTTACAGTATAATTATATAAGTAAACATTTCACTGCCTAAATATCACCATTCCTGTCCTATTGCAGAAGAAACAAAGATTCAGAGAGCTTGAGAAAGGTACCCAAGGTCAGATAGCTCATTAGCCTCAGTCAGGCTATACAAAACTCTAGGCAAATTGGGAAAAAATATTCTTTCCAGATACCTGCAGTTTGGCTGTTGGCAGGATTTCTGCTTTATACCCCTTCAGGCCTCGTTTCCTTGTCCAAGACAAACATCAGTCAATTTTTCTCTACTGCATATACCTTTGAGACCCCTGGAATGCTTACATATTGCCAGGAAAGAAATGATGAGGTCTATTTATAGTCATGTTGGCACATGGGCTGGAGCCAAAGTATCTTTGTACCTTGACCTCCAAACTGAAGCCAACGTGTTTATAAAATGATGATGACTTTAGAGAGCCCCATGTGCTTTTGTGGTGAGCAGCCCATGTCTTGATGCAAAGAGGGAATCAGACTGGCAAACATGTGTATATTATAGATTACATAAGCAACTAGAGCAATGTTTTCTAGAGTAACTGCAAGACAAACTGTGTTTGCTTCACACAGGAGACAAGTTTCCCAGTCAAGGATTAATTCTGTATTTCATTACCATCCGAACTGTTAGGAAAGTGTAATGATTGAATAGTTTTGGATGGTTCATCTTTCCTGCCATAAAATGGATACAGATTTATTACCATAAACTTTATCTTTTCATTCTTTTCAATAATTCAATATGAACAACAATAGATATTTAACCAAAACATTTCCCTTTATAACTGAAGCTTTCAATTTAAAAGTGAATTCCTTTTTATAATATTTATCTACTTAGGTCTAGAAGAATATGAAGGTGAGATGACAGAAAAATATTACCTATAGGACCTGACAGAAAAACAGAATTAACACTTTTTATGATTTTGGGATTGCTTATGTATTGTATGTGCTGTCATGTGACTTCCCTACTTAAATTTATCTGCAATTGCTTCCACTGTTGGTGAGACATAACAAAATTATTTCATGTTGTATGACGCCCTGAAAATGTGCCCTTGCCAGTTTTTGCTTGCCTTTCTTCCCCTCTACTTCTCTTCATTGTCTTTCACCTGACACATATTCATTGACAGTATTGTGTGCCTTGATGCAGAGGATACCGTAGGTAACAGAGCCCCTGACAGATACCACAGTCATAGCATTTATATTCCAGGTGAGCAAAAAAAAATACACTCATACAGTATACTTGAGATAGTAAATGCCAAGACAGAAAAGTGAAATTCTTAAGGGAGAGTTGAGTACATTTGCTTTTAATTGTAGGGGCAATTATATATCATTGAGAAGATACAATCTAAGTGAAGAACTGGATGAAAAAAAGCAGTAAGCCAACAAAAATGGAGTAAGGGCATCCAACTAGGAAAGCCAATGATCATAAGGCACCCAGTCACTGTGATAAACCATTTAGACAGAAAGCGTTTGGGAAGGGAGGGCTTTATTCCATCATTTAAGGCTTCAAAGGTAGGAACCTAAGCAGGGGTGGAAGTAGAAATTAAAGCAGGGATCTAGGAAGAATGCTACTGGCTGCTTTGCTCTTGGCTCATGATTAGCTGGAGTTTCTAAGCAGCACAGGTCCGCCTGTCCAAAGCTGTCAGTGCTCACCTTGAGTTGAACCCTCCTAAATCAATTAGTAATCAAGAGAATGCCCCACAGAGAGGCTCACAGTACAATCTGATGAAGAAAATCCTCAAGTAAGTACTCCCTCACAATGGGTTGCCTCAAATTAACAGTGAGAGACCCTCCCATAATCTCACACTGAACTTTCATATTTTACAGCATTGCATGAACGTATTTCTTTCTGCTACCTTAGATTTAGAAATCTCCAGGATAACTTTTTATTATAATTTCTATGCTCTTCCAATGCCATATTGAACATTATTTTGTCAGAGATATTCTTCTGGAATCTATAAATCCTTTCAGACTGGTACCTTTCACTTAAAGAACATTTCAAAATTTCCTTTACAAGGTTTCTTCTGGTCTTAGTTATTACTTCATTGTCTATATTCTTTGTTAAACTACTGGATGCTGAAAGCTTTGTCATTGTTGAATGTCACAATACCAGACATGTATTCAAATGAATTGCTTAGTGCACAAGTAAGTAACACATGGTTGAGTACAATTCACAATGGCCTTCTAACTAAGCTAATGTGAATTTATGAGAGGGTCATCATACATTATATTTATTTTCAGTCCTCAGGTTTTCCATGAGAAATATGGGAGTGATAAGATATGCCTGCTCTGTGTGTGTGTGAAAGAAAGAGATGGGACAGATCACTTTAAAATGTTCAAGGGTTCACACAGATGTTCTATCACTCAGAATAGGCAACAGACCCAATAATTACTTTAAGGTTATTTATTAACAAGAAGCCATTAAATGACAACACTAATTTAGTCCATCCTAGTAGAAGTGTTTGCTATACGAATACTAATCACTGTCTTCCATTGAGGTTTGCTTTTAAGAAGGAAGAGAAAAGCCTGTGTACCAAGCAGGGTTTCTTAACATTTTAAAATATATTAGTTAATGGAAGGATTCGTACTTTCTCAGGAAAGAACAGTTGGGAGATCACCAGCTGCTGGCAGGATTCTGATTCAAGCCTTGATCCATAGCCCCTTAGAATTTATCTTTCTTGCACAAACACACAGTAATTTATCATTGCTGTGATCCCTCAAAATTATGCAAACAAATGCAAGTATCAGCTCTGTAAAATGTGATCCCATTCTTTTATAACTTTACATTTTTTAAAAAATAAAATAACTGTCTTTTTGTTTTTACTATTTTCATGGTGCTGGGAACCAAATAAAAGGTCTCACTTGCGTTAGGCATGTGTTTTACAGGTGACTTATATCAAGATAGGCACATGAGCACTTTTGAAAGTGTTTTTGTACTGTTTTTAGTAACATAGTGTACAGTGTTTCGCTTATCATGAACTCTGATGCAATCTTATCATGTTTTAAAAAGGACCTACTTTGTCTTAAATATCTGAGTTAGGTCACGGCTATCAGCTGAAAAAGAGAAGCCTGGCCAAGTCTATTATCTTCAGTAATATCTGTAATTTACATTATGTTGGTAAGTTGTCATGCACTATTGTAGCATATTGAAAATGCATTTTTGTATGGAGATTGGCCTCTCTGGGGGCATGCTGTCTGCCACTTCGGCTACAAGGAAAATGGAAAATAGCAAGCAGGTACAGATGCTAAAACATGGTGTCCTGGAGAACAACTGGAAGGTCAGTTGTTTTCCAAAGTGGTTACTGTTGTTTATCCTATAAAACTGCCTGCCGTGGGAAATAGGAAAGGGGGGCTCTGCTCTGCTCTCACATTCTGATCAAGAAAGCCAGCAGGTCTGTTTCAGCAGACTCCCCCAACTGGCTTCTACTGGATTATGCTAGGCACCTATTTTGTTGATAATATCCATCTATTGCTCTTTATTCTTTTCCTTAGAAACCCATGCAAGGGGAGGTTCTGCTCAGCTCTGGTGCTCTTAACCGAATTACCCTGATGGAGCATCTCTAGTCAGTCTCTGCTGACTGTTGTAAGCCCCAGGTTTGAAAGGTTGCTTTTGTTTGCTTTCAGTCAGGCTACCCCAGTTGTTGCTGATGTCTTGAGCACTCAGTGTGTTTTTCTCTTTCTCTTTCGGTTGTTTCTGTCTATTTGCTCCTTGCTTTCATACTGTTTCTGTCTCGTCTTTTAACACGCTTCATAAAATCACTCCAAATGGAAACCGTGGCTAGCGCATATGATTCTCTGCTTTTTAAATAACAATATATGATAAAATGTGTAACTTATTTGATTTTTCTGGTGGAGAATGCCATTTCTTGCCTGGAACAGAAAGATAAAGTTGCTTGTACCTACAAAAAACATAAAGTTGCAATATTTAGATCACACATAAATGGACTTACACAATATCACTTTAAATTTGTAGAGAATTATATGAAATTTAGCAAGGAAAGTCCCTAGTATTATACTCATCAATGGACCATATATATCATGAATGGGCCATTTCTCTGTGCCATTTTTTTTCCTTTCACTATTCCCTATCTACAGCTCCCAAATATTAATATTTAGTCTGAGTAGAAGGTAAAAGGAAGTATAAAATGTGAGACATTGCTGTTTTTTTAAGACGCTAATAATAACATGTAGGAAAGTGACTTGGATAGCAATACAGAAAAACTCAGCACACCGAAAAGCCATTCAATTTGACAATGACACGGAGCATCAGTTTATAATATGCTGGATTACTAGAGTTGATATCGGAGGTTTTTGTGGTTTAAATGTGAGCACATGTCCAATGCTTCAGGTATTTGAACACTTCTTACCCCTTTGAAGTTCTGTGTTGGAAGTTTATTGGACCTTTCAGAAGTTAAGCCTCCTAAAAGGAAGTAGGTTAATTGAAGACAAGCTTTGAGAATTAGCAGCTCATCTCATTTCCTGCCCATTATCTGCTTTCTGTCTACAGATTTCCTGCTATCCACTGGGTTTGTATTCCTATTGCCAAACCATCTCCACCTTGACGAAATGCTTCCTCTCACACTATAAGACAAATTAAACCTTTTTTCCCTATGGTGTTTCTGCTCAGGTATGGATTCACAACAAAATATAGCTAAATTAGTCAAAAGTCGTTTCTAGTGATGCTCTAAGCATATGATATCATGATACCTATCTCCCAAACACAACCTTTGTGATTCCAGTGAGGTCACCAGAAAAAACAAATCTCTGTGGTGAGTATTCTTTCTCATTTTGTAGCTGCTGTTTGTCCTATTGATGGTGTCCTTTGTCATACAGAAGCTACTCAGGTCCAGTAATGAGGTTCAGTTTATTAAATGTTGATCTTAGTGCCAGAGTTGTTGGTATTCTCTCCAGAAAGTTGTCTTCTGTTCACTACTTTCTCTTCTGCTAGATTCAGTGCCTCTGGTTTATGTTGAGATTTTTAATCCACTTGGACTTGGATTTTGTTCAGGGTGATAAGCAGGCATCTATTTTCATTCTTCTGCATGTAGAAATCTAGTGACACCAGAACCATTTGTTGAATACACTTTCCTCTTTGTTGTGTACTGTGACTTCTTAAAAAAAATCAGGTTTTGATACATATGTGGACTTATGATTTGATTTCATGGCAAACTTGATTCTGAATATATATCATTCACACTCTATAACACCTACACTGTAATGCCAAATAATACCAATGAATACTGCACAAAATCCTTTGGCTCAGACTCTAAATTAGTGTGTCTTTGATTTGATTTCATTGATCAACCTGCATGTTTTCATGCCAACTCCATGCAATTTTTATTAGGTTCTTTGCATGTATGTTTTGGTTGTGCATCAAGGTTTTTTTTATGTGACTTCTAACACTGGGAGCGAAGGCTTTCTCTGATTCGCTTGCCTGGTTTTGTGAGCCGTTTCCTCCTACTGGGCTGCCTCCTTGATATAAGGATCTGTTCCCAGTCTTGTTATAGTGTGTTGTGCTTGTTCAGTTGGTATTCCTAGGATGCTAGCTGTTTTCTGTAGGGAAATAGAGGAGTAGATCTGGTAGAAAGCATTGGAGTGGAGGACTGACGGGGAGGGGAGTGAGGGGGAACTGCACTTAGGAGGTGATATAAGAGAGAATAATAGTAATCAAAAAGAATGGCTTTACAATATCTTACTAGTGAGATATTTTTTAGTTCCTTTTGCCTGGTTTCTTAATTTTTTTCTTCAATTCTGAGAAATTTTTTCCAACTACAGATATACATGTCTACATAGGACCTACACACATCAAATATGTACTGATAATAAATGATAAATATATTTTATAAATTTACTTAATATACATAAACTTTATTACTTATTAAAGACAAAAGCAAATTTGTAAACTGGCAAGATTAAATGTGCTTGTTTGTTGAACACAGTAAAATCCAAAAATATACTAATTTAATACATTCTGATTAATGATGGTAGGGAAATATTAAAAGTTTTATTCTTGGAAATTAAACAATTTCATTTCTATTAGAGCAGAAACTTTTCTATGTACAATAAAAAAAAATCACTGTAGTTGACAACACACACTAATTTAGAATCTGAGCCAAAGGATTTTGTTCAGTATTCATTGGTATTATTTGGCATTACAGTGTAGGTGTTATAGAGTGTGAATGATATATATTCAGAATCAAGTTTGCCATGAATTCTGTAATACAACATTAGAGAGTGCTGTTATAATCACTTCTGATTTGGTACATGGTTTCCTTTGAATTAAGTTTTGGTTCCTTGAATTCAGGAAACTTTTGTTTCAGAGTGTCCCCTTTGCCATTGCTAATCATGTGTATTTTTCTAATGTAGATATTTACACATTAGACTGGCAATTCCTGTTGATATTTTCAAGCACTTGCAATATACGGTGTCTTGTCTGGGAAAGCTGCTTGTCATCCTTCCCAAATCAGTCTTTCTGCATGGTATCTATCACCTCATTGTCCAAAAGAATTATATGAGGTTGAAACAATGGAGTCTACACACTAAATTATTAAATGAAACATGCAAGAAAAAACCTTTAGTGCAATTATTATTACCATTATTTGTCTGTGCATGGCCGTCTCACTATACTGTCCAGGTAGGTCTTCAAATCCTGGGCTCAGGGCACTTTCCCACCTCAGCCTTCGACTAACTGCAACTAAGGACACTGTCTATGATTTAGATGTGATTTTGACTCTTAATAAACAGATAGGATATCCTAATACCTTTCATTATAAACTGTGAAAGTAAAAAATAGAAAACACAGAAATTGTTTCCAACCTTCATCATTCATTTGTAATTTGGTAATGGTTTGGTATGTTGCAAAGGAAGCTTCAAGTAGTTTCTTATCTGCACCACTCCTTTGGACTCTGAATTTGGGGCTTAATTCTATTATAGGAGCTCAAGATGCATGAATCTTTATGGGTCAGTGAGAGAATCATAGAGGATTTTTCTACTAGACAGATTAGTATATCCCACTGAGCAGGATACACATAGCAACAATAGCAACAACTAGCCATCTTGATTTTTTTCTTCACCATGAAGTTAAGTAGGATTAAATATATATATATATATACAAAATATGAGTTGTGTAACCAATTTCAGTTACTTCTTTCACTTTAGAAAATGAAGACTCCACATTCTATAATAATTCTCCATCTGCCTACTACTGAGTCTTGATGAACATCCTTATATTGCTTGTCCTTATGACTTTGAGTAAACTAGTTAATATACAGAAATGGAATCATAGTTTTGTATTTTGAGCCTTCCACATTTGATGGGTCTATTATCCTCAGCATTTATCCCTTATTATAGTATGCAAATTTTTCTTTATTATGCCTTAATAATATTTCACTATATGTATCTAGATATCATAGTTTGTCCATCCCTATATCAGTGAGCATGTGAGTTCTTTTAATGGTTATTTTAAATACTGTTTCTATAAACATAAGAATACAGTTGTCTGTCGGAACCCCTACTTTTACATCTTTTGGCTTAAAAAACAAAGGAATTATACAGCAGATCAATATGTTAAAATATATTAAAAATACAACAGTATTTCTCTACCTTATATAATTTCTTACCCTTGGATTATATTTAAAATGATCTATGTTCAGGATGTTTGCCTATATATGAATATATTAAATATTTATTTAATCATGTTAAGAAAAAAATAGATTCTATATGCTAGAAAATAGCATCCGATTTCCTATTAAATGGAATGTTAATTACTTTCATAGGCAAACTATATTTAAAGTCAAATTTTAAATTGAATAAGGATATACTTGTAAAAAGACAATACAACAAGTTGGTAGTTTATAAATGAAATAGTGTAATATAAACAAAAGCCACCACCCAAAGACTATACATGAATTGACCCTGGGCTCCAACTGCATAGGTAGCAATGAATAGCCTAGTAAGAGCACCAGTGGAAGGGGAAGCCCTTGGTCCTGCCAATACTGAACCCCCAGTGAACAGGATTGTTGGGGGGTGGGCGGTAATGGAGGGAGGACAGGAAGGGGAACACCCACAGAGAAGGGGAGTGGGAGGGGTTAGGGGGATGTTTGCTTGTAAACTGGGAAAGGTAATAACAATTGAAATGTAAATAAGAAATACCCAATTTAATAAAGATGGAGACAAAAAACCAAAAATGCTTTATATAATAAGGAACAGGTCGAACATTTGGAGAATATTGATATTGTGTTGAGGTATTGGAGTGGTACTGAGTAAGAAATAGCACTTGGGTAAAAATTCATAAACATCTTCGTATTATATAGTTATATTCATCATAAAAAAATCTACTAAATATAAAACCAAGTCACGTAGGATTTAATTCGTTGAGTATTAAATTTAGTGCAAGGGTGAAAATGAAAGTTTTACATTTGGCCTACCACTAAAGAGCGTTGAGAGCCATGGCATGGAATGAAGTCACCAGAGCCTGTTGTGAGGAGAGACAGAAACCAGGAGGGAGATGGAGACACTACAACATTGAGATGGATATATCATGAATAACAAAAAAGAGACGGCAAAAGAGCAGAGACAGAGAGGAGTGAGCAAGGACAAGCAAAGGGGACAGTACCGTAGATATTAACAGAAGAGTGAAAACTCAGAAAAGGGGAAGACAAGCCAGCAATAATTAAAATATGACTCAAATAAAGATAATTGAAATGATCATAAGAATTCTGCCTGCAGGTCCTTCTTAACTCAGATAAGAATCATTTTCATTAAATCTGGTCATAATTAACATTCTCAGAATAGATTGAGAGGAAATGGAATATTAACACTTGGTGTAGAGATTCTAATAAATGTCAGTGATTTTATTGCAGAGTTCCCCAGATGAGAAATTAATAGCTAAAAGGTGGAAGGATGAATATGGAATTATTCTTTGCTTATATTTCTAATTTTTAAAACTATTAGGTTAAAAATAAAGCTATTTTATTTGGTGATGGGAAGCATCTAAAAAGGAACAAAGCCAATGGTGAGTTATTTATGCCCCTGTGAACAGCTTCATAACCATCCCGTCAGAGCAGTGCCACTTAAACCCAGTGCATCCCAAGGCAAAAATCAGAAACCATAGCAAGTTCGCAATTTATGATGTTGACTTGGTGGAGTAGAGGTGAGGGTTTAAGGAATGAGAGGAGTGGGAGGAAGATAAGAGGGTAGAGGGATGAGGAACCTCAGCATTATGAAATTATGACATTATGAAAGTGTCAAAGAATAAACTAATACAAATAAAGTGGGCAGTGATTTCCTGGTGTCCTCAACCACTCTGCCTCACCTTGCTCTGCTGTGTTTGGTTCATGTTGCTGGGAGGCCTGTTTTGCTTTGTTTTGTTTTGTTTTTCTGAAGAGAAATGGAGGAGTAGCAGATCTGGGGGAGAGGGAAGTTGGGGAGGCAGGAACTGGGGAGGAGTGAGGGGTATTGAGGCTGGGGTAGAGACATATTGCATGAGAGAAAAAGACAGAGTGGGTTATTTCTGCAACTACCTGACTTGAAATTCAGGCTTCAAGGGCTGTGCAATGACATGGCAGGAACAGTCTATGGCTTCGAGTGATTGATATGAGACAGGAAGAAACATTCATTTGCAAAAATCCAGCTTTCGATTGTGTCCTCCAGAATTTGCTGCACTCCGAATTGAAGAAAGAGAAAGAGTAAACTACAGATACGAA
Organism: Rattus rattus; assembly: GCF_011064425.1. NCBI lineage: Eukaryota > Metazoa > Chordata > Mammalia > Rodentia > Muridae > Rattus > Rattus rattus. Next base: position 94,572,472 of record NC_046157.1, on the reverse strand, counting down.
TCTGTGAAATTCAAATCTATTATCTATCTCTGTTCTTTCCATAGCTTGTCTCACATACAGTTAATTTCTGTGACCAGCTTTAGCATATCTTGTTCGCTTCTATTTATTTTCTCAGTGCAAATTTCATTTGCAGTAGAAATGACTTGGAAAGATAAAAATTTTCCTTTTCTTTGATCCCAGTGCTCATTAGAATGGTGTTCTTTCTGAAATGACAGAACTCTATAGTTAAAGACATAAACACACAGCCTAAATGTTATTGCTTCATTTGAATGGAAGCAAAAAGACTCGTAAAGCTATAAATTCTGTGGGTGTATCTCAAGCGTGGAAAGACATGTATAACGATATACTAAGAACTTTCTAAGGGACATATAACATTCATGAGAAAGCTAGCACAACAGGATGAGAAAAAAATGACAAAAGATAAAAGACAGGTTAAGCAAGACCAATCTAAGTTTAATTCATTAATATTATTTTGTTTGACAGTTCTGTGGCAGTAAAACACTTTCATAAAAGAGTTATTAACATAACCATTCTCTCAAAATTGATAATCCTTTGGTTCTTATGATATTTAAAATACTTTCCAGGAAATTTTATTTTTATTTATTATCTTTTCGTGCCTTTATCTGGGAGAGTCTCATCAGGGCTCTTGTACACTCATGCCTGCATTTCGAGAGTTTTGTAAGCTAACATTCTTCATAGACACACTCTCCCTCTCTCTTGCTCTAAGTTTGAAAAAATATATATTCTTAAAAAAATAGAGTCACTAAAATTGTGGGGTTGCCATGGAAATATAATGGTGGCAGGTTAACTTCAACTCCCTTGACTCTAAGCAAGAATGTCCAAAACAACAGAGTAGCAGAGGAAGATGACATGATTGCCAGCAGTTGGGAACATTTTCTCCTGTGAACGAAGAAGTGCCCTGAGTTTTCTCTTAGGTTGCCTTTTCTGTATGGTCTTTGGAAAAGTTCAGCCTCAGGCACATTTTTGTGGATGTGGATAGCAAACAATGAGAATATTTGACACTGTCTCATCGAAGTCCTACATTCAAAAGCTGCCGGATAATCACTGCTACTATTTCTAGACCTACTCTCAAAACGAGAGAGATAAGTACACCCACGCATCTGATTATCCAAATTTTGAGGCTGTATTTGTTATATATAAATAATAATACCTTCTAGACTATGTAAAATGTCCATTTGATTTTGAATTTTTTCACTTATTCTAAGTCTACTTATTTATTATATTCAGGTTATCCTCAAAATGGCCCAACATTTTGCATTCATCTACGCAGAAAGTTTAAAGTATAAACTGCATTGAGGATATTTAACATATAAGTCTTAAACATTTTTCTCACTGAGTACAAACAAAATATTCAGTTGTCATCTATATGGAAGGAAAATGTATGTTCACATGCTTCAACTAACTGTATCTGTTATCAAATCTAATGTTCATGTCAGAGTTTTTTAGCGAAAAGGGTGAGTATCAGTAAAATGTAAGATGCAGTTGACTACTGGTGACTATCTTATAAAACTTTTATTTCTTCCATTTAAGTTAACTCCAAAAGTATCTGTTAAAACTTGCTGACTCAATCTTACAGATATGGATAAACTTTGGCAAACATATATACCATTACTGTCAATCTGGAAATTACTCTCAGTGATCTTCTCTGCCTCTTTGATCAATGTAAATGAGTACTAACCTGGAAGCTATATGATAACTTCCTTCTCAGTTTCTTATCAATCAGGTTGGCCTGTCCTGTAGCTTCATTAAATGGAGCTCCATAGTACATTTCATTTGTGTCTGGCTCTACTAACCTAATACATACTCAGTCACAGGTACAAGGTAGTACTAGAATTTAGAGTTAGACGTAGACTTGTGATAGATCCAGGTCTACGTTCAGGGTCTAGGTCAGGGCTGGAACAGAGGACAAGGGTAGGGTTAGGATTAAGGTCAATGTCTGCATCAGAGCCACAGTGTAGCCCAGGGCTGGGACTAGGGCTGCGGTTTGAGTTGGGACTTAGGTTAGAGCTGGGTTTAGAGTCAAGGTCAGGGTTGATGAGTATTACTCAGCACCATCACTCTTGTCTGTGCATAACAAAATAAATATGGTCAAAATAGGATCAAGTTCAACATAAGCACCCAGTACTTCCCCTACTCCATCTGTCATTCTATAGAAATATAACACAAAACTAAAAGCCAAATGCAAGATAGAGGTTTTGCAGGATGCTTGCAGCTATGCAGAGGGGGGAGCATCTAATGCTATATTGAGAGGGAAAGAAATACCATGAACTATGTCAAGGCTACTAATCGTGTTGCAATACTCCTCATAAATGGTAGGTTTTTACATGGACCATTATTTTAGTCTAGGATAAAGCTTCATTTTAAAACAGCCTCTGTATAAAGGAAGGAAACTGCCTTAATCACTTCTACCAGTTTTCTTTTCATAGATTGTTGATGTTGAGAAAGGATTGTTGATTAATCTCAAATTTATGTTAGGGATTATGGAGTTTATGTGAGATGACAAAGAGAAAGTAGGAGGTACACTGAGGAGAAAAGATCTTTCTTTTGTGCATTGAGTAATTAAAAGTATTTTTCAATATTACATAACATTATCAACATTCATAATATGACTGTCTGAATTCAAAATTTATTTAAACGTTTTCCTGATCTCAATATTTGCCACCAGGAACACTTGATAAATGAACAGATTGGTGTACTGATGCTCCACTTATTTCTGTGCCTCGCAATTACAACAGCACCCATTTAATGTTCCTCCTCACGTAAAAATGGCTCTGTGATATAATTAAGTTTGTATTTCATCCATTTTAATTTCATTCAATATAGAAATATTTGTCTAACTGAAATAAGCTTAATTATCTCGATTACTGTTTCATTGTTTGTCCGGCCTTGTCTTGTGTAAGAACTACTTGATATTTGTGTCAGTTTGGGATCCCATTGCTGTGCAGAGACACCAGACAAGGCAACTCTTATAAAGGACGACACTTAATTGGGGCTTACACGGTCCAGTGTCATCATTGTGAGAATCATGGGAGTGTCCAGGCAGCCTTGGTGCTGGAGGAACTGAGAGTTCTATGTCTTTACCCAATGGAAACCAGAGGCAGACTGTTTACTGGCAGCTAGGAGGAAGGTCTCAAAACCCACCCTCACAGTGACACACTTCCTCCAACAAGGCTACACCCTATTAGTGCCCCTCCCTGGGCCAGACATATTCAAACATCAATGAGTTAAGAAATATGAGAATGAAAGTACACAAGTTTGAAGGTAAAGCACTCAACAGTGAATAAAATGAGCAAACACAAATCAAGATGTTACCTTGTTATTAGTGTTTGTGTTTAAACGTTAAGAGGGGAGAGTGAGACAACTCAGTTGAATGGTCTCGCTCTGAATGCCTAAAGACCCTATTTCAAATCCCTGTCATTCACATGAAAAGCAAGGCATGGCTGCCCATGACTATATGCCCAGGTTTAGGAGACAGAGATAGGTAGCTCTAAGGATATACCTTGCCAGGCAACCAGTTTCAAATACTATATTTCTGGTTTGGTGACAGGCTCCGTTTTAAGGCAATGATGTCAAAGCAGTAAATCAATGAAGTTACTAGTGTACCATTCTGCTCTCCATAGGATCTGTACCTACACACTCATGTGCTTATACTTTCCACCCACAGAAAGAGAGAAAGACAGAAACAGACACAGACAGAGATACAGAAAGATTGACAGAGACAGAGATACACACAGAGAGACAGAGATAGACAGTATGTGTGTGCTAAAATATGCATGGGTGCCAAAGAGTAAAAGAAATTAAAAGAGAAAAGATTACTGTGCTGTCTTCTTCCTGAGAAAATTAAAAAACGAAAGGTATCGGCAAATAGGTAACTGAAAAATTCTTACTCAAAAACTAAGACCCAGGTTCACTGTACTTTGAATGGAATTATGTCCTCTCCATCACTTTCTCTCTTTAATCTTAGACTTTGCGAATATCAGGAGATGATATTTTATGACCTGACATATGTTTGACCACAGATCTTATATTTTTTAATTCGTGTTTTGAAGGAGAACAATGCTGTAACCTGAAGCACTGCTGGGAATTGTGGGTTGCAAGTAATTTATTTGAATTAATAAATCTATACTAGTTAAGTGAGCATTCTGTTGAAAAAGAAGAGAGATGTAAGCCAGCAGATCAATCAGGACAGCACAACCCTACACATCATCAGTAAATGCCAACAAACATGCAAAGCAACAATGGATCACGTCTCCAGAAGGTGGTTGTAGGACCACTCTTCATATACTTAAAACTGTATTTCACTGACACTTCACTGTGGGCAGAAAGAGAAAAAGAATGACACTTCATGTTTAAGACACGATGCTTTAATCTCTGTTAACTTCCAGTTCATGTTTGTTTTTAAAACCTGTTAGGACAATTTCAGGACAGCTTTTAGTCATTACTAATTCAGAGTCCACTTTTAAGGCAGCCATAGTGATTCAGGGTATAAATAGCCAATACTTTGTCTCCTGAGCAGTTTCTTAGCTCTGATGCTGTTAGAAGTTGCTGCAAAACTCCCCTTGAGACTTTTGGCTCCCTTGTACATTGGTATTTTATGTTTAAATCAGGACTTAGGAGAGAAGTCTAGAAGTCTTTGGATCTCTGACAATTCTTCTCTATAGTTATCTTTTTTAAGATACCCTGCCCATAAATTTTCTTTAGCCTGACCTCTTCAACCTTCAGCTTCTTTTTATACTACTAATTTAGCAAGGGTGGCTGAATTTTTTTTCTTTAATATTTAAAATTTTCATTCATGTGTTTGAGTGTGAATCAGTTTGTAGGTACGTACACATGCATGTGGATACCTGAGGAGGACAAAAGATGGTGTTAGATCCCTTGGAGCTGGGAGATTATAAGTAGCCGGATGTGAATGCAGAGGACTAAATGTTGTAGTAATTGTTTAATCTTAATCATGGGTTTCTCTTCTGCCTTAGATCATCCAGTTTCCATGGAAAAGTCTAATGACTTTTATATTTATAATAAGCATTTAAAGCTCTACAACTGGGAAGATATCTGCCCTCTACTGTATTATATCTACTTCCCTTTCAATAACCCCAACTTAGAACTTGTCATGTTACATCTGGGCCACTCTTGACTCCAAGTGGCCATGTTTGTGTGATTCACCAACCCCAGGGTGTCTTTTCATCTTCTCCTTTCTCTCTTTATGATCCTCCTCCGACTCAAGGCCTGGAACACCACCTACTTCTCTTCTTTCCAGCTATAGGCTGTCAGCATCTTTATTCAACCAATAAATTTAAATTTAGGAGCAAGTTTAGACAGGATTACTTATTGTATATGAGGATTCTCTCATCCCTGGGACAACCAGAGCTAGTATTTAGCAAGATAGTACATAACAACAGACCAAACCTCAACAAACAAACCCCAGTTTATAGCAAAAGCAGCAAATGTTCTTAACTGTTGAGACATCATTCATGTCCCAACACTAACTGCATCCTGATTAGATTTTCAGTGCCTTTCCTTTGGTTTGGAAGCTGTGTCTGTGGAGAATGGTGAGGAAAATACAAATCAAACTCTGTTTCCCACATCATATATATATATATATATATATATATATATATATATATATATATGTGTGTGTGTGTGTGTGTGTGTGTGTGTGTGTGTGTGTATGTATGTATGTAAAAATCTAAAGGAATCAAATGTTCATAATCATTTTTCTCATGTTTCTGGTTGTTTAATGTAGTGGAAAAAATCTAGACCCTGTTTGTTATAAAATGAGTCAGATATATGATACAACTTTTAACATACATGTTTGAAATTTTCACTGACATTACTGAAATGAATGAAAAACAGTCAAATAAATGTACAATTATTTATTATCTTGACGGTATGTTTTCTACTATTTTTATGATGTGATGCTGTTCTACTACAGATTCCAGTGCAAGAAGAGACTTCCTTGGGGCAGGTAAAGAACTGACTGTAAGAGAAAGACAACAGACTGAGGCATGGAAAAGGCAGAAGACTGCAGGGGCAAGTGCTGGGACAGGAAAAAAAAATATTTTGACTGAGACAGGCTAACACCTCTTGTTGGGATCAGAATCAAAAACTCTGAGCTAGAACTTGCCAGGGATGTTCTGGGCTAGACATTTTTATAAGACCCAAAGTTTCCCATCTCAGTTTCCTTTTCATGTAACCAAGATGTTTGTCCTGAGTTGGTCTTTTCTTCTATGCTGCCTTTCCTAAGAGAGACAAACCCAAGGGTTAGTTGTCAAGCAGCTTTTCTTTATCTTGGCCTTCCCCACGAGAAAAGAAACAGGACAGTGTGTTTGCTTTACCTATTAGTATACATATATACATTTTACAACTTCCTCTCAAAACTCTATATGTACCCAGATAGAGTTTACAATATATTCAGATATTTAAACATTGTAAATTGCTATTGTCATCAGTGTTTATCTGTGTATGTGTTCTATGTGTACACATATGTACATGGAGTAAGGGCTGAAAAAGAATATGTGCGTGTGTGTGTGTGTGTGTGTGTGTGTGTGTGTGTGTGTGTGTGTGTGTAAGCACAGGGAGACCATGAGTTGATGTTAGGAGTCTTCAAACATTGTTCCCTACCTCGTCTTGGGAGACAGTCTCTCGCTGAGCTCACTGATTGACTGAATTAGTTGACTTGTGATTCGCCTTGTTTTAGCCCCACTCTGGTCCCCTGAAGAGCTAGAGTTATAGATGTGCAAGATCACACTTTGCTTCCACACGGATGCCAGGAATGTGAACTCAGGTGATCCTACTTCCACAGCAAGCAATTTACTCACTGGCCTGTCTTCTTAGCTTACCAGTCAGTTTTGTACAACTCCAAAGTTCACAGTGCCTCAGGGAAGGTGATAAGTGGATGGATGGAAGAACTGAAGCACACTGAATTATAGATTATGTAAAGGAGCAAAAGAAAGGTCTAGATATGAGGTGGTAGTGATGATGATGATGATGATGACGACGACGACGATGGTGGTGGTGGTGGTGTATGTATGTGTGTGTGTGTGTATGTGTGTGTGTGTGTATGTATGTATGTGTGTGTGCAGGCACCTGCATGCCTGCATGAAAAAAGACACAGTGTGAGTGCACATGTGTGTGTGAGTCTGTGAGTGAGTGTATGTGACTGTATGAATGTGAGCCTGTATGTGAATGTGAATGTGGGAGTATGTGTGTGTGTGAGAGAGAATGTGTGTATGTGTGTGGGCACACACATGCATGCCCGTGTGAATGAGACAGGGTGTGGTAGTGCATATGAATATGTATACGTGTATGAGTGAGTACATGTGGTGTGTGTGTGTGTGTGTGTGTGTGTGTGTGTGTGTGTTTGAATATGGACATAATGCAGAAGGCCCATGAAGACCAACTTAATGCAAGAATGCAATGTTGATAACTAAAGACATTCAAACAATAAAATTCAGACTTTAAATTATGAGTTTTCCCTACATAGTGCAATCATGGAGGAGTTATGTAACCCTCTGAAATTGTGTGGCATAATCTGTAGTCCCTTTTTCTATGACAAACCTGACCATTGCACTGCCATTAAACAATGTTACATGGACACCCTCCTATCTGTGATTATACATTATTTTGAAATTTAACCTTTTTGTCCCCACTCTCACAAACACACATTGAGCCAAGATAAGGGTTGCTGTCTTGCATTGTTCTGTACCTGCAGCAAGTCCTTCTTTATGGCACATTAATCTTCAGGCAGATGATGTTTACATTTCCTGAATTAAAGGACTTATTCCCGAATGTTTGGAAAATATACAATTAAATGTTAAGTGACTTGCCTTTTCCCTACCCACTTCTATTTGCTTATCTTTACTTACTTTAGAATAAACAGATGTCTGCACAAGAATGACTACAACATTTTAGAAGTTGACACCAAAAAAGAACATTGAATATAGAGATGGGAAGCATCCAAAACAAAAATTTGATCAGTTTCATTACTTGTGTAAATAAAGCTCTTAATACTTTAAGCATAAAGGGGTGTGTATTTTGTCAAATGCTTTTTTCGTATCTAAGGACATGATCATGTGATTTTTTTCTTTGAGTATATTTATATAGTGGATTGCATTAATGGATTTTTGTCTATTGAACCAACTTTGCATCCCTGGGATAAAGTCTACTTGGTCATGGTGAATGCTGGTTTTCATGTGTTCTTGGATTTGGTTTGCAAGAATTTTACTGAGTATTTTTGCATCAATATTCATAAGTGGAATTTGTTTAAAGATATCTTTTTTGGTTGCATCCTTGTGTAGTTTAGGTATCAGAGTAATTGTGGCTCCCTAGAATGAATTAGATAGTGATTTATTTTACAGAATAGTTTGAGAAACATTAGTATTAGTTTTTTTTTGAAGGTCTGGTAGAATTCTGCACTAAAATCTGTCTTGCCCTGGACTTTGTTTGGTTGCAAGGTTTTTAGTGACTTCTACTTCTTTATAGGATGTGGGACTCTTTAGATAGTTTACTTTCTCTTAATTTAACTTTGGTATGTGGTATCTGTCTAGGAAATTGTCCATTTCCTGCAGATTTTCAAGTTTTGTTGAGTATAGGCTTTTATAGAAGGATCTAAAGATTTTTTGAATTTCCTTCATTTCTGTTGTTATCGCTCCCTTTCCTTTTCTGATTTTCTTAATTTAGATACTGCCTCTGGGCCCTTTAGTTAGTTTTACTTTGGGTTTATCTATCTTGTTGATTCACTAAAAAACCAGCTTTTGGTTTTGTTGATTTTTTGTATAGTTTTCTTTGTTTCTATTTGGTTGATTTGGGACCTGAATTTGACTATTTCCTGCAGTTTACTCTTCTTGGGTGTGTTAGCTTCTTTTTGTTCTAGAGCTCTCAGGTGTGCTGTTAGGTTGCTAGTGTAGGATCTCTCCAATTTATTTACCTGGGCACTTGGAGGTATGAATTTTCCTCTTAGCAGCACTTTGTGTCCCATAAGTTTGGGTATGCTGTGTCATCACTTACATTGAAGTCCAAGAAGTTTTTTTTTTTTCTTTCTTTACTTCTTCCCTGACCGAATTATCATTGAGTAGAGAGCTGCTCAGTTTCCACATGCATGTGGGCTTTCTGTTGTTTTTGTTGTGATTGAAAAGCTGAAAGAAGCTAAGAAGGTGGGTGTCCCTGTAAGAGGACCAGCAGTGTCAATTAACATAGACCCCTGAGGTCTCTCACACTGGACCACCAACCAGGCAGCATACACTAGCTGATATGAGGCTCCAAACAGGTATACAGCAGATTACTGCTGGTTTTGTGTTAAATCAGAGAAGATGCACTTAACCCTCAAGAGACTGGAGGCCCCAGAGAGTTTAGAGGTCTGATTGGGTGGGAGGTTGTGGACATCCTCATGGAGACAGGTGAGTGGGGAGGAGGTATGGGATGGGGAACAGTCAGAGGGTGGACCAGTAAATGAATAAAATCTGGAGTGTAAAAAAAATAAATAAAATTTAAAAAAGAAAGAATAAAAAAATGACATTTAAAAGTAATTAGTTAGAAGATTCTAGGATCTTCTTAGGTTCTTTGAAAGTAATAATGCAATGAGATTCAGTGTCTCACATCTCCTGTCCCAGTACTTGGAAGATCAAGGCAGGAGGATCAGGAGGTAACAACAAACCTTAGGGATATAGGGACTTTGAGTCCACCATGATCCACATGAGATTTTCCTTAAGAAAATGTGAAGAAAATAATAAAAAACAGGCAATTATTTTACAGAGACAGGGAAATATCTCAATATTGTATCATCTGTGCCTATAATAATGAGATGACCATAAATTGTAATAGGTTTTGTTCTTATTCATTTTTCTTTGATTATAGTGGTCATGATATTTAACTAATTTTAGAATACAATCTTTAGCTTAAAGAATCATGGTCTTTCAGTACAGGGTATATAGCTACAATCCCAAGACTCAAGAATCTGAGGCATTGCTGAATGTTTAAGGTTATGCTGGACTGAAGTGGGATATGCTAATAAATAAATAAATAAATAAATAAATAAATAAATAAATAAGAATCATGATCTTCCATGATCATGAATCATGATCATGATAAAGAAGTTTTATATAGTCGTCGTGTGCATCCCAGTCTTACATTATCTCAGCTTCTAGTCATTACTATTGCCAACAGTTGCATTCTGGGACACACACACACACACACACACACTCTCTCTCTCTCTCTCTCTCTCTCTCTCTCTCTCTCTCTCTCTTTCTCCTAATGTCATCCAAAATTTTATACTCTCTTTAGCTCCAACCCAGAGTCTCCAAAATCAGATTAGCAATAAAGGAAGTGTGGGGAAATGCTCTCACTTAAGGATAATCTTCATCTAAGATAGTGATATCTACGATGGCACAACTAGACCGGTCATTATTGGAGGCATCTCATAGATCACTTATCACTCTTAGTAGATAAACACAGCAGCACAGCACAGCCCACTTATATTAGAATGATATCTTCTGCACTCTCACTTTTGCTTATCCCTATTCCTACTCAAATAATTTCATTTCCCCAAGCTACTGGAAACTAATTATGTGTGACAGAGTGTTGCTTTGCACCCAGACTGCCTGCTGTCCAATCATTCTTGCCTTTGGGGTTGGGGATGAGGTAGTGCAGTGCGGAATCAATGGCTCAGACTCCAGTAGCAGGTGAGAACACAGCAGAAAGCTCATTATTAACTCTCAGGAAGCGCCTTTAATACCCTCCCAGGGCTGTAAGGCCACACTTGCTGTTTACCACAGCTTCATCAATGAGGCCTGCTGTTCTTCATACACCAAAGCTCCTTTTAAGAGAAGTTAAACTGAAAAAGAGACAAAGTTAGAAGTCACAGGATGTGATTCTTCCAACTTACAGTTAAGATAACTACCCATAGCATTCCAGTTACCTGGTTGAAGACATAAATGAAATAATCTTAAGACGTGCTGGAGATCGTCAAGTCTTTGAATTATTATCATGTGTGGCTCTGTAAATAAGACCCAGAGATACAGGTTAGTCGTTGTCTTGTTCACATGCACGCACACACACACGCACACATTCTCTCTCTCTCTCTCTCTCTCTCTCTCTCTCTCTCTCTCTCTCTCTCTCTCTCTCTCTCTTTCTCTTTCTCTCATTGCTCCCAAAGAGAAAAATTTAAAACAGAGTTTCATGCTTTAACATCGTTAGCTATACAGTGATGATTTCTCTTGCCCCTGTTTATACTAAATGTTAAGTATGCAAATGTCTCAGTTTCTGCATTAGAAATGGCAATTACATCTACAGTAAATTTCTATGATAACCCTAAAAAGGAAACTTGAGAAGAATTTCCATGAATTTTACAGTAAATTGAATACTTGGATGTGAGAGACATGACAGGGAAAAAAATGATTCAGATATAAAATTGTTTCAGCAACAGTTAGAAAAATCAGCGATTTTCTTACAGTAATAAAAATCTTTCTGTGACAGCTAGCTCCAACACAAAGTTACCGAGATATAAACTAAGGCATGTGCTCTTGAGATAAATGAAGTATGAATGCATGGAACAACAACAACAAAATAAATTGAAACACTGGAAGTAGAAGAGGAACTCAAATTTCTCTACCATGACATTGTGATTTTTAGTGTGTTAAAAACTCACTTTGATGTTGGTTCTTTTTATAATAGATTTGAGTTTAAGTTATAAAGGCCGAAGTTTCCATATTTGTCTACCTATTATATCTGTACTAGTCTCTACTTTTTAAGTAGTTATTGTAATTTCTATTGTAAACAGTTAACATAATTTTATCTTAAGATATGGCTGTTTATTTTCATAATAAGGTAAACTCATCAAAAATAAATTATTATAACATTATCTTAATCGTATTGATATTTAGGCTAAAAATTCTGATTCACAAATAATAACTTCTTTGCATCTAATAACTATTTTTTTAATGATAACAGTATTTTCAGAATGGAGTAGTACTGATAAATCACTATGGTTTCCAAAGACAATTGGCTTCTGTTTTCTCTGACCTTCTGAGATATTTCTCCAACATTTACATTCACTGAAGTCCTGCTGACATCAATTGGTTATTGTTACATGATTCCTTTATCACTTCAAGGCTGAAGAGATGCCTCAATGTTTAAAAACAACATTTGCTCTTTCATAGAATCTGTATTTGGTTCCCAGGATCAATATGATGGCTTACAACTTCGTAGTGTCAGTTTCAGGGGATATGGTGCTTCATCAGGCACTAGTCACAATGGCTATGCATGACACTCAAGCATGTAAAATAAAGTAAAATAAAATAGAAACCAGATACAGTAACTCCTATGGTAAAGACAGTTGGGAAAGGCCTCGAACCAACTGGTACAGGAGACAACTTTCTGAACAGGCAACCAAATGCACAGGCACTAAAATCAACAATAAATAAATGGAAGCTCATGAAACTGAAAAGCTTCTATAAGGCAAAGGACACGGTCACTAGGACAAAATGGCAACCTATAAAAATGGGAAATGATCTTTATCCACCCTATATCAAATAGAAGGTTAATACCCAAAGTATATAAAGAACTCAACAAGTTAGACAACAGACCAAGTAATCCAATCAAAAATGCACAGAGCTCAACAGACAATTCTCAACAGAGGAATCTCTCATGGCCAAGAAATAAATGTTTAACATCATTAATCATCAGGAAGCTGGAAATCAAAACAATTCTGAGATTCCATCTTGCATCCATTAAAATGTCTAAGATCAAAAACTCAAGAGACAGCACCTATGTGAATATGGAGCCTGAGGAACACTCCTCCATTGCTGGGGGGAGGGCAAACTCATAAACTCACTTTGATAACCTGTTTGTGAAAGTAATAGAAGAGAAAGTGGGGAAGAGCCTCAAACACATAGGCACAGGGGAAATTTTCCTGAACAGAGCACCAATGGCTTGGTGAGATTCTACCTCACACCAGTCAGAATGGCTAAGATCAAAAACTCAGGTGGAATGTCCAAGATACGATTCACAGAACATATGAAACTCAAGAAGAAAGAAGACCAAATGTGGGTGCATCGGTCCTTCTTAGAAGGGAGGACAAAATACTCACAGGAGAAAGTACAGGGACAGTGAGTGGAAGCAGAGACTGAAGGAAAGGACATCCATAGACTGCCTCACCTGGGATCTATCCCATATGCAGCCATCAAGACCAGTCTCTATTGCCGATACTAAAAAGTGTTGAGGCTCCTCTGCTGAGAGGAGCGTGATATGAACGTCTCCTGAGAGGCTAAGCCAGAGCCTTACCAATACAGATAAAGATGCTTGCAGTAGCATGGAGACTCCAATGGAGGAATTATTGTGAGGACTGAAGGAGCTGAAGGGGATTGCAACGCCATAGGAAGAACAACAATATCAATCAATCAGAATCCCGGAGCTCCCAGGAACTTAACCACCAACCAAAGAGTACCCATGTCTCCAGCTGCATATCTAACAGAGGATGGCATTGTTGGACATCAATGGAGGAGAGGCCCTTGGTCCTGTGAACACTTGATGCCCAGTGTAGGGAATTGCCAGGCCGGGGAGGTGGGAGTGCGTGGGTTGGTGGGGAGTACCTGAATAAAAGCGGGGGGGGGGTGCGTGGAATGTGATCAGGGGTTTCTGGATGTGAAACTAGGAAAGGGAATAACATTTGATATGTAAATAAATGAAATATCCAATAAAAGAAAAAGAAAAAAAAAGAAACCAATTTGACAGTTTCTTAGAAAATTAAAAATCTGTCAGTCTACCTCAAGATGAACTTTTGGATATAAATCACCTTTGCTCTATCTTACCATAAGGACACATGCTCCTCTATATTCATAGCTGCTTTATTTGTAATAGCCAGAAACTGGAAACAACCCAGAAGTCCCCCAACTGAAGAATGGATAAAGACAATGTTGTGCGTTTACACAAGGGAATACTACTCAGCTATTGAAAAGTAAAAACATCACAAAATTTGCAGGCAAATAGATAGAACTAGAAACATCATCCTGAGTGAGATAGCCCAATTCCAAAAGTACATGCATGGTATGTACTTACTTAAAAGTAGACAGTAACCGTAAAGTACAGGATACATACCTTACAGTCCATAGACCTAAAAATCAAGGGCCACAGCTAGAATGTTTGAATCTCACTCAGAAGGAGAAGTAAAATAATTTTGGAGGCAGACAGAGGGAAGGATCTGGGTGGAAAAGGATTTGGGGAGGGAAACAGGAGATGGGGATCAAGATCAAGTGTGAGGGTAGATGAGGATAGAGGGTCAGGAGAATGAATAAAATAAAATAAATCTTTAGAAGAAGGACACTGTGATGTGTTCAGATAGGACACAATATATTTGCTGAGTGAACTTTTAAGTTTTTAATACTGATTTTTACAATTGTCTTAAAAACATATAAATGATAAGCATGCACAGAATCAAGCCCCCCCCCCAAGGATGTAGTTCTCTGAATGAGGTTTAGCACCCATAAATAGTTATAAAACAAGTTAAAATACAGTTTCAACTTCTTTAAAGCCTTCTCAGGCCTACAGATATGCATTCCAATCTTAAAGTTTATATTTGCACTAACGATATTCAAGAAGAACCATGTAGACTTGGATTTGCTTGTGGTTTTTAAAGTTTGGAGGCGCTAGGAATAAAATCCTGGGCACAATTCGTGCTAGGCAAGCATTCAATTGGTGAGCTAGCTCTTTAGCTCAGAATGATAATCTCAATCACCCAATGCTCTCAGTTGGCTCTCCATGCGGGGCTCCTAAAGCAGGAGCAGGGGTTATCTTTGACTACATTGTCTGCCATTGGATCTGTTTTCCCTAACTGGGCTGCCTTGTCTAATCTTAATAAAAGAATATGTGCTCGGTCTTACTGCAACTTGATATGCCATGACTGGTTGATATCTAAGAGCTGTCACATGAGATTGCTGGAGGAATTCATTACTGTCTGGCTGAGTCCACTGGGACAGGATAGCCAGAGGCTGATTTTGAATCTTAAAATATACTTTATTGGCCTTTTCTCTTTTCTGAACTTCATATGTCTTCCTTTACTCAAATAAAATTTAGCAGTGATGAAAATTTGTTCCCATTTCTTTGAGTCATTCTTGTGAGTCAAAAATTCTGAGAGCAGACTTGGGCTTCTGGGGAGAGATGTGGGCCCAGAGTATTATTGTGAAAAGAAAGAAAAACTTTGGGTCAAGTTGAGGAAGGGGAGGAAGAGCTGCTGTCTGCTGTGTTTCCCTCATCCTCTAGCCCTTTTTAGTTCAGAGAGAACAGCAGTCAGAAAGGCTTACAGACTTGAGAAGTAACTGAAAATTCTGATGATGCAAGTCAAAGGTTAACCCAATTAAGGAAAGCATGCAGTATTCAGAGAATGCCAAAACCTTATTGAGGTTGTTGACACTGAATATACACAGCTCTACCTTTTCAGGCTGTCGGATGTTTTATGGGGCAGTTTATTTCTGTCACTTTAGTCTGAATCTTTTAGTATATCCAAGAATAGTAGACAATAACCTACTTATAGGGTTATATAATATTTCCCTAATGCTTTTGAATGGAACTGGCAAATGCACATACACACAACTGTCTTATTTCATTTTATTATTTTATTTTATGTGTATGGGTGTCTTCCTGCATGTGTGTTTGTGCACTACTTGTGCAATTGATGCCCATGGAGGTCAGAAAAGGAGGTCAGGTCCCTTGGAATTGAAATTAGACATAGCTGTGAATTATCATTTGGCTGCTGCAATTCAACCTGGGTCCTCTAGAAGGGCAACCAGTGCTCTTAACTGTTAAGATGTTTCTCCAGTCCCCACACAACCCATTTTCATTTCATTTAAACAGATTGATGAATGACTTAAAATTATTTCATTAGAGCCTTTCTGCTCCCTGTTTATCTGTTTCTGTGAGCATGTATCATTATACAGTTTTAATATAATATTTTATCACTTATTTGGAATTTTGTGCATGCATGCATAGAATGTATTTTGATCACATTTTACCATTATCTTCCCCATGACTCTTCCTGGATCTAACTATGCATGTCTCATACCCTCCTAATTTCATGATCTATGGATTTTTTTTAAATAATTGTTTTATTAGTAGACATAATCATAAATTCTCACCAACAGAACTGTTCAACCATGAGCTGACTAAAAATGACATCAATAGAGATGTCAAAGTGGACAGGAGGAAAACTAAGTGGCCTCAACCCTACCCTAAGAACTACAGGCAACAAAGGAATGCTGAGAATGGGAGGACAAACTGACTGGTTATCCACTACCAAATGGTGAGCCCTGAAAACATACATATGAATAGCCTTATGTAAAGTGAGAAGGTTATATACACAGACATATATTGTACATATAGGCATATGATTGCAATTCATTTTTTTAAATGCCATGGATTTGTAAAAATGCAAGGAGAAATGTGTAGCAGGGTTTGGAGGGAGGGGAGGGAGGGAGTAGTGATGTGATTATACTATAATCTTCAAAATACAAAAGAAAGCATCGTTTTGCAGCCATCTACTGCTGTTGGGAGTCTATAAATGCAGTGGCCTTGTCATATCTAAAAGGCATCCATCATTTGCCCCAGTTCTTCTGACCTTTGGCTCTTACAAGTCTTCCTGCTTCATCCTCTTCAGTGGATCCTGAATCTTGAGGAACATGGATTAACACAGAAGTCCCATTTCTGGCTGAGCTCTTTCCAGATGCTTACACTCTGCAGTTTAACTTGCTTTGAGTTCATGGGTTAACTGAGTTCCACTGCACAAAGAAGCTTCTCTAATGGGTTCTGAGAGCAAAAACAGGTTGTTTTGGACTTTGTCTTAAATGGCCAGGTACTGTTAACTTTTCATGCATTATTTCACTGCCTTATAAATATTCCTTGGGAATCATTATTTCAGCAGTTTAGATTGCTTTTCCTTTATAATGAATGCAAAATGACTGTAAAATAGATATATCTTTTTTTATTCACTATTCAACCTAGTTGCTGCCAATCAATTATCATTTTGTTTTATTTTGCTGCTTTAATACTGGCTATAACAAAGATCTTGATTTTTATCCCAAAGATCAGTTTTTCATGTTTTAAGGTCCATATTCTTTAACTTTAAAAAAGTTATGTATTTCTCATATTTAAAATCTTATTTTATTAGAAATTTACTGTATTAATGATTCAATATAAATATCTGGTTTTTTTTCTGAAGGGGTGTTTCAGGTAATTTACTAAAACTCATTAAAATTCAACAATAGCTTTGTGACACATTAAAATAAATGGTGATATTTTAACATTTGATGAACTATGTTTAAGTCATAAATTCATCCGTTTAAATTTAAAAATTTTTGCTTCAGTAAGAAAATATCTTCTCTCATTGGCCTTCACATACAGTTCTTATACTAGAAGAGTACTCTCATTTCCTCATGTAAAGATTTATTTATTAATAGTAGGCTTTCTTCTGAATATTAATCCAGAGACCTTTTGGATTTAAATGTAAATTTTTAGCATATTTATATGTGAATATATGGATATATTATATTCATATATATTTATGCTCATATATATACATATATATATTTAGTAAATTTATGAAACTGAAAAGAGAGCTTATTCATTTGTACAAAGGTGAATTTTATATTATTTATTGATAATATCTTGCTCCATATTATATGGGAAGGCATGACTTTTCCTAAGATCTTGTTTATTTCAGGTCAGGTGTTCAACAATGTTTGTACATTTCTTTTCTTTTCCTGTTTTTTAAAAAAAATCATTTTATATCCTGATTGTTGCCCAGGAAGCCTCCCAAAATTTCATATTTCAAATATTTTTATTCTTGGATTTTAACTTCTGTGAGACCCACGATAATACTTGATTGGCTGCTGGGTTTACAAAGTAGTGTTTGTACAGCTGCCTTCTTGAAACTTCTGGTCCAAAGTCTTTTCTTCCTACTTGAGCTTTCCGTGATATACAATCTGCCAAAGACAGAAGTTATGTATTAAATATTTCCCAAAGTCTAGTAGGATTATAGTTCCACAGATAAATGTCTTTCCTTCCTCTTTGGTCTCAGGAAAAGTCTATGCAACATCAAACAAAAGTATGGTAACTGGTATTTTGGCATGAGTGTAGGCATAAAGCTGAGTGAGGTTTTAAACTACCAAATTCAGTTGTTCAGTTTTGACATTACCCAGGAGACAGATGAAATGACAGCCAAATTTTAAAAAGGGTGAAGTAGTTCCAAGATTGGCATAAGGAGGGAATTTACATAATCTCTGGAATTGGAGGGCACATATTGATCTGAAGTCCAAAGTTCACCAACTGAGTCACAATGTGGAAGGCAAGAAAGGAGGATGCCTTTACCTGCTGTTGCCAAGGACGTTATGAGTCACTGGGAGACCAGAGAAAACAGAAAACACATAGACACTGCTCCATCACTCATTACTGACTACAAATCATGCACTGCAGTTTCCAAAAGCCACTGAAACCCTGAATATGGTAGCCAAATTCTGTAGGACACACTTTACATAGAACTTAATGTAAATAAGTTTCCCTGACATTGTTGTGAGTGTGAAAAAATAAGTTTCATGCATTAATTGACTTTGCATACAGTATAAGTTATTGGACAGGTTACCCCACTTATATAATTAGTGTGTACCTTGGTGATTTACACATCATATTTTACAAAAAGTATATTTTACTTGAGTAAGTTTCAGCTGATAATTTTTCCTCAAGAAAACAGACTTTCTTACTGTTATTTTTAGATATTTTCTAACTCAAGGCTTTATTAATTCTTGTGCTTTCTCTAGAAGTAAATTATATAATTGATATAATATTTTATCAAGGAAGTATTGTAGATGTTATCTGTGTGTGTATTATGCATTAATGGGAATTGTATGCCTATCCTACTAATTTGTATATCTTTATTTATGTTTTGTCCTAAGAATATTGATTAAGTATTTAAATAGCTTTCTTCCTCTTCCTCTCTTTCCCTCTTCCCTCTCTGTCCCTTCTCTCCCCATTCCCCTTCCCTCTCTATATGTTTGTGGCTGGCCTTTACTCCCCCACCCTCTCTGTCTCTTTCTCTGTCTCAACTCCCTCAACTACCCTCTCCATACCCTAAATAAACTGTTTTATACTAAAAAAAAAAATTAAACAAAAGTTGAGATGTCTAACCATGGGGACATGGTACCTGAAGAGGCTACCTCCTGTAAACAGACAGGACCCTCAACGGAAGAGTAAACCACCAACCCACCTACAACACTTTTGATCCAGAATTGGCCCTGTCTAAAAGAAATATAGGGACCAAGATGGAACATAGACTGAAGGCCAACAAATAACCAGTCCAACTTAAGACCCATCCCATTGGCAAACAACAATTCCTGACACTATTAATGATAATCTGCTGTTTTTTCAGGCAGGAGCCTAGCATAGCTGTCCTTCCGGAGACTCTACTCTGGAGGTGACTAAAAGAGATGCAGATACCATGGAACTCTTACGGTAGAGTTGGGGGAAGGATTGAATGCCCTGAAGAAGACAGCACCTTGATGGGAAGACCAATAGAGTCAACTAACCTGACTCCTGAGACTCTCAGAGACTGAGCCACCAATAAAAGAGCATACAGAGGCTGGACCAAGGACCCCTGTACATATGTAGCAGACATGGAACTCAGTTTCCTTGTGTGTCTCTCAAGAACTGAGGTGGGGGTCTGTCACCTAAAGCAGCAGCCTGAATACAGAATCCATTCCAAAACAGGACTGCCTTGTCTGGCCTCAGTGGAAGAGGTTCTACCAAAACTTGCCAAGACTTGTTGTGGCAAGGTTGGGGAACACCTGGGGAATACCCTCTCAGAGGAGAAGGGAAGGGGAATGGGGGAAGGACTGTGTGAGGGAGGGCCTGGAGCAGGGGCAGCATTTTGGATGGAAATAAATAGAATTTAAGCAGAAATGATAAATATGACTTAACTAAAGCTTTATGTTTTTCATCTTCCACGTTTTGCTAAGTTTCAACTTTGTGGAACATCACATTTTTGTTTGCAAACTCAGCTCTGAGTTTATTCATCCACTCCTAAAACGAAGGCTTTGCTGCCAGAAGTTACAAATTGCACAATGCACTTATTTTTGACACCTTGGAAAGATATAAAAATAAAATTAAATTCCCTGTTAAATTATGTAGACTAAGCAAAGAGAATTAGCATCACAAAACAGTGTACTTTTAGAAAAGTCATCAAGCAAATTGCAAAATAACACAAAACAAAAGAGAGCATGGTGAGGCTCAGTACAGGGTTTGCAGGAAGGAGATAAAAGGGCAAATCATTTAATTATAATATAATCTAAAAATAAGCAGACAGTAGAGTCCTTACAACTGTATTGGCTTCTTTAAAATGTTTCCAAATAAATACATTACATGATGTTCCTTTCGTGGGTTTACAAAACGAATGTAGTGATGTTTCTGTGCGTCCACTTGAGTAGCTTTTGAACGCCAAGTTCTCTTTTAATAGCAGTGGTATAAAAGAGTTTTGATCTTTGGTATATATCTTAGAAGCTCAAGATGGTCTTAGCCACACATGTTGTAAGATAGATATAGTAATGTGACCATTGATAGATACTCTGAAAATAAATTCAAGGAATGATTGCTAAGAATTTTGCTTAAATACATATTACCAGAATCTGGTAGGCTTAAAGTTCTCATCCCAATCCAGAGTTATTTTCTGCTTTGGGAAGGCTGTATAATTTGTTGACATCTATTTTAGTTAAATGGCCATGACTGAACCAAATACATTACCTGATGCCCCCTGGTTTTTTGTTTGTTTGTGGTTTTTATCCCATTTCTACTTCAACCATCTCATAGCAGCTTGTACAACTCAGATGGTATGGGAAATTTGATGATCCTAAATGGAATGAGATCAAAGAACAAAAAGAATGGAAATATTTACTTAACGCAAGCTTTGCTAAAGACATTCTATACTCATTGTACCTTGAAGATATATACAATTTAGAATGGCTCCCTGTAGTGGCTATTCCTGGTTGTCAACTTGACTATATCTGGAAAGAACTACAATTTAGAATTGGAAGGCTCACCTGTAATCCTGATCTTGAGGTTGGGAGATACAAGTTTCTGACCTGGATCTTAGCATGGAGATCTTGAGGCACAGTGGCTATGAATCTCAAGAGACTGAGGCAAGGAGATCTCTTAGTTCAATGTCATATGGGGTAAAGCAAGGTCCATATCCAGGCATGATAGTACACACCTTTAATTTGGGACACACCTTCTGCTGGACACTTACATAAGGACATTGGAAGGAGGAAGATCCTCTTCCTTGCATGCCTGCCTTTTGGGACTGAGCAACTGCTTGATCCTTAGACTTCCATTTATAGCTGCTGCTGACCATTGTTGGAGAGTTGGACTACAGACTGTAATCATCAACAAATTTTCTTACTGTACAGAGACTATCCTTAAGTTTTGTGACTCTAGAGAAACCTGACTAATACAGAAGTTGGTACTGGGAGTGGTTGTAGAGGAACAGAAATATAAGGATGAATATTTTAAGAATCTGGAGTTGGTTTAATAATTTGCCAGCACCTTCAATGACTGAAACCTCTCTAGACACTCTCTCTCCTGGGAGCTTGGAGAATATTGAAGATCCGTGGTTGAAATTATATTTTAAAGTTAAAGAAGCTATCACCTTTGACTATGTTCATGAATTAGGTGATTCAGTGTACAAAACTTTCTATAAATTGGGGGAGAAATCAGAAAATGATTTTGCTAGCTTGTTGCTCTTAGTATCTCTGGAAAAATTAATGAAGGAAAAGTATGAACTATATGATAAAATCAAATGACTCCATATGTTAAGTAAATAATCTAAAGGTTTCTCAGTGTGCCCTTGAAGATAATCTTCTCTCCAGCAGACACAGAGCTTGAGTTGCAGAAAATCAAACCAAAGCCCTCATTATAAGGTTGGCTGAATTACAGTGAAAATTCAAGTCTCAGCCTCAGAGTGTGTCAGTAATTAAAGTAAGTGCATTAATTGGTAAAGAATAGGATCCTATAACTTGGGATGGGGATATGTGGGAGGACCCTGTTGAAGCTGAGAATTTTAAATCTTCAGATTCTCAAGGGTTTGTCCCACCTGAGGAAATAGTACCCTCAGCTCCAAACTTTGAAATAATGTCTTTTTCACATGAGAAAATTAACCCCTCAGAGTCTAATAAACCAGCAGTGACTTTCACTGAAGAAATGACAGACGACACAATATTGATGTTCCTCAAGGCCCATCAGTAGTTTCTTTTAGATCCATAATCAGGGGCAAAACAGGCCCCTAGGGAGGCAGAATGTGTAGTCCATGAGAAAATGCACTACACTACTAAGGAGCTTAATGAGTTTGCTAATTCATTCAAGCAGAAGTCTGGTAATATGTGTTGGAATGGATTTTAAGGGTGTGGGATAATGGTGGAAGAGACATAAAACTAGAAAGTCAGTTTATTGACATGGGCCCTCTGAGTGGAGACTCTAGGTTTAATATGGAAGCTCACACAGTTTTAACAGGTGTCAGAAGTTTGAATGGTTGGCTGAAGTGTTTATCATAAGATGGCCTACTGAAAGGGAGTTAGAGATGCCTGATATCCCTTGGCTTGGTGTTGACAAAGGGATTTTAAGACTCAGAAAAATTGCAATGCTAGAGTGGATGTGTTGCATAAAATCTAGTCCTCCACAATGGGATCATCCCAGAAGATATGCCCTTCATGAATCCTATAAGAAACAAACTAATGAGAGGGACACCAGCACATTTGAAGAGTTTTGTTCTTGCCCTTTCCTTGTGCCAGATCTTAGGGTTAGAGATGCTGCTGCTCAATTAGTTGAATTAAATGCAATGAATTTAATTGGGCCCTGAGGCAACAAGGGCCAGTTGGCAGCACTTAATCACCAGAGACAAGGTGATTATAGTTATAGTATTGTACAGCATAGTAAAAGCAATGTTTATAATGACATAGCCCATAATGGTGGGCACAGGAGAGGTGAAATTTATAATAGCATGACCCGTTCAGACCTTTGGTACTGGCTAATCACTCATGGTGTTTCCATGATAGATAGGAAATAGATAGGAAGCCTACTGCCTATCTGTTTGATCAGTATAAGCAGAAAAATTCTCAAACAAATGAAAGAAAGGCTACATTGGATTGTGGCAAAAGGCAATCTTGGCCAGTGAATCAATTTCCAGACTCGAGTCAGTTTACAGACCCCAAACCCCTTGAATTATGGGGTGGCCAGGAAAGATCTTGATAAAACACTTAAAGTCTTGCTGTTGATCTTTCTCCAGTTCTTCCCAAGAAGGACCTATGGCTTTCTACAAGGGTAACCATACACTGGGGGAAAGGAAATAATCAGATGTTTTGGGGTCTATTGGATAATGGTTCTGAATTGACGCTGATCCCAGGAGATCCCAAGAAATACTATGGCCCTTCAGTTAAAGCAGGGGCTTATGGAGGACAGGTGATTAATGGAGTTTTGACTGATATCTGACTCACAGTAGGCCCAATAGTTCCCTGAATACATCTTGTGGTCATTTCTCCAGAATGTATAATTGGGATAGATATACTTAGAAATAGGCAGAATTTTCACATCGGTTCCTTGACCTGTGGAGTGAGGGCTATTATGGTTGGAAAGGCTAAATGAAAACCTTTAGAGTTGCATCTGCCAAAGAAAATACTGAATAAAAACCAGTATCGTATTCCTGAAGGAATTGCAGAAATTACTGCCACTATCAAGAAGCTGAAAAATATAAGAGTAATGGTTTCCATCACTTCTTCCTTTAACTCTCCTATGTGGCCAGTGCAGAAGACAGATGGATAATGGTGACTATCGAAAACTGAATCAGGTAGTAACTCTGATTGCAGCTGCTGTGCCAGATGTAGTTTCATTATTTCAGCAAATTAACACACCTCCTGGTACCTGGTATGCAGCTGCTGATCTATCAAATGCCTTCTTCTCAGTACCTGTCCATAAAGACCACCAGAAGCAATTTGCTTTCAATTGGCAAGGCCATCACTATACCTTTACAGTTTTGACTCAAGGATATATTAACTCTCCTTCCCTGTGTTGTAACTGAATTAGAAGGGACCTTGATCTGTTGTCTCTTCCACAAATATCACATTGGTGCACTATATTGATGACATTATCCTGATTGGACCAAGTGAGCAGGAAGTAGCAACCACCTTGGACTCACTGGTAACACATATGCAAATCAGAGGATGGGAATAAATCCAACCAAAATTCAAGGACCACCTATATCAGTGAAATTCTTAGGAGTCCAGTGGTTCAGGGCATGTAGAGATATTCCTACTAAGGTGAAAGATAAGTTATTGCACCGGCCCCTCCCACCACCAAGAAAAAAGCACAAGGTTCAGTGGGTTTATTTGAATTCTGGAGACAGCACATTCCTCACTTGGGAAGGTTACTCAGTCTCATTTACCAAGTGACTCGGAAAGCTGCTAGCTTTGTGTAGTGCCTGGAACAGGAGAAAGCTCGTCAACAAGTTCAGGATTCTGATCAGGTTGCACTATCACTTGGACCATATGATCCAGCAGACCCCATGCTAATTGAGGTGTCGGTGGCAGATAGAGATGCTGGTTGGAGCCTCTGGAGGCCCCTGTAGGTGAATCACAGATGAGACCTTTGGGATTTTGGAGCAAAGCTCTACCATCATCTGCAGACAACTATTCTCCCTTTGAAAAACAGCTCTTTGCATGCTATTGGGCCTTAGTGGAAACTGAACATTTGACAATAGGACACTAAGTTATGCTACCAGAACTGCGGAAGGGGAGTTGAGAATGGAGTAGAGGCAGAGAAAGAGAGGGGAAAGAAAGAGCAAAAGAGAAAAAGAGAGAAAGAGAAGAGGCCAGGCAGGAACACATAGAGGTGGAGGGGGGAGGAGAAGAAGAGATAAGGAGAAAGGAATCAGACAGAGAAGAGAGTCAGAGAGAAAAAAGACCGAGTGCGCAAAGAGAGGCCAAACAGTCCCTTAATGTCAAGCTAGATCTACCTGGCTGTTACTAGGTAACTGTTGGGCAGAGCCTAGAAGGAATGCTAAGACAAAGCTGGGAACTATGGAAGTATTTATGGAATTCAGTTTGTTTAAACTGTTTGGGAATTCTAAATTTAAATCAACAGGAACAGCTTGACAATGGTGTTATGGCCCTCAGTGGTATGGCCCTAGGGAACTGCAGTAGTTGACTTTGTGCTTTTTATTACATGCACAAACAGCATTCCCAGTCCTGGGCAGCAAGTAAGGTGTTGCTCTCCTCCGTAGGAGACAATACCTCTGCCCACATCGGGCTCAGCCTTTATGAGAAAGAATTAGCCAAAGACGGGCAACTCTTTGGTACCAATCCTCACCTAAGACAGGAAATTCTGAGACTGGCAGAGTTTTTCCAAGATGGGCAAGAGGTTGCCCCCCCCCCAAAGTGTCCTGAGACAGGCACTGCTTAAAAAATAAAAATAAAAAAGGGGGACTTATCGGACCCTACTGTGTCCCTGCAGTGTTTTTATGTATAAAAATTAGACAAGTTTGTACAGTTCTGGGAAAATTCTAATTAATTTAACAATTCAATTTAGAAAAAAATGACATGCTGAATTTTACCTTGGTTTTCCTTCTGGCACATAATGTACTCTTATCTTTTCTAGAAGCTTCATCTGGTTTTTGGTTTTCCATCTTCTAAGAGATGGTGACTTCTATGCTGTTGTCATAGTGCTGATAACTTTGTGATATCAGCAACATTCCTAACTACCTACCAGTCACTGTAGTGCAAGTATATTTCATCATGCTTATCTTTGCTGGATAGACATACAGAAGTACAGCACAAAATATAAAAATAAAATACAGATTTCCAAAGAAATATGAGCATCTATTACACAAACATTCTTTTGTATATTATATTTTTCACACTTTAGGTAACTTGGCAATTTCAATTCTGTTATTTTTCAAATCTGTCTCAGGACTATAAAATAAAACTGGTTTATATTTTATTTTATATTTTATTAAAATTTTCTTTGCACTCAGTTTTCATGAGGAAGTACTGTGCGGAAAAAAAATGGTAAGGAAGAAGGATGTCCCAGCAAGACAATGCCACTAAAACATAGGACAGAATGTGAAGTTGGCAATGTAATAATTAATTAATGTTATTAGTAGAATTATTAGTTACAGTAGAAGTTCTGAGTTTGAAGGAAGTTTGCTATTCTTCACTACAAATGCTTAGTAGTTATTGATTTTTTTCATCCATATCTGCTATGGTATCTTAGTTAGTAATTGCTTCAAGGTAGTTATAAAATTTGCTGGTACAGTTGTCATTGACAGCAGTTTTACTGTCACATGATGTCACTTGTTGGTCACTTTGCTGAGAATAGGACACTTGACAATAAAAGTTTAAGGAAGAAAGGGCTTCTTTTGGCTAATGTTTCCAAAGATTCTAGTCCACCATGGTAAGGAAGGCATGGCAATCAGAGGTGGCTGATAACATTTTATGTACACTTAAGCATACACAAAGACGTTAATGATTATGATCTGTCTATTTTCTCTTTTATGCTCATTTTAGAAACCCAGCCCATGGAACGAAACTGCCCACGTTTAGGGAGCATCTTCCCATGCTGTTAAATTGATCTGGATAATCCTGAACAGAGAGCCTTAGAGATTTGTTTCTGTGGTAATTATGAATCTTTTCAAGTTGACCACCATCTATACTAGCTACCACAGCTCTTTTCTTGCATTTCCAAAATTGTGAGATATATATATATATATATATATATATATATCACATTATTTTCATATATTCCTGTGATAATTATTTCCTCATTATCTGTTTAGTTTGCACTTTTTATTGTCTTCTTTAATTGCTGATTAATCCAAGCAATAAAATTGATCAGGTCATCTAAAATATCTATCTTTCTAATATTACCTATAAACAACTTCCACAATACTCTTCTGTGCTTTTGTCTGAACTGTTTTCAGTAAAAATCTAATGTACAGCTATAAACACTGTTTTTGTACTTTGAAGAACTAGTTTCTATGGTTAACTGATGTATTTTGTTTGAGAGTGATCATAATTTTTTATGCCTTTCAAAATATATATGAACTTAATTATAGTATTTTTAATATTTGAGTAAGCTTCCTATATATACTGTCAACTCATTTGATATGAAAAAATTTATGATCAATTGGTTTTTACTCTATAATGGGAAGGTGTGTTCACAAGGGTCCTTCAGCTGGTAGTTCTGCTAGAATGGATTTTACATGGGCTCACAGAAACTTTTATGTATTACACAATTTTTTACTGCTTTTTATAATATTAAGAATAGACTTTATAAATCTTACACACTACCTTTTACTTGTGTGTTTTTATTTCCTGAGACATAATGGAATATTTCAACTTGTAGAAAACAGCTATATAAAAACTAACCCTTGTCCCTGCCTTTCTTTTTTCCTGGCCCTGCTTCAGTGATATTCTCTGTCTCTTGCAGAGGGTGATGTAGATGACTAATTATTTTCTTCAATCTGTGGATGAGTACTTTGCCACTCTGCCACAGCAAAGTCATTTATCTCTGAAATGTGATTGTAAGTTTTGTTTACCTCCCATTGCAAACGAGAAGATACATTCATGACAAATTGAGACTGACAGTCGCAGTAATACAAAGACAAAAGCGCAGATCTTCAGAAGGCCATTTGATAAGCAGACAAAATTCCATAAGGAAAATGATACCAGTGACATCTCCACTGAGGTTTATGGCTTCTTTAGCTTCAAGCTTTTGTTCTTGTTAACAGTACCATATGTACTTTCTTTACAATAGATGCTGCCATACATCTACTCTGTTTGGTTGCACCAAAGCAGTCATTCCACTATTGCATCATTCAGTACACCTTTCTTTTCATGGTGGTATTATAGCACACATAGTCCATGCAATCACAGCACTGTTGACAACAATTCTCCCCTAATAACTTGCATGATAACTTCTGGCACTAAGAATATCAGCAATTAGGGATGGGACTTCCAATTCTAACCAGCCTTCTTTCTGTATATCCTCAAACCAAAGTATGTGGTATCTTCACCAAAGGGACTTAACATGCTGTTCATACATCTATTTGCAGTAAAAATACAATTTTTGGTTTGTAGGGCCTGAAAGGCCTCCTTGACAAACAAGGTGTCTTTCATAGGGTTCACCCGCTGGTGGCATCACTTGATGATGGCTTTACCTGTTTGTAAATTTCACGAAAATATTTCCAAGAGATTTGTGACATTGTTGAACAAATGAAGTGTAATTGTCCTTCAAGGACATTCATAGGACTTATGCAGTCCACCTTCCAGTCTCACATGGGACAGGTCGGCTAATATATTTGATTAATTACTTTATCTATTGATGGAGTCTGTAATTGGAAAGAAGCCTGATATATTTAGATAGTTTGCAAAATATCGGAATATTGGACATATGTCCCAACAGTCTTTTCTATCTTCCAGCCTTTATATGATTTTATATGACCCTAGTAAGGAGTTGCCAGAGGGTGTATAGTTCTTGTTTAGTGAGTACATCTGCCTCTTGATTTCCAGTAAGATAAAATGGGCCATAGGTATCCATATGGAACACTATTAGGATCTCAGATTGCTAATGGACACATATATTTCCATCCCATCTGCTCTACACACTGTGGCCAATCAGGCACTTGTTAGTTCTTTGTACACTGGGTCATTTTTATATACAGATGTCTAATTACAACCCTTGTTCCTATGTGTATTGTCACAATCAAATTTCCATATGAACCTCAGTATTCATCTCAAGCCACTCACTATACTCCACACTGGTTTGTCCAGCTACATGGGAATCTATGCTAATCTCTATTCCTATAGCCAACTGTTCCTGTCTAGTGAACATATACCCACTAATGTTGCAGATCCACAGCGTTGAGTGATGTTTCTTCTAGCATTTTATCTTGGTTGGCTTTGGTTTTAATTAATGGATGATGATCAGTGACTTGAAAAAAAAAACCCTCTTTCCAAAAAGGCTTGGTGGCAGGCCTGAGGATACTACACAACAGTTCAGCAAATATGCAGGTCACCTTTACAGAATTTGGTTCCACCCCAACTGCAAAATATGTACCTTCAAAGCCCTTCATTCCAACCTTGATTAAATTAGCTGCTATCATTATTACTCTAGTGGAACAGGCAATAAATTTATCCAACTGTCTTTGCCAAAGATATTCTTGATATGCCTACAGAGATACTTGCAAATTCATGTTTCTTGTTGCTCTGTTTATAATATCTAGGCAATGAAATCAATTCAGAAATCCATCAACTGAAGAATGGAGAATAAAATTGTCATGCAAATACACAATACAATTTTATTCAACTTAAAAAATGAGATTCAGGTAATTTCAGGAAAATTGATGGAATTGCCCAATCATATATTGGGCAAGATAACCCTCACTCAGGAAGACAAATGTAGCATGTTATCTTTCATAGGCAGCTCATAGATTTAAATTCTTAGATTAAGGTATTTAACTTAGAGTGCCTATAAACTATAAAGGAGACATTAGACAAGTATGGGGGTGGAGAGTACCATAAAGTATAAGGATAAAACAGAGGGAACATGTAGATTGAATGAGAATGACCTACAATGGATTCTATTTTGAACATTCATTCAGCAGTTATGGGAGCTGTATGGGAAGGATTAGGAAATACGCTCCTGTTGAAGGAGGTGTGTCCCTGAGGGTGGACTCTGAGGTTTCAAAAGTGTTCCATGATTGTGATTCTCTGTACTCTCTCTGCTTTTCAGTTGTAAGCCAAGATGTGAGCTCTCAGATATTCCTGCTGCCATGAGTTTGTTCCACCATCATAGGCTCCCACCATCTGAAAGCTCAATTAAATGCTTTGTTTTGATAGATTTTCTTGATCATGATGTTTTGTCACAGCAAAAGAAAAATAACTAAGACAGAACAGGACAGTAGGGTGGGACATACTATGGGTTGAAAAGCTTGAGTAGGCATGAGGGTGAAGAAATACAGGAGCAGGAAAAGGAGGAGGGAGAATTCAGCGAAACAGAGGATGCACATAGCATATGGTACTTTACCATTTAATACAATTATAAAATGTATGATTTTGAAATTCATTCTGAATGGAGTTCATGTGTATTGGTGGATGTCAGTGTAGGATTTGATTTTACTCTATTAATTGTTTGTTTTGCTGGGTTTGATGCTGCAGTTCTGTGGTGCCATTAAAATGCATCTCCACTTCAGAAAAAGACATTTTAAACAAGCATACATCAGAAAGGAAGAAATTGACTTATTTCAACTCAATTACATTAAATCAATGTACCTGGAGCATGTGGAATTACAAAAGGATAAAAAAAGGAAAGACTTGTTCACTAAGAACACTAAAATATACAGTAAATCTCAAAAAGTAAAAAAAAAAAATGGGGCATGATCACGGAGCAAACTCTGGCTCTTAAAGTTTTGATCCCACCTCTTTCATAATGTTCCATGAACCTTGGACGTGAACATGTTTCGTAGATGTATTCATTGGCACAGGGATCCAGAACTATGCAGTGCTTTTATTGGCTATTTTATTTATTTACATTTCAAATGTTATCCCCTTTCCCAGTTTCATATCCAGAAAATCCCCGATACCATCCTCCCTCCTCTTGCTTCTATGAGGGTGCTCCACCACCTAAATACCCCCCTACCTGCCCTGTCATTACACTACATTGAGTAATTGAACCTTCCCCAGACCAAGGATCTCTCCTCCCACTGATGTCCAACAAGGCCATCCTCTGGTACATATGTGGCTGGAGCCATGGGTTCCTCCATGTGTACTCTTTGGTTGGTGGTTTAGTCTTTGGGAGCTCAGAGGTGTCTGATTGGTTGATATTGTTGTTCTTTTTTTTTCTTTTTTTTTCAGAGCTGGGGACAGAACCCAGGGCCTTGTGCAAGCGCTCTACCACTGAGCTAAATCCTCAACCCCAGATATTGTTGTTCTTTCTATGGGGTTGCAAACTCCTTCAACTGATTAAGTCCTTTCTCTAACTCTTCCACTGGGAACGAAGTTCTCAGTTCAATGGTTGGCTGTCAGCATCTGCCTCTATATTTGTCAGAGCCTCTCAGGAGACAGCTATAGTAGGCTCCTGTCAGCAAGCACTTCGTGGCACTCACAATAGTATCTAGGTTTGGTGTCTGTTGATGGGATGAATCCCAAGGTGACTCTGGATGGCCTTTGCTTCAGTCTCTACACCATACTTGTCTCTGTTTTGCTTCCCTGGAGTATTTTGTTGTCCCTTCTAAATAGGACTGAAGCATCTACACTTTGATCTTTTTTCTTCTTGAGCTTCATGTGGTCTGTGAGTTGTATCTTGGGTATTCTGAGCTTTTGGGCTAATATCCACTTATCAGTTAGGGCATACCATATGTGTTCTTTTGTGACTAGGTTACTTCACTCAGGTTGATAGTTTCTAGTTCCATCCATTTGCCTAAGAATTTCATGAAGTCATTGTTTTTAATAGCTGCGCAGTATGCGATTGTGTAGATGTACCACATTTTCTGTATCCATTCCTGTGTTGAAGGAAATCTGGGTTGTTTCTAGTTTCTGGCTATTATAAATAACGCATCTATGAACATAGTGAAACATGTGTCCTTGTTATATGTTGAGCATCTTTTGCCCAAGAGTGTTATAGCTGGGTCCTCAATTAGTAATCTGTACAATTTTCTGAGGAACCTCCAGATTGATTTCCACAGTGGTTGTACCAACTTGCTATCCCACCAACAATGGAGGAGTGTTCCTCTTTCTCCACATCCATGCCAGCATCTGCTGTCACCTGAGTTTTTGATCTTAGCCATTTTGACTGGTGTGGAATAGAATCTCTGGGTTGTTTTTATTTCCATTTCCCTGATGACTAAGGATGTTGAAGATTTCTTTAGGTGCTTCTCAGCCATTTGATAGTCTTCAGTTGAGCATTACTTTCTTAGGTCTCTACACTATCTTTATAGGGTTATTTGGTTCTCTGGAGTCTAATTTTTTGAATTCTTTTAGATATTGGATATTAGCCCTCTATTCGTTATAGGATTGGTAATAATCTTTTCCCAATCTGTTGGTTGCCATTTTGTTGTATTGATAGAATGAGCTGTACACAACTCTGCATTTTTTAATTGTGCTTTTCTGTAATGTTCTTTATATGCCTCACTGAGAACTCTTCTTGATGAGTCATGACAGGAATGATACCAAGGGACACACAAAGTAGACAAAATAAGTCCAGGAGGCATCAGCTAGCAGACAACTAAGGGAGTGGAAAATTCAGTCTTCCCTGGGGAAAAACGCACACATATTGATTGAGCAGTACCAAGTAATCATCCCGAAATATATATATGCAAATAATTTTATATGACTCAGTATATTATTTTATGTATGTATGTGTAAGTACATATACACGTATGCATACAATTACACCTAGTGAAAGAAAGAGGCCATGAAGTTGAAGGACAGTGGGGCTATATGGAAGGATTTGAAGAGAATAAAGAGAAGGGAGCAATGCAAGAGTATTTTAATTTCAAAAACACAGTGAAATTAAAAGAATTTCACAACAAGTTATGAATTAGATTCAAAGACACACAAAAACAAAGCCATTATTTCTTCCCAGATCACATAAATCCAACAGAACTCAATCAAAATCACAGCAGGCACCTTTGCCAAATTCAGCCAAGCCCCTGACTAAAGTATATGAACCTGCAAAGAAAGTAGAGTTTCTGAAGGCTCTGTAAATGAACAAGGTTGCGTGTGAATACCCAACCAGTCAGAATGCTCTACTCTCTCCTGCAGATACCCAGATTAAATGGTAAAGACTATGTAGTCTAGAAAGAACTTACATGTATAGCTAATTGAACTCAATGATGGAATATAATTAAGGAACATCTTTACTACACATTTTGCTGAAATATTTAGTTATAAAATAAAATTTATAATGATAAATATTCAGATCTATTACTTTTGCCATATACAGACATTAATTCAAATGAGTCATAGACCTAAAAGGAACTCAGAGAAGCACAAGTATATACAAGGAAATGATTGTTGATCAAAGCAGGAAATGTCTTTAACACAACAGCACCTCATAATAGATATAAAGGTGCGATAGCATGACTAGGCTTCATCTAATTTTCTATAAAACCATTTCTGTTGCTAAAAAAATAGTTTAAAAATAAAAAGCAGAGATTTGAAAAGAATCAAAGGATTTCTTATTAAAATAACAATTATACATACGTAGCTATACATGCATAGATATGCATGCATACATACAGATTTTATGTGTGTGTGTGTGTGTGTGTGCGTGTGTGTGCGTGTGTGTGTGTGTGTGTGTGTGCGTGTGTGGGTTCCCCAATAATGGGGCAAGACCACAAATTCTGAATGATTAAAACTATGAACTGAATGCTTGTCAAGTGATTATTATGAAAAATGAACCTAATGTGGTCATTATTAATCAAGGAATAGCTAAATGCACACTAAAGAGAAAATGCTATAATCAAATACAATGATAAAAAAATCTGAAGTTTCACAGTACCTAGAACTGGTAAATGAAAGGAGAAAGTAGATTTCTCATGATCTCTTAGCCTGTATTTGGAAAGAATTTTGGATACTTCAATATAAATTAATTATAGGCTACTAACAAATATAATATTTCCTCTCTATTTACCCAAGAATAATAATGTGAACAAATATCCATAAAGTGTTCCTAGAAGGTAGTTGTGCAATAATCTAAAATCCTATACAAAGGTTCAAAGCACATATTTAGGTAAATAGTTTAAAGAACTTAAGCTTTCAAGTAAATTACCTATTGATTCATATATTAGTTAAATATTTTACTATAAAAATAATTATAATAATTTGAAGAAAAATACAGTTTATATATAAGTTATCTGGTTTAAGCTTCTAGAATGAAAAACTAATTGTTAATGTGGTAGATGAAACTATTCAAGAGTTTGGGAAACTTAGAGTAATGACTGTGTTCTTTCTGGGGGAGTAGCAGTGATGCTGATTTCTTATACAAATACCTACATGTATCAGAGCTAATATACTGAACACATTAATGTTTATACTATATCTTCATAAATTTAAAAACTAGGATAGACTAAGGCAATCTTATCAGTAGATAAATATTGAATACATGGAGGTATATCAAAGAAAAATTTACCATATCAGTCAGATGAGAATTTTTATTTACATATGTTTAACCCAAAATACTCATGAATAGATTCATTAAATCTATCTTCTTTAATTACAGCATCAGGCTTTAATAAATATATCATAGAGCATACTAAATGTACAAGTATATCATGGCCATGCAATATCCTATATGTATAATATAAATTCATATATTATTATATAATATAATAAATATAGTAATATTTCAACTCTTGATCCCCTGGAAAGGAACTAAATGTGTGCACTAGGGATGAATAATTGTAGGTGAGAAAAACATCAGAGAAGTTACTGCACCTTCAGTCTAATATGCCACATGGTGCTTTGTGACTTTATCTGGACACTTACTTTACCCAATCCTCCCTGATCTCTTTTTCAGACCTTCTATTAGAGATGTAAGATTGATTCCATGGTGATTATCTCCCTAATGGAAACACATCACTTATTCCTACTATTAAATCTTCCCATCTCTGTTTCTTTCTTCTATGAATTTTAGCACACTTTATTTTAAGAATTCGTTTTTCTCCACTATGTCTCCTTAACTCATTGAGATACATAAAAAGGAAACACGCTTGTTGATTATTGTGTAAGTTCAAGAACAAAAAAAAACTACAACATAAATAGTATGTTTTGTAGTTTGTAAATCCTTCTGAAAGAAATATAAGTGATGGGGGCTGGAGAGAAAAGACTATTAACTGAACATATCTGTTTAATGAAAGCTGTGATAGTCACAGCAAATCATCAAAATTTTGTGTTTTCTTTTTAAAACATATTTATCAAATACAGTAGGGCAGACTCTGAAGTGATGGGATGATTTTTTTCCCCAAGGATTCTAAATCTGAAGAAAAGAGAAACATCTCTTTTGAAATCAAAAAGGAAGCCGTTTTTCCCTTGCTTCACTAAATGCATTAAAAGTCCTCTATAAAATATTCATTAATTTCCTTTTATTGTCCTCCTTGTAATTGGAGCAGTATAGCAATGAGATAGAAAGAAGAGCTCAGAATGATCTAGCAATTCTGAACAATAAATAATTTGGGATTAACTGGCCTTTGTTGGAACAGAATTTTCCCTTTGGGAATTTGACATTAGAGACAAAGAGGTCTACAACTACTGTAGACTGGAGCATTGCCTATGGGATGAGTGAGAAGCACAGTAGTTGTGTTGACACAGGGGAGAGATTTAGACTACCATTCATAGTACATATTAGAGAGAAAATAGCTAACACTTATGTTGCTTGTCAATATATTTAGTGGCTAAGTCAGTTATCTATTGCTGGATCCCTAGGCAGCAGGAAAAGAGAGACTCTAGACCTAGAATGGGATTTAAAACCTGAGAGTCCACTCCCAGCCACACACTTCTTTCAAGAAGCCACATCCCCTAATAATGTTACTCTCTATTGACCAAATGGTCAAATCTATGAGCCTAAGCGCATTCTCATTCAAACTATCACATTTATTTTAGTAAAATTGTGGTTAACTTGAGTTAATTTTCTTTCAATTTTTTTAAAATTTAAGATCTTTTTGTTTAGCTTTTGATTTTTTTTACAGTCCAGACTCCATTCCCCTCCTGGTCCAACCTCTGATTGTTCCACATCCCACACCTCCTCCCCCGTCCCCTTCCCCTTTGCCACAGGATGTCCCCACTCCCCCACACCCACTCCACTAGATTTCCCCACTCCCAAGGGTCCAGTCTCCTGAGTGTTAGGTGCCTCTTCTCTGATACAGTCCAGACCCAGCAGTTCTCTGCTGCATATAGGCTGGGGGCCCCACATCAGCGAGTGCACACCACGCTGCCTAGCTGGTAGCCCAGTGTCTGAGAGATCCCACGGGTCCAGGCCAGTTGAGATTGCCAGTCTTCCTATAGGGTCGCTCTCCATCTCAGCTTCCTCCAGCCTTTCCCCAATTCAACTACAGGGGTCACCAGCTTCTTTCCATTGGTTGGTCATACATATGTGCATCTGACTCTTTCAGATGCTTGCTGGGCCTTTCAGAGGGCAGTCATGATAGGCCACCATAGCCTCACTAATAGCGTCGGGCCTTGGGGTTTCCCCTTGAGCTGGATCCCAATTTGGGCCTTTAACCGGACCCCCATTTCTCAGACTTCTCTCCATTTTTGTCCCTGCAGTTCTTTCAGAGTTATTTCCATTAGCTGTTTCTTATGTTAGGCAAATAGTACAAACCTATCATTTGCATGGCTTTAGTAATGTTTGCTTCATATCATGAAACAAAAGGATGCTATTCAAAGGGAAATACTGTAAAAGTGACCTATAGGAATTTAAGTGTATATCCAGAATTTTAAATTATTATGTACAGTTTATGCATATGTTCATATATTGTGCTATACATGTAAGAGA
The DNA here is from genome assembly GCF_011064425.1 of Rattus rattus. Lineage (NCBI taxonomy): Eukaryota > Metazoa > Chordata > Mammalia > Rodentia > Muridae > Rattus > Rattus rattus. The sequence continues at coordinate 94,535,893 of NC_046157.1, read as the reverse complement.
AAACCTAAGTCTATTCGTTCTTACCAAGTAAGAGATGGCCAACTTTTATGAACAGTCCACATTTAAATAAAGCACGGTTTTTTTACCACTTCAAATGGGACTTAACAGCTCTAAAGAAGGGATACTCTAGACACACATGATAATCAGCAGAGTGCCCACCCTCTATGCTCTAGATGTTTAGTGCACATCATGAATGTGATACTATACTTCTACTTAAATAACATTTATATAGTAGCTTGCAATGTTGTCTTAATAACATTAATCATTGAACTTCAACTCACAGGTACTGTATTGACCTCTATGATCATATAAGGAATGAATAGAGAAGTAAGAGAATTTTGAGAGACAAGAATATCATGTTCCTCTCACTATTATTAAATATAGTGTTATCATTATTTTAATATTACTTTATCTAACGTAAAATTAACCTTGTATATAGCTATTTATATACAGACAAGTGTCCATTACATATGTTGATTGATACTAGCTATAGTTTCTATTATCTATATGAAGTTTTGGAATATGTCCTCAAGGATTTATGGAAGAACGATGAAAAATATTTTTAAACGGTTGCAAAGCTAAAGAAATTACATAATTAAAATACTTGTAGGAAAAAACTTACTTATATATGCACATATTGATATAAAATATGATTATATGAAGTAACCAACTGACAGGAAAGAGATGTTCAAGTTTATAAATCAACTTCTTAAAATAAAGGAATGCTGTGTAAATATAAAGGCAACATAGAAGAAATACCAAAGAAAATAAAGCTTTAATTATAATTTTTATTACTTTCCAAAAAGTACCCAATAATATTCCAGGGAAAAAATGTAAGAAAGAGAGAGAAATAGAGAAGAAAAATGAAGATATCAGCCATAATCCTGTTCTCACTTTCATACATAAATGTCTTTGTTGTTATATACTTTTTCTATATGATTATTTTCATGATTATAAACATTAAAATGTGTAATTTCATTTTATAAATATATAATACAGATTACCTTAAATATAGGTGTTATAAAAATTTGAGCAACAATTTTATTATTTTTAACGTACATCAAGTTGAAGAAGTATGGATCATATAAAATCATCTATCAATTTTATTTTTTTCCAAACTTTGTTAGTGTAAATAATTTCCCAATAAAAATTCTGAGTGTTATTTTATTTTCTATAGTTATAAATTTTCTGGAATAAAATAATAATAACAGAATTGTTACCCAGGAGCAGTTTTGTGGTTCCTGACATGTATACTAAATTGTTCCTTAATAAGTTTAAACCAACCATTAAAAAATTAATTAAAAAATTAATTCATGTATGAAACATGATTTAAACCCTTCCAAATGTTAGATTATAATTAATAACAGATTTTATTGTTGGACCAGTGTCATATTTCTGACTACACTGATTATTATACTTCCTTCTAAATACTTGGCATTAGAGAAGAACAGGTCACATCATACTCATAAACAGCCTAGGGATGTAGGGTAAAACCAAGTGATACAATGTGGACAGAGAAAAGCAAACACAAAGCCAGCGACATAGCCTTTGATCTACCATGTTGTCCAGACTTCCAGATATACTAGGGCAACAGTGGCACAAATCTTAAGGGACTAACCAACCAATAACTTACTTGACTTAAGTCTGACTCCGTATTTGAACCAGTACCCGGCAATGCTTGGGTGATCATAAATCAAAGACTAAACAGCCTAGGGATGTAGGGTAAAACCAAGTAATACAGGTAGTAAGAAAATGTAAAGATAAATGACTCCTAATGATAATCTACCATATTCATGTATCAATGCCTTGTTCAGTCACCGTCAGAGAAACTTCCTCCTGAAACAGATGGAAACAAGTACAGAGAACACCTGATATACGTTACACACAGCGAGAAAGAACTTGGGATACTCAGCCCTAAAAGGGATGTCCCCATCAACTCCCTCTGCTCAGAGCTCAGGGAACCCTGTGGAAGGGGAAGCAGAAAGAGTATAAGAGTCAGAGGTAGGAGAATATGAAAACCAGGCCCCCTAAATCAATATGATCAATGCTTATATGAACTCACAGTGATTGAGGCAGCAAACACTGGTTCTTCATGGGGATGCAGCAGGTCCTTTGCATGTGTTCATGGTTTAGTGTTTTTATTGAATTCCTATGTTTATAAACAAGTAGGTTTCTGATTATTATTTACTTTCTCTTGGGCTCTTCTGTTGTTTGTATTTTTCAACTTCAATTTGACAGTTTTTGTTTTATCTTATATTATTATTATTATCATCATCTCTTAGAAGCTATATTTTTCTAATGAGACACAGAAGGGGAGTGGATATGGATAAGAGAGGAGGTGAAGAACTTGGAGGAATATAGGAAGGGGATACTGTAATCAGGATCTAGTATGTACGAAAAGTATTTATTTTCAATAAAAAGTAAAATAGTAAATGTACAGATTTTTAAAATAAGAATTAGGTTAAAATACATATGACAAAATGGACATGGGGCATTAATTTTTCTAGCATGTGATTACTGAGAAACGAGTATAAATGCAACAGAGAAGGTCACACTATCAAACTAAGTGGAAAGCTCTGTAGAGCGAAGATACTGTCTTCACATTTCAATGATTGGCCAGGTGAATAACAATAAATTTGATATTGCATTCTTAAACATATTCCTACAGGAGGAAAAAAATACTGCTAAGTTCCCAAACAATCAAGGAAAAGAAGACATCTACAGATGGTCAAATATATGGATAGCATCAAGGGTATTGACAGCCTGGAACAGTCTAAGAAAGTCAAGGCCCATCTCCAACTGCACGTCCTGCAAAATATGCATTGCTGTTAGACTTTTTATGATTAGCGATCAGATCTAAGGATAAATTCAGTAATTTAGTGAATCTTTTAAGCACTTATGATAATTGATAGTATTTGGTTGTTCTATACCTGTTTAGTCCGATTTTCCTATGTGAATGAAGGCCCAAACTAACATAGTTTAAATATGCAATGGCTACTATTCTAGGCACCAGACAGTGAAGCTTGGGAAGAATTTTAGAGGAAACACATGCATTTAAATGGCTTAGAGTTATGAAGCAATTAAGTAGGAGTGGGAATTAGAGAAAGATAACAAACAATGAACCAAAGAGTAAGGTCAGAGTATTTTGGGAGGAAATGGAGAAACGTCGGGACATATCATGGATGACCTAAACATGCATTATAGGAAGATTATACAAAACTTAAACTGACAAGTATGAAAGTGATATAAAGGAGACATTGACATATCTTAAGAAACTTTTGAAATGGTAACTACTGGCTGTATTAAGTAAATGACAGTAGAGATAAACAGGTATATGGTGTAAAACTGCAAGTTATCACTGCAAGTCCTATTGTATTATTTTAACATAATTACATATCAACTTCATAATGCTGGAAGAGTTCAGAAGTCAAAGTCCCCAAGTTTTCTCATGAGAGGAATAATGCAAAATTCTGTACTTAGAATCAATCTCAGAATCTAAATGTAAATTTTGCCAAGGGTTGTGTTGATCTTTTACTACAAGTGTGAAAGTATCATCACTATCAGCATCTCACCCCCTCCCTTCCCCAGATTAAAAAGGTTCACACTTAAGCTCTTTTTATATCCAGCTATCTATGTATCTATCATTGGTATCTAACCATTCTCCTCCCATCTTTCATTTCACTCTACAGAAGAGCAATAACGATGTGAGTGTCTTAGGTTGTAGGTGCCTCCTTAACACCTAATTAATTTTAAAACAGCATGGAGAACTTTATACCCCAAATATTATGCATCTATATTGATACATGCTCAAGTATTACCACCTGTCTCTGCTTTATAGAGAAGCATACCAGGTCTTGTGGGTATTAACAGAGTATCCATAAAGGACGCTGAAACTCAGTCTTGAACCTAAATGATGTTTTAGTTCAAAATTTATGCCCTTAAAATAAAAAAAGACATGGGGTAAGGGAGGCACCCAAGAATCAATGCGGGGATGATCTTAGCTGTGACCCACTATATTGGGGATATAAAACTTGAAGAGGCCAACTCCTGTAGCCAGTCAGGAACCCTAAGGGAGCAATAGAGACAACCGTCCCACGAAACTTTAAACTTAAAATATATCCTGTCTATAAGTAACATAGACACGTGGGAGGGAGCAGAGACTGAGAGACTGGCCAACAAATCATGGGCCCAACTTGAGACCCATCCTATTGGCAAGCACCAATCCCTAATACTACTAACATGTTTGCAGGCAGGAGGCGTGTTGTCCTCTGAGAGGCTCCACAAGGCAGCTGACTCAGATGAATACAGATACCCACACTCAAACAGTAGAAGAATAAGCAGAAGGATTGCAGGGTCCCCAAAAGAATAGGAACTTTACAGGAAGATCAAGAGTCAGCTAACCTGAACCCTTGTGGATCTTGGTGTCTGAATTACCAACCAAAGAACATACATGGGCTGGACCTATGCCTCCCCACTCATATGTAGCATATGTGTAGTTTGACCTTCATTCAGGTCCTGAACAACTGGAATGGGGGCTATTCCAATTGTTGTTACCTGTATGTGGGATATGTTTGACTAGATGGGCTCCCTTGTCTAGCTTTACAGAGACTTGAAAAGGAGAAGAGGGAGGGGTGGGGAAAGGATTGTAGGAAGAGGTGACTGGATCGGGGACAGTGAGTTGGATGTAAAGTGAATAAGTAAAAAAGGAAATGAAATTGTTAAAATAAATAATACAATGCTTAGTTTTATGATCTGATCAAGAAGTAAGATACTTCTACTTGAATATACTTTCAAGGTTAAAAAGAAAACATATTTCAAAATGATTTCATCAAAGGCAAACAAAAATAGATCTTCAATGCTGTCATGAATCCATTCTTCATATGATCCTCCCATATTAAATTATTTCTCTTGTACTCCATGTAGGAATTTGCCCTTTCATTTACCCATAATCCAAGCCTGACTCCGGTTTCCTAATGTCATTTGTTTAGGCCAGTAATGTAAAGATTCCTCAGGGGCAAACGTCAATGTATGTTGCTGGAAAAGCAAAAATGACATGCAGAGTAAATATCAGCAGAAATAATAAGATTAGGAAAAGTCAATAAGAGATGCTGAGATAGTGAAGCCACATTTAGAGATTAGATCCCCCAAGGAAGCAAAGCAAACAGCCATAAATATGGATGGTAGCGATAAGCAGCAGGAGGTCAAGTGGGATAAAACACCAGGGTGGTGCTGCCTCTTCACCCTGTCCTAGGAAACAGGAAACACAAGGTTGACTCAAAGTTTCTGATACATTTCATTACTAATTCTGACCCATGCCTACTCTCTGTTTAAAAGAATAAAGAAGAAAATAAACCAAACACACAGAGATTATAAATGTCAGCTATCCTATTAGATAACAAACACATGTGAAGTTTATAATTCATCTCTGACGAAGACAGATGATTTAAAGCTCTACCTTAGGGAAGATGCTTCAGTGAAGATGCTTAAAGGATGTGCTTCCTTTCATATGAATAAACATGAGATAAACAATGCCAGTAAGAATGTGGGGTCCTAAAGAACTCCTAGACACTGCAGGTATGAATGTAAACCTTTACAGTCAAAATTAGAGTGTTACCACATGACCCAGTTATGCCACACATGCTTGTTGGATACACACCTGAAAGAATCTAAGTTTACATACAATAAAATGAATATGTATCCATGTTAATTTTGACTATGCTAAAAACATCAAAAATACTGAGTTAGCGGAGATTACAAGTAAGTTGAAAATTAAGGTATGGTTGATATTAATACCTAAGACAGTTTTATTCAGTCGTAGAGAAGAATAAAATTGTAATACCTACAGAAAAGCTGATGGTACTCTGAGTATGGTAAGTAAAAGACATCCAGCTAGAAGCATACTTTTCATCTCATATATGTATTGCTGGAATATTGCTATTTTAAGAACAGAGATAAAAGCAATGTGGATTCTACAGTCCTTTTTGTTCTGAATATCATGGAGACAATTCAATATTAACTGTATGGTTTCATTTTCTTATTATTTATTTTGGCAACAAAAAATGACACCACCTTATAACAATATTAAAAATCTTTCAGAACACCTGACTGTATTAGTGGTATGGATTATGAATTGGAATAAGAGTCTGCTTGAATTTTCCTTGTTTGTCTTGACTTACACAGGCAGTGGTCAAAGGGAATGACTAATAAAGTTTCTCTAACTGGTCATGGGTAGAGAAGTGCAGAGACACTAAACACACATTAATAGTTATATTGCTTTTATTTAACCAAATGGCCAACGCTGGGAGATGTGGTTAGTGGTAGAGTGTTTGCCTAGCATGTGTAAGGTTCAGTCTCTAATACTGTATATACTCTCAAAAGAGAGTATAGCAGGGGGCTCATCAGAGTTGAAAGAAATAAATATCACTTATTTGAATTTTTTCTTATTTATGTATTTATTTATTTATTGATATCCATGGTAGCACTGTCTTATTGTGTAGCCTAAGCTAGATTGGAACTCATTTTGTAGCGTAGGCTATGCTCCTATCAGAGATTTAGTATCCATCACACGTTATTTTTCCATTTACTTGTTTTCTCAGCTAATTCAATATCTATGCAGTTTATCTATGCTGTTTTTAATGCTCCCAAAATAAACGTGGATATGTAGGAATTTCTCTTGTTTGACTCTTCTGTCTCAACTAGTCCACTATCCTAGGCACTGACTGCAATTTTAAGAATAAGCAATCAGATGATCATTCAATAGGTAAATGTTAAGTGAGGAAATGGGTTATAATAAAGTACCCAAACATATAATCCTCCACTATAGCCTTTGCAATGATGCCCTTCAACAGAGGAATGGATACAGTTGGTACATCTACACAATGGAATAATATTTGTAAAGCTTATCAAGAAAGACATACATTTTTATTATCTGCCCAAATATATTTCCCCAAACAATCTGAATGCAGATCTTGAGACACCCAGCAGTAATTCAGTTGATCTTGTTGAAGGAATCTGCTTAGAATAAAACAAAAGTAACTGTCTTACTCCAGTTTACTATTACTATGTTGAAACACCATGGCTAGAAGCAAGTTGGGGAGGAAAGAGTTTACTTGGCCTATACTGTGTCTTATGTAGGGGTTCTACTGCTGTAAAGAGACATCATGAAAACAACTTTTATAAAGGAAATATTTAATTGGTGCTGGCTTTTAGGTTCAGAGATATAGTTCATTATCATCATGGGTGGAAGCATGTCACCAAACAGACAGACATGGTGCCGGAAAAGAATTTTACATCTACATTTGCTGCAGAGAGTTGGGGAGGAAAGAGAGACTGTGTCTTATGAGAGTAAAGAGAGAGAGAGAGAGAGGAGAGATATAGTTCATTATCATCAGAAGCATGTCACCAAACAGACAGACAGAGATCTACATTTGCTGGAGAGAGAGGGAGGAAGAGGGAGGAGAGAGAGAGAGAGAGAGAGAGAGAGAGAGAGAGAGAGAGAGAGAGAGACTGGGCTTGACTTGAGCTTATGAAACCTCAAAGCTCACTTCCAGTGATACACTTCCTCTAACAAGGTCACACCTACTCCAACAAGGCCAATAGTTCTACTCCATATGGGTCTATTTGGTCATTTTCATTCAAACCAACATACACTTCCATATCAAAGTTCACCATTGAAAGAAGTAAGGATAGAGACTCAAACAAGGCAGGGACCTGAAGAGAATAGCTGATGCAGAGGCTTGCTCCACATGCCTTGCTCAGCCTTCTTTATTATAGAATCCAGAATGACCAGCCAAGGGATGGCACCACCCCTAAAGGTCTGGACCCTCTCCCATTTATTACTAATTTATAAAATGCTCTCCAGGCTTGTCCGCAGCCTGATCCTATAGAGGCAATTTCTCCATTGAACTCCTTCCTCTCTAATGACTCTAGCTTGTGTCAAGTTGACATAAAACTAGTCAGTACAAAGGTTAAAGAAGACAAACTTACAAATTATAATGGTAAGATTGAAGTTTGCATTTTTCTAGCTCTTAATTTCATAATGTTTCTTGTATATACTTTTTGTTTCCTTTTTATATAGAAATTCATATAATATGTTCTGGTCATGTTTTCTCCTCTCCAGTCTCTCCACAAACCCAAACCCTTCACCTTCTTTCTCTCTTTCTTTAGAAAGCAGAGGATATGAAAATATCAAATGAAGCAGAATAGTAAAACAAAAGAAATAAAATAAAAACACCAAAAGTTACAGGAAGCCTGCATATAAAATCAAAACTCACAATATACATTCACAAGGTAAATGCAATGCAAAATACCCAAACAAAGCAATAGAAAACACCAAGTTCTACAAATACATTATCTTGTTGATCATCTATAGCTGGGCATGAAACCTATCCTTTAGCATGGTTTGTATATCTGGTGAGACTCCATTGAAGAAAATGGACCTTTCCTTTGCAAGCAGCTAATATTTTAAAATAGCTCCTTGTTTAGGGGTGGGAGATTGTGTCCAGTTCCTCCTCTCAGCACTGGGATACCATCTGATCTTGAATCCCTGCAGACCCTATGCATGTTGCCATAGTCTCTGTGAGTTCCTTTTTGCATCAGCCATGTTGTGTCTAGAGCACACAGTTTCCTTGGTGTCTTCCAATCCCACTGACTTTTACAATTCTCTATTTTTCATCATTCCTTAAATCCTGATAGGAGGGGCTTGATGAAGACACACCAATTAGGACTAAGTGTTGCAAAGTCTCTCATTTTCTACATATTGTCCAATTGTGGGTCCTGATATCTGACTAAGGGACTGATATATAGATATAACAGAATGCCCTTAGGAGGAATTTGATTGCTTTCTTCCTATAGCAGAACTATCATATTTGATATCCAGTATGCTTAAAACAATCCTGAAGAAAAGAAGAACTATTGGAGGCATCACTTTCCCAGACATCAAGATGTACTACAGAAGTGCAGTAATAAAAACAGTATGATGTTGCATAAAGAAGACACGTTGGTCAATGGATTCAAATTGAAGACCCGATATAAGTCCTATGACCACCAGATTCTTGACACAAAAGTCAAAAGTATCAAAGACAGCATCTTCAACAAATCATGCTAGTCAAACTGAATTGCTATACATGCAATAATGTAAATCTCAACTGTGCAAAACTCAACTCCAAATGTGTAAAGTATATAATTTTTGCTTAGTTATTTTCTTTGTCTAAGATGTAAGGACTACTTTGATATGTTGACAATTTTTTAATGCATTATACTTTGATCATGTTTTTTCCTTCCTCCAACTCCTCCCAGATCCTCCCCACCTACCAACCCACCTGACTCTAGGGCATTTTTATCTCTCTCATTCTTTACGAAACAAATAAACAAAGAAGCAAACAACAACAACAAAAGACAAAAAGAAACAATCAAGAAACACAGATATACAATGCCACAAAACACAAATTCAGATACCACAATATACAAGCGAAGCAAATAAAACAAAAAATACTCGGAACATTATTAGATAAAAAGACTACAAAAATACCAATAAGTCTTTTTTTGTGTTGGGTATCTACTGCTGGGCATGGGGCCTAACCTTAACTGTTGTTTATATAATTAGTAAGAATCTCTTGGCAAGGAGTAATGTTTACTTTGCAAGCAGGTATACTATTTAAAATAGTACTTTTAGTTCTTATTTAAAGTTTTCTGCATGTTTATAACCTTGATTTTAGACATACCATAAAGTACATGATAAGGTCTTTTTGCATACTCATGGGGGAAATCGCCATATTGTTGCAATGCTGTCCTGGGGTCAGAATTCTAGGGAAGCTCTAGCCTTAAGTTATTGCCTCAGATGTGATTATGTAAGTAATGGAAAGAGAAAGCAAAGGGAAGTCTAGGAAGAAGAAATCCTTCTGGTAAAATTCATATCAACAAATATCAACACACACACACACACACACACACACACACACACACACACACACACACACACACTTTCACTCCACTTGAAGCTAGGCAATGGAGAAAAATGGGGTGTGGGGGAATCCCTTCGCTCTAAGCTACACCAGATATGGCCCAGCCCTCTAATTTTGCCCGTTTAATCTACTTGACCTACTTGACCTCAGTTGGTAGGTTTCCTGGAACATGGCAATAAAAGAAAAGACTACCACTAATACGAGCTTTACTAGAAGTAAACTGAAAACAGTTCTAAAACATTTAAATCTCAACGATCAGACTCGGGAGATGGCTCAATCGTTCACAGTACTTAATGTCCTTATAGAGGAGCAAACTGACTTCCAATACCCACTTGTAACTCTGGATCCAGAGGATCCAATGCTCTCTTCAGGTTTCCACAGGAATCGTCACATATATGCATATGCATGCATTCATACACAAAACTAAAAAAAAATAGTCTATATATCCTTTGCGTTATTAATTATTACTTTGAAACTCAGGGAATTTTTTTTATTTATTCCATCAATACTGTTATGTATGCAAGCAGAAATTTAAATATGTGAAAACTACCTTTTACATTCTTTCTGGTCCCTCTTACAAGATCTTCTCTGGGTTTTGGATGGGAAGGTGGCTATAAATGAATCATCCACAGTTTGGGCACTCATTGTTGCTTATTTTCATCACTTTGAACAGTTTTGAGCTTGCATCAAACAATTAATGCATTAAGGAGTACCCGCTGGAAAGGACAAATTATGCAGAATGGTTGACTGATAAACTCTGCCAGGACAGGGTGATCAGCCCTTCAAAATCTACATTTTAAGAGTCTGTCAGTTGATTTTGGGCCAGAAGGCTGAAGACTTGTGCTCACATGTTGCTAACAGGGGACTGTGCTAGTGGAGATTTGTCTTTACAACCTCTCAGTTCTGGAAGCCATGTTAGGCTTCCTATGTGTATAGATATTTGGTCATTCTCAGATTTCTGATGGGGTTGAAGACTAATTATAGTCTCATAGCCTATCAGGCTGTTTAACTCTGAATATACATATTTTACTAGATAGTTATCAGATAGTATACAAGCTAGCCAAGATACAATATAGATTTTAAGCCTTTCTTAAGCTGGACTGGATAACTAAATGTTCTGTTTAACTGATATAGTGTTGGACTGGGTGTTAGATATACTTTATGCTTTAATTACAAAATAAATACAAATTAGTTGTGCTCAGCTTATATTTGAGAGAAAAGTTTTTTTTTTTTTAATTAGACAAAAAAGGGTGAAATGTGGGATGATGTCACAGGTGAGTCAGGTACAAGATAGAAGGAGGCCTGTCATTGGATGAGAAGGAAGGATGGGCGGGAGAAAAGTTTGAAGGAAGAGGAAGCTCTAAGGCTAGAGCTTCCCTAGAATTCTGACCCCAGGACAGCATTGCAACAATATAGCAATTTCTCCCATGAGTATGCAAAAAGACCTTGTCATGTAGTTTATGATATGTCTAAAATCATGGTTGTAATCATGCAGAACATTTTAAATAAGAATTAAAAGTATTATTTTAAATAGTATACCTGCTTGCAAAGTAAAACATTACTCCTTGCCAATAGACTCTTACTGATTATATAAACAACAGTTAAGGTTAGGCCCCATGCCCAGAAGGAGATACCCAACACTGGACTGAAGAGAGAGGAAGAGAGGAAGAGGAGGGGCCTAGAAGCCATGGCAGGACAATGGAGGCTGACGTAAAGATTTCGCTCTGTGTATTTACAGGATTTCAATGTTCTTAAGGGATGGATGGTCCTGGGCTTTGTATGTTTAGGTGGGCAATTATATCTTATCAATTGAATCTAAAAAAACAACAACAACAAACAAACAAAAAAAATTTTCTGAAAAAAAAGGTATAAGCAGCCTATCCTATGAGAATAAACACACATAATTAGAAGTCAGTTTGACAGCATGGCCTTTTAGCAAAGTCACCTTTTAGCAAAGTCACAGTAAGTTCCCCTGTAGGCCTAACATTTCCCAAAATAAGGTGTTCTTTGGGCTAGGATTTCAGTACCAGGCATGAAATCTCTTCAGGGAGCAGGTCCCACATGCAATCAGTGAGTTAGTCACATACACGTCATGCAGTCACTGTGTCAGTAGACGTATTCTGCCAGAAAGGCCAGCACTTTACAATGCAGTCCTTTCTGTTCTTCTGAGAGCCAGCACAGTATACTCCGGAATTATGTAAGCTGGGCTGTAAGTAGAGATTTTCCCGTTCAGGTGAGGTTTCCTTCTCTGTGTTCCGCATCCAAAACAAGTGGTTGTCTTAAAAAAAATCATGACTTAACCTCCTTTTTATGTTAGGCAACTGAGAGCAAAGTCAATTGTATGTACCGTTTCGGGTACGTGTGAAGCTTCCTGAAACTCAACACCTAGATTTTCATTTAGTAGTTCTTGTTTTCTAGGCAAAGCAGGTTTTTTTTTTTGAATTTTCAACATGAGTTTAATAATCTGAGTTTCATCCATTCAACTAGACACTGGATTACTCATAACAGGATTTGTCACCTCAAATATTTGTGGTAATACTTAGTAAATCTATTGTATGCTAATGTGAATTTTAATATAAATTATAACTGTCCAGTGCATGTAGATATTTATATTAGTTAAAAAAGAAATGTTAATATGAAAGCACAAAACTTTAACAATATTAATGTAAAGTCTTAAGACCTGTGCTTTGAAATGTCACTCACTGATTTCCAAGTTATGTAAAAATTTTTTCCTGATCATTGGGGCTTGAAGTTGACGAGGATCTTTACAAGAATGGGGTGTAACTACCTGTTTTTTTACAAAGAGTAGCTGATGGAGATCAATACAGCTACTTGTATCTTTCGATTCTTTACTGTCATAATTATCTCTGTTACTTGATTGTATTCTTCCTGGGGTCTCAAAATTTTACTCAGCTTTGATTCTTCTGCATTTTGCACTAGACTGAGGTGGAGCTGTGCAAGACTGTGAGGTTTTAGTTTTTTGTTCTGTCTGTCTAAATTTGTGCTATCAGCTTTCCATTCATTTAGATCTCCGAGACTATCCCTAGTGCATAATTCAGAAGGGCAGGAACACAATCATTATATTGACTCCTTTTGTTGCTGAGCTGAAGGAATTCTGGATACAATATCTATTCATGAGATAAATATGCACAAAGAAAAAGCAAAAGAAACTTTAAAAGGTAATTTTTTGACTTGCAAACTGTGCACTATGATCTCAGATGCCAAAAAAAAGCAAGTGAGGTGCAGTGCATTGCCTGTCGTCATTGCAATAAGCATTTTTATAAATCATTTTGTCAATCATTTTGTTTTCCAGAGAAATAATGGACAGGTAATGGACACAATTATGGCAACATCTTATTGGATATATGTAGCTGTACAGTTTATTATACAGTGTTGGACAATGTAGCTATGGAAGCTAAGAAATTACACCACCTGGAGATACAGAGCAACGAGCTATATAGTCTTAAATGTTGCCAACCAAAAAGCTGTAGGTGAGTTCTTCTAAAGTTTGAAGGTTTGAGATCAAGAACTGAAGGCAGCTGTTGAATGTCCCTATTCAAGAAGTGGAGAATAATTATTTTAATCATTTCCTTGATGGACCGGTGAATGCCCACTTATACTGAAGAGGGACAGCTGACTTACTTACTGAGCTAATTAACTGAAATGACAATTTGGTATTAAGATAGACCCAGAAATAGTGCTTAAGCAGCCATTTGGTTATCTCATGGATCAATCAAGTCATCATACCCTATTAGCCATTACAAGTACACAAAACTTCCAGCTACAGGCAAACAATCACTTCTTGTACTTTTACATACTGTAAAATTTTTTTTAAAAAAAATACGTAATTCTAAAATACCCTCAGTAGCCTTTTAATTTCTTATTTCCTCTTTCTGGAAAGCCATCCACATTCTATCTAGTCAGCATTCATCTTTCCAGGAAATGTTAAATGTCTCTTAAGCAATGTCGATCTTAAGCAATGTCTAGTGGAAGTTTCAGAAGGGGTCGTAATCTTTGAGGTGTTTGTTAAATGAAAGCTAGGCCTATTTTAGATTCTATCTGAAATAAAAGAATTAATATGAAATAAGCAAATATATGCACATGGTTTATCATTATCATTATTTTTCTAACAATATTTCAGAAACTTCAACGTTTCAGGAGTTCTCCATGAAAGCCTGTCTTTGTTTATGAAATCAGGTCATTAACATTAACATTAGCATTAAAATGTTGGCTAGGAAGGAGGCATGACCATTAACTCGATGAAAGCTTATGTTGTTAGGCCTATTTACTAATTGGGGAGGGATCTGATGTGCTTGGCCTTTTAGGCTGGCTCACTTGCTCATGGCTCTTGAGTTTTGAACAGGTCTCTCAATTGCTTTCCTCATGAACTGGGATGTTACCAGCATCTACCATTTTATTATTCCGCTAAAAATTTTGGATAATCTAGGTACTAAGAATCATCCTCAGAACAAACTACACCACCACACACACACACACACACACACACACACACACACACACACACACACATATGCACCTTACGTGCATTGAATAGCGTACTGTCTGACAGAGAAAGCACAACTTGCTTACATAATTACTTTTTTCAAGCTGGCACTCTTGAGATTATTTTATTTTTTCAATTATTATTTCACAAAATACGGTGACAAAAATATTGAACAAATTTTTTAATTTCATTAATGGTTTTATCCCAGACTCCAGTTATCAGTATACTATATTACTTTATTAGTGATAAAGGTTTTAATTGACTTTTTAAACATTTTGTGGCAAAAGATTTTAACCTAATCAAAAGTTGGTACATAACTAGAGTCTTAGCTTTCCCATCTACTGAGTTACACTAAATATATATAATTAAAGTTGTTGGTCCTTTTCCTATTCAAATCTCCACTAACCTGAATTACAACACTACTGTTAATTGGTACTCTGCATTGTATTCTTGCACTTTTTCTAAATTGTGTTTTACAGATCTATGTAACATATAATTATTTAAATTCAGATAATATCATGAAACTTAAAATAATTTAAAGTATTGTGATTTATATACTTCATAATATGATTTTTTTTTTCATTGCGTCGATGCGATTGTCAAACTCTAATGTATCTAGAGAGGTGAGCAAAACTACAAAAAAAAATGTTCATAAAAGTGATACCTGTTAATACTGGTTAGTCCTTTTCTGACCTATGCTATTTCAACCCAAAATACTAGCATATGCCTGCATTAGAGATGTTGCAAAGAATTATAGCTAATACCATACCCCTTTCTTTGTACGTTAATGTAACTATGTGAATGTGTTCAAGAACTTTTCTGACTAAGACATCTTCCCAGCCTTGTTTAACCTCACTTCTACTCAATATGGGACAGTAAGTACGAGAGAGAGAGAGAGAGAGAGAGAGAGAGAGAGAGAGAGAGAGAGAGAGAGAGAGAGAGAGAGAGAGAGAAACAGACAGAGACAGAAAGACAGAGAGAGACAGAGAGATACAGAGAAAGACAGAGAGACAGCAAGGGAGAAAACGAACCTCGGTCTTGATTAATCTCACTTCTATTCTAGATAGGACAGTAAGTATGAGGGGGGACGGGGAGGGAGAGAGAGAGGGAAAGAGGGAGGATCCAAATATAAAGTGTACCCACATAATAAAGGAAAAGCAGCATTATATAAAATGCACTCTAAAATTGTACAAAAGAGGAATAAAAATGGTCACAGAGGCTGGAGACAGGTTGATGGTAGTTGCCTGCTTATCATGCTTGAGGATCTACCCAATCCCAGCACCTCCTTAAAATAATATTAGAGTAGCAGTGAGGTAAAAATAGTCATAACTTAAACAACATCGGTGAAAGATCTGCTTGTTGTGAACAAGAAACAAACATGAAGGCAGTTGGAGGTATAAACACATCAACTATTTAAAACATTAGTTCCCTTGAAAGCACACATTGCAGAGAGTTGGAAGAACTCTTAGGTTACAGAAGGACGAGAGGTGAAGAGTAACAGGACATCCACCATGTTTTACCCCAGAGGTTCGATGCAAAGTTGACAGATGCAGGGGTGGGACTCTTCCCAGAGCAAAACCATTTTCTCCCAGTTTTAGCATTTCTTAGTTACCTGTAGTTCTTTGTTCAGAGTCAGGGGGTCACATGACCTTGAGATAGAGCAAGGGAGTCTGCACATGAAAGGGGCTGTAGGCAGCAAACGGCTGAACTGAGAACGGGACCTCCGATGAAGGAATCAGAGAAAGAACTGGAAGAGCTTGAAGGGGCTTGAGACCCCATATGAACAACAATGCCAAGCAACCAGAGCTTCCAGTAACTAAGCCACTACCCAAAGACTATACATGGACTGACCCTGGACTCTGACCTCATAGGTAGCAATGAATAGCCTAGTAAGAGCACCAGTGGAAGGGGAAGCCCTGGGTCCTGCTAAGACTGAACCCCCAGTGAACTAGATTGCTGGGGGGAGGGCGGCAAGGGGGGGGAGGATGGGGAGGGGAACAACCATGTAGAAGGGGAGGGGAAGGGTTTAGGGGGATGTTGGCCCAGAAACCGGGAAAGGGAATAACAATCGAAATGTAAATAAGAAATACTCAAGTTAATAAAGAAAAACATAAAAAAAGAAAAATAATTTAATATTAAAAAAAGAAAGGGGCTGTAGGGAGGAAGAAGAAATTAAGTAATTATATATTAATTTCAGACAATAATATAAAGAAAAATATATGTTCTAAATGTTTAACAAAAGCATAAGAAGAGTCATCTACAGTATAATAGCAAAATTAGTTCCCATATTTGCACCTTGTCAATTGTGACAGGAGTGCAGTAATGACATCTGCACACATGGCTACTTTTTAAAAGCATTTAAAAGTTAATCCAACTGGTTACTGCATGTCTCTGGAACTTACTGATGTGTTATGTCCTCTGGATTCCACTTCCAGTTTTCCAACTCACTTAATTTTTCCAATTAGCCTACATAATCCTCAGCTCTCCTTGGCTTGTTATACAGGTAGGAAATTTGATATACTCAAAATCCCCATTTTTCAATTCTTTGAAATATCTTGAGCTTCATGATAACAATGTTAAGAAATAATATTCTTATCTTTCTTACATCTTCTTGGGTCTTTAAATGACAAGTGGCATATTTTCTATTAAGATGTTTCTGTCACTGACATAACTCTTAAAAGAGTGAGATAAAACTTGATTTGCTTCACTGAAAAGCTGTGATTACCTATAACACACAGGAATGTTTCATGAAGACAGACAGGTAAGTTAGAACTTAATTGTCAACTTAAACCACAATCCCAAAAGACAGCCACATAGTCTTACTGGTGGTTTCTTTGAATACTTTATTTTACTGGGCTCTTTTAGAAGAGAAAAAAATGTATCCAAAGGCTAAAACATGTTTTTTTTTTTTTTTTTTTTCTTTTTTTTCGGAGCTGGGGTCCGAACCCAGGGCCTTCCCTTAGCTAGGCAAGCGCTCTACCACTGCGCTAAATCCCCAACCCCTCTTTAATAAAATGAAAACAAACCTCAGAATTTTCTTTAAGTACTTAGTATTCTTTTTTATAATTGGTTATTTTATTTATTCACATATCAAATGTTATCCCCTTTAGTCATTTCCCCTCCTCAAATCCCTCTCCCCTGCTTCTATAAGGGTGCTCCCCGACCCACATACTCTACCTCACCACCCTAGTATTCCCCTATGTAGAGGTATCAAATCTTCACAGGACAAATAGCCTCCCCTCCCATTGATCATTGATGCCAGATAAGGTAATCCTCTATTACATAAGCGGCTGGAGCCATGGGTCCCTCCATGTGAACTCTTTGGTTGGTGGTTTAGTCCCTGGGAGCTCAGGGTCATAGGTCTGGCTGGTTGATATTGTTCTTCCTATGGGGTTGAAAATTCCCTGAGCTCCTTCAGTCCTTCCCTTAACTCCTCCATTGGGGTCCCTGTGCTCAGTCTGGTGCTTAGCTATGAGCATCTGCATCTGTATTGGTCAGGCTCTGGCAGAGGCTCTCAGGGAACAGCCATAACAGGCTCCGGTCAGCAAGCACTTCTCATGGCAATAGTGTCTGGCAGTCTCTAGGTGGCCTTTCTTTCAATCTCTGCTCTACTCTTTGTCCCTGCATTTCCGTTAGATAGGAAATAATATTAATATTTTTGGGAGATCTGGGTGGCCCCATCCCTCAACTGAGTGCCATGCCTAACCTCTGGATATGGATGGTCTCTATAGTTTCTCTCTTCCCTTTGTTGGATATTTCAGCTAATCTCATCCCAGTTGGGTTCTGTGGCTATCCCAAGTTCCCCATTCCCCACTGCTACACACCTTTGTTGAATTTCCTGACCCTCTCTACTTCTCCCCATCTCGTCCCATACCTGATCCTGTTCCCCTTTTCCCTCATCCTTCTTTGCCCTCCCAGGTACCTTCCTCCCTCCCTCTCCTGAGTGAGGTAACCCAGTTACAAAAGAATACTCATGGTATGTACTCAATGATAAGTGGATTTTAGGAACAAACTTTGGAGTACCTGCAATACAATTTACAGACCATATGAAGATCAAGAAGAAGAAAGACCAAAGTATGGATGCTTCAGTCCTTAGTATTCTTAACAACCCACTGAATATTTCAAATATATTCTTTCCTTTACATTTTTGAAACAACCTTATCAATTTTATTCAGTATGAAGCTGTTTTTATTCGACAAAGATTGTCTCATCTGAAATTATCCATTTTCAGAGACATACCACGTATAAATATGGCCATTCATTACTTAACTTGAGATGAGATTAGAACTTTTACACGAACATATTTTATTTTATACCTTCTTTTTATTATTTTTATTTTGGGATTTTCTCTGTAGTTCAAACCTGGAACTCGCTGTGTAGCACAAGCCCAAATAAAGCTAACAAAACAGATACCCAGTCATATATATGTATGTGTTTATATGTGCATGTATGTTTATGTACATATATATGCATGTGTGAATAGACATCAATATATGCTACTAAAGTGAGAAAAACCAGAGTACTATTTCAATCTTCCTTATTCACCATTACCATATAAAAGAATTTATAATAACTGCTACTTTTTCTATTTTTATGTTGTAGAGTTTTCACAAAATTTACTAGCAATATAAAAATTAGTCATGAGGTAAGTGCAGTTATAAAGAAAAGGATAGATAGCATGAAAGAGAAACTGCCCATCAGGTGCTGTATAAAATGCCCTTGGCAGAACTAGAGTAAATAAACAGGCTGAAACTCTTGTTGAAGCTTCTCATCTTTAATATTCCCATGGACAGAAGAATTCCTGAGGACTTGCCAGGTGACTATGGAGGCAGAATGGGTACCACATGTATTTCAAGTGGACTGCTTCATCTCAGGGCATGAACAAATTTAAATTTGGGCAAAAATAATAAAGTGTAGAAGACGGTCAGAAAGATAGAAAAGCTTGTAAATATAAAATTCACAAACTCACAAACAGATCTTAGACTGAGCATCCCTCTGTGAGGCCTTGGATCAGCATGGAAAAGGCAATGAAGGCAGATTTGAAAGGCAAAGCCAAGCTTAAATGCAGATAAGAAACCACAAATAAATCAAATTGATTTTGTGATCTCTCACCTACTGCTTGACTCGAGGTTCACAAGGCAATCTATTTTAATTGTAATATTAAAATAGTTGACAGTTTCATTGTAGGTTAGAGAACAAAGTCTCTATATATTTGAAAATTAATTAAATAAATACCTGGCAATGCTAATGGAATATTAAAATGGAAGCCAGAAAAGCTATGTTATATAAGCTAATTTATTGCTTTTATGGAGACTATTGAAAACACATTTAAAATGTCTATGCTGCTTTCCATAAATTAAAACAGAATGTCAAGTAAAAAAAATTATCGACCTCCAATTTTATTGAACTATTAGAATTTATGATATGACTCTCAAAGCAATTTTGTCTGGTACAAGATTCTCAGATTACAGAAATGTCCCATGTGTATACTTACCCACTCTGGACCCAAGTATTTATGTCAGATCACAAAACAATTGAACATCAACCCTGCAGGTACTGGATCTGTTAAACTGAAATTTTAATTTTGATTATTTTTAATACAAATCATATAGAGTCAGTAGCTGCATATTAATCAGCTGGATTTGGATACTTTCCATGTTGAATGAATATGGTTAAAAGGCAATAAAAACACCTTAAAGAGTTTGCAAACTTCAGTCTGGAAGAGTATTAAACTTTTCAACAGTGGGATGTATTAAATGCTGGTCAAAAATGGCGGCAAAAATGATCTTTAGCAAGTAAGGCAAACTTCAAACAAATGAAACATTCCATGCACCGCGTGCTTACCATGTGTCACGAGCAGCATTGCCTTCCAGAGGCCCGGTTAGAGCCGTAAGCTGCTGGGATCATTGAGCCCTTACAATGAGGCTTCAGCACAGCTGTGTTGAGAGGCCACCCGAACACATGCGAAAATACTTTACACTTTAGAATGACATTTTGCAGTTGGAGTAAGTAAATATATTCTTACGGGTAATCACTAAATAGGTATTTTCATGGTTTTAGTTTTCAGCGTGTCTTGTGGAAAACTGAAAATCAATAAAGAAGGATACCATTTTTCTCTGGAGCGGCCCTGGTCTAGAGGGTCCAGTATCTGAGGGTGTTTGTCTTCCACTGCTGCTCAGCCCCTGACAAGAATCTGCTGTCTGTGCATGGCCCTGAAAAGGGCTGCTGTGTTCCCTTTGCTGACCCAGACAGACACACACCTTCCTTAGCTGTAAAAAGATTTACTTCAGCTCAAATATTCACTGCATCTTTCCGGAAATCTTCCTCCACAGACACTGTCTTCCCTTGCCCACTCTGGCTGTGAAATGGGTTTTTGTAAAAGGGAGGTGTATATTTTTGTGAGAGAAAGAGCAGCAAGAAGTCCATTGGCCCTGGCTTTTCTTTGGGCTGATGATATTGTGACTTTGCATAACTCAACTCCAGTAAGTACTAAGAAGCCCTATGGACAGGGTTTATCCCAATTACTTAGACAATAGGCCTTGCTTTCCCTTTTGTAACCCTATCGCTCCACAAAACATCTGTAACTTCATCCTTCCATGACAATAAATACTGTTACCATTGGTAGGATGTGGGAGGAAAAACAATCTTTGATTTCCCAAGGAGTTTGCAAAAATATTCAAGCAGGAACAAAGTTAATGCTGCATGAGTTATAATTTTTTTTGTGAATTTAGCTAATGAATATCTTTTTATTTATATTTACTAATGTATATTGCTTGTACAATAGTGTTATATGATGTGTGTGTGTGTGTGTGTGTGTGTGTGTGTGTGTGTGTATGCCTTAGAGATTTATTTATGTGAAGAAACACCGTGATTAAGGCAACTCTTATAAAGGCAAACATTTAGTTGGGGCCTGCTTAAAGTTTCGGAGGTTCAGTCCATTTTCCTCATGGCGCGAAGAATGGCATCATGCAGGCAAACATGAGGCTGAAGGAGCCAAAAATTTACATATTGATCCGAAGGCAGCAGCAGGAGACTGGCTTCTGCAGGCAGAGAAGAGGAGGGTCTTCTCCACAGTGGGTGGAGCTTGAGCATAGGTCCTCAAATCCTAGCCCCACAGTGTCATACTTTCTTCAACAAGGCCACACCTATTCCAAATAGACAAACCTCTTAAGACTGTGACTTCCATTCGGCCAAGCATTCAAACACACAAGTCTATGGGGGCCAAACTTATTCAACCCCTCATAGTTTGTACGTGTGTCAATGTGAGTACAGGTGAGTGGAGGCGTGCACATGACACCCTACAGTGTGATTTTGGAGGTCAGAGCACAACCTTGGGTATTGGGTAAACACCTATCACAGTCTCCATCTCATTGGCATGTGACTACATATGTCAGGCTCGCTGTCCTATGAGTGTCAAGTGAATCACCATGTCTCTCCCTTCTGCCTTATCTCAGGAGCATCTTTGCTTTATAGGTATTCGAACTTAGACCTTCTGCTTATAGGGAATGTGCTTTACCCAGTGAACCATCCCCCAATCCCAAGAAGATTTCTATTTTAATGCAGTCACACCTACCTAATTTATTTTGGGTATGTTTCCTGTTTTGTTTTTGTTTTTTAATGTTCCACCCTTCATTCGAATACCCTGAACCATTGCACCTATTTTTGCCTAATGGTTTCATAATTGCAAGGCTTTCATTAAGCATTTATTCATGTAGAATGGTTTATATTTATCTGAAATGCAATATAGAAATGATGACAAATGACTAAGAAACCATTATGGTTGACATTTAATTAAGGTGCTTATAATTGATTGACATTGTAAAGTGTGTTGAGTTTAAATGGGCAGTAAGACAATAGGAAACTCGTGTTTTCTGAAGTAAAGGAGTAGAACCATCACAACAGAAGCATCTGCCTTCAAGAGATGCATATAACACAGATCTACGAATCAACAATGTGAAGAGTGAGAGACTTGGGAACACTCAGTACCTAATGGGATGCCATCAAACCTCCATCCTTAAGGCTCAGGTATCCTGAAGAGGAGGTAAACATATGAATTCACAGAGGCTTTGGTAGCATGCTTACACAGCTATAAGCCAGATGGAATCCCAGTGGTGAGGAAAACTGGCTATGAACTCCAATCTCTACCCTAGAAAATGTCTCCAATTGCTACCCATGCTGTTAGAAAAAAAAAACAGTTTTCTGCAATGGAGTGTCACAGGGTATACAAACCATACTTAAAGGAAGCCACATACCTAGCAATAGATGACCAATACAAAACGAACTCAATAGTATTTTGTCCCATACTATAATACTTCAATTTTTTTATTTTTACTAATTTATTTTGGGTGTGTTTCCTTGTAAGACATACTTGTCTGTCTTAGTCAGGGTTTCTATTCCTGCACAACATCATGACCAAGAAGCAAGTTGGGGAGGAAAGGGTTTATTCAGCTTTTACTTCCATGTTGCTGTTCATCACCAAAGAAAGTCAGGACTGGAACTCAAGCAGGTCAGAAAGTAGGAGCTGATGCAGAGGCCATGGAGGGATATTTCTTACTGGCTTGCTTCTCCTGGCTTGCTCAGCTTGCTTTCTTATTAGATCCCAGGACCACTAGCCCAGGGATAGCACCACCCACAATGGGCTGGGTCCTCCCACCTTGACCACTAGATGAGACCCATCTGGGTCTCATCAAAGCATTTCCACAACTGAGGCTCCTTTTTGTGATAACTCCAGCTTGTGTCGAGTTGACACATAAAACTAGCCAGTACATTGTCTTTTGCTTATTTATTTCAGTTTCTGATTTGTGTTTTTTATGTGTGTGTGTGTGTGTGTGTGTGTGTGTGTGTGTGTGTGAGAGAGAGAGAGAGAGAGAGAGAGAGAGAGAGAGAGACAGACAGACAGAGAGACAGACAGAGAGACAGAGACCAGAGACAGAGAGAGACAGAAAGGGACAGAGGGAAAGGGGAGGGAGAAGAGAGAAGAGAAAAGGAGAGGAGGAGGGAGAGGGAGGAGGGAGAGGAGAGGGGAGGGGAGGGGAGGGGAGGAGAGGGGAGGGGAGGGAGGGGGGAGGAGAGAGTGCCTATGTATTTCTAATGCTTTTCCTTTTCAATATCTTTTCCCTTGGACCTAGAGAGATGGCTCGTTACTTAACAGCAGTTGCTGCTTTTCCAGAGGTCCTGGTTTCTCACAGCTATTTGCAACTTACAGGATCCTACATCCTCTTCTGGCCTTTGAGGACACCAGGCACAGACATGCATGAAAGCAAACACTTAGATAAAAATAATTTTAAAATAAGAATAAATTTTGTCCGGTTTGTCTCTTTGATATCCTCTTATTCTGTTTTGTTCCTTTGTTTTGTTTTGTTTTTATTGGCCCATGTGTTTCCTTAAAAGAAGGGTGTCTTAGAGTTACTATTGGTCTGAAGAGACAGAGCGGCCACAGCAACACTTACAGAGAAAGAACAGCATTTAGTTTGTGTTTGCCTACAATCTCAGAAGATGTTTAACCCATTATCCTTACAGACAGGATGCTGGAAGACATGGTGCCAAAGAAGCAGTAAAGAGTCCTACATCTTAAACTGCAGGGAAAGGGAGGACAGTGGGATTGATTGGCTTAGGCCAAATCCCATCTCTACTTCCTCCAACAAGGGCATACCTACTTCAGCAAGGCCACCCCACCTAATCCCTCTCAAGAATGTGGACAATTCAAGCCACCACAGGAAAAAAGAAAGACGGCTAAGTAATGGATGGGTAGATTGTAGGGAGGACCCAAGAGGAGATAAAAGAGGCAAAACCATGATCAGAACAGATGGCATAATAGGTTTTTAAATGTAAAATATACTAAAATTAGAGTAGAAACTTGAGGTACATAATACAGAATTGACTTAAACTATATCTGTTAAAATTTAGGGTAGATCTTTGTGAAGAGTCAATGGGAAGAGAAAGTCATTCAGTATCATTATAGATTACATATATTTGCAAGTTTAAAGTTGCTGTGCTGAAAAACAAAACCAAGAAGTGATAGACAGATATGAAATATCTTATTTAAAATTAATTACGGAAAATATAATATTTTACTTAATATTTACTTCACAGAACACAATGCTTCTTTTGCAAACCATTTCCAACAAATGATGATAATTTTGCTCTTTTTAGTGAATACACATGTGAATGTATGTATTGTGTGTGTTTGTGTGCATGTGTGTATGAATACAGGGGGTATGCAAAGCATCTCTGTGTATTTAATTCATGTGGAAGTCAGAGAACAGACTAGAATGTTGATCCTCTGTTGTTAAATAAATATATATATATACATGTGTACATGTTCTTAAGTATTTGCACACATATATTCTTAAATATAACATTCAATCTGCATAACATTATTTACATATATATGATCTACATATACATATCACATATATATGATATGTTTTCAAGGCTGACAATCTGTTATTGGATAACCAACTGTTGTGTTCTTCTATGGGTAAGACTATTTCTCCAGCTCTCAGAATTTCTTATCTATCTATTATGATTTTTGTGTAGAGTTTATGTCTCCTAGCCTTTTCCCTGTCCATTTAGACATCTTTGCTCTTGTCCTTATTCAACTCCTGTGGGTGATACTGTATGGGTGTGACTTCTGACAACATTAGGATATACAGTCTCTCAACAGTGTCCCTGATACTTACAATCTGGTTCTAATGATCTTTCTGTTCCCTCTACAGACACCTATTTGTATAGGCATTTTAATCCAGCAACATGGCTACTCTTTACTGTAATAGGACATTGGCCAAAAGCAAGTCAGGGGATGAAACAGTGCACTTTATTTTACAGGTTACACTCAATCATCAAGAAAAGGCAATGGAGGAACTCAAGGCAGATTCATGGAGGCAGGAACTGAAGCAGAGACCATGGAGCACTATTGCTTACTGAATTTCTTTCTGTGGTTTGTTCAGCCTGCTATCTTATATCATCCAGTCTTCCTGCCCATGCATGACATGCTCCATAATAATCTAGGTCCATCCCCACCAACCATCAATCAAGAAAATACCTCACAGACTTGCCCACAAGGGAAACTAATGAAAGCAATTGCTCTATTGAGGTTTCTTCTTCCCTAATGAGTCTAATTTATGTTAAATTGACAAAAATTGGCCAGTGCAGTTATAAATATTAGAAAGGACGTACAGAAAGTGAACAGCTTATATTTCATTGGTGGGAAAGTAAATAAGTATGGCAATATAGAGGATAACATTATAGGGAGTAAAACAAATTTCATTGGAGAAAAAGGAGAGATGACAGCAAGGTGAACCAGTGAGCTTACTGAGGTTACTCATAGGATCATGTGTAGCTCACTAGCAGGTCTTGAATCCTCGAAGTCTTACATGCAGTTGTACCAATGAGGAATCCCACTTATAACACAGACAACTCAAGAACTTTTCATTAGTAAAGAGTGCCCTGCCCAATTCACAGGAAGCTACACTATTAAAGAATGAAATTGTCTCCAGGGAACTCTTACCATAAGTTGGAGGAAAAGGTCCTTTGAGGAGTCTTGAAAGTTTTTGAGTTCTGGAAGCACTATAAAAGGAGCTATACCGCTATCTCATAAAGGAATATTAACATGTTAAATTCTAAGAAGCTATGTTTGTGATGACAGATTGAAGACTTTTGTGGTTCAGATCAACCCAGAGGAGACAAAACAAAAGGAGGAAATTGAGAGTGAGACTAAAATTAAATATATCCAATGATGGAAAATTAGAAAATCAAAACATACAAAACTCTGTGATGTGATAAATTTAATGAAAGTTAGGTTTGAAACTATTGATGTAATTTCATATAAAAATGATATTTCAGGTTAAAAATGTAAATCTACCAGAAACCTAAGATGATTCTAAGTAAATATATACACAATCATATTTTCTCAAAATACATTAACAAATTTATGTAAGATAAAAAACAGTGAAATCTAACATCAGAAGATTTTTAACAGTTATCAGGCTCAGAATTCAGAATCAAAGGGTTAAAAAATGATGTGATTATTTTATTTTCTGAAGTATAAAAAAATCTTATCCAACAATTATACAATGTATATTCTTTTCAAGTGTGCAAAACATCTATATTGATTATCTGTATGCAAGTTTACAGAGAAGTTTTAAAATTTGAAATCTTAGGGTTATTGAATATAATGATATTAAGTGAAATAAAGCATAACATTAAAATATTAAAGTCCCAGTTTTTTTGACGAGGTAGTTACTTATTGCCTTGATCTCAAATTGGACCCAGAACTTATGAGAAAGTCTATGAATTTGAAAAAATGGAAGAAAGAGTATATGGAACTGTTTGGAGAGAAGAAAAGGAAGGCAGAAAGGACATTATAATCTCAAAAGTAAAGAAAGTAAAAACAAATAAGTTCTTGGCTTTGACTTTCCTGTTTCTCAAGGATCATTAGAGATAACTGCAATATGCTTTCTAAGGTTACAGAGCAGCATTTAAGTTTAAACTGGTGACTGTATGCAGCCTTCACCTCAATATTCTATTCCCTTTTTACAGGAAGACACTCTGCAGACTATAGAATCAGAAAACTGGACACCAACCCAGCCACAATTCCCCCAGCCCCTACCAACAATCTTTTCTGCCTGCAACATGTGCTGGGCAATGGTGGCATAGAAGTTGTGGGAGTGGTCATCAATGTCTGTTTTAACTTGAGGCCTATGGTATAAGAGAGATGCCATTTCCTGAGTGGCCAGGAACTAGGTAATGAATAGGCCAGAGACTCATGGTAGAAACAAACTTAACTGGCAAAAAATATAGTGAAATGATATTCAGCTATAGTCACAGATTGGTGTCTTGTCCAGTTTTTGTCAAAGAGGTTTCTTCTGGCAGCAGATGGGAGCAGATACCCACAGGCAAACATTCATTATATAGAAAGAGATTCTAAATTGAAGGTCTCTATCATGTCCCTCCTTTGAAGAGGAGGAGAAAAGATTCTAGGAGTCAGGGGGGATGGAGGACAACAGAAAAACAAGGCCCATTGTATCAACTAAGCAGGGCTCATATGTACTCACAGAGACTCAAGAGGCAAGCACAGGGCCTGCGTGGGTCTGCACTGGGTCCTCTGTGTATATGTTATGGCTGTTAGCGTTGTGTTTTTGTGTTAATTCTAGCAGTGGAGTGGATGTCTTAGACACATTTGCCTTGAGACCCTATTCCCCCTATTGGGTTGCCTTGTCTGGCTTCTACATGAGGGCTCTTGCCTTGTCTTATTGAAGCTATTTTATTGTGTTTGGTTGTTGTCTCCTGAAGATTTACTATAATTTGAATAGAATCAGACAGGTGTGGATGTGAGGGAGAAGGTAGGGCAATGGAAGTAGTGGAGGAAAGGGAAAGAGTGGTCAGGATATCTTATATGAGAGAGGAATCTATTTTCAATTAAAAAAATAGCTTCCTAATGTATAATAAACCTGGCCAAGTTTATACATCTCAGTATATTCACAGTTTTAAGTACCATTTCAATGAGCTGTCAGTATAAAAGAATGTATGGTTTTTGCCCCAGAATCATTGACATAGAAACTAAATAGATTTACTGTTGTTGATTCAAAAGCCATTTGGCTTATAAATTAGTACTGGCTATAATATCAGTTCATCATATTTGTCAGTTACCTTGACCAAAAAGGGAGACATCAGTCATGAAAACGCACAGGATCGTTTGAAGTCCATGTAGTTCATGAGCTGGTTGCTGACAGTAATGGCATTGCTAATGTTATCTTCCCAGACCTTCCCTACGTGCATCACAGAACCTCGGGACAACCCAGAAGTTAGAGGCTAATCTCATTCATTTCACAGATAATTATAAAAGAGAAAAAGAACGCACATAAATTGTCAAATTTTCTAAGATGATAAATGGTGAGCTAGAATTAAATACTAAATCTCTCTTCAACGGCTCTGCATATTTTAATTTTGAAATACTGCCCTTTTGATATTATCTTTCCAGGTACACACTGTACATTCCTTTCTTAGCTAAAGTAATGACTCATAAGAGGATGATGTGAAATGTTTGAAACTGATGGGTAAGGTAATTGCAAATTTCACTGTAAGTAAAAATGCACAAAATTATATGTAGAGAACAAAAAAAACTTATACACTTTCTCCTGTAAATTAGAAATATATTTAATACTTAAGAAAATTTTCCTAAATTAATATGCATTTGAAGCTCTGTTAAAATTTTAATTAACATATATGCATACTTTGTATTTTGTAATACTTACATATAATTGTATATGTCCTGGCCTAAATACCACAAATAAATTAATTAACATAGCCAAAAACAACATTTTGATTAATTCTTGCAATTTAATGTTGTGAGTGTGTGAAGAACAATGTTTTCTGTGCTATTAGATTTCAAATGAACAATGTAGCAGTTATACCTTTAATCACCATTTTGTCCATTAGATCCCCAAACCCATATATCCCAAAACCAAAGGAAGGTCTGTGTTCCTTTACTACATGTCCATGGTCATGATCTATAGATTCAAATATAGATATTAACGCTCCACTCACTAAATAAGTCTTTGCCTTTTTCTATTAAATGCATTTACCAATAAGAATGTTTATATGTGCGGGCATGCGTGTTTGAGAGAGAGGCTGTGTATACATGACAGTGCTCATGGCGGCTAGAGGTGTCAATCATCTGGAGCTGGAGTTACAGGCAGCACAGCTGCCTTCCATGGAAGCTAGGAACTAAACTTGGATCCCCTGGAAAAGCAATATATACTATGAACCTCTAAGCCATCTCACCAGTTTTGTCTATGTAGTAAGCATATATTAATCATTACAATGTACTCCAAATTGATCTATTTTGTTTCAAATGTAAAGTTATCCTTTATTCCTGTTTTATTCTATGGCTGAATATTAGACCAGCATGCATGTGTATATGACTGTGTGGATGTGCACATCATTATTTTATTAATTAACCTTTAGACTGCTTCTGTAACTTACTTACAGACTTAACTGACTGAACTGACTTAGCTGACTGTGAATGAAAACCACAGCAAACATGGAGGTGCAGACATATATTTTAAAGAGTTATTTCATAACTTTTGACTTTATAGTGTGAAATGATGTCACTGGATCATATGATTGTTTTACCCATTAATAATTTGGACACTTTCCATGCAATTTTTCATAATATATATGAGCTTACTTTTTGTCTATGTGAAAAGTATTCCTCTCTGGAACAGAGGTGTCAAAATTCATCTCTTATAGCTCTCCTAATCGGAGGGAGGTATTAGAAAACTATATTTTTTGTTTCCTATTGTGATTTATAATCTTAAATATGTTTTCACTTACCCATTAGCACTTCATTTATCTCATCAGAAATATCTATTTATCAATCATTAAAATAAGATCTACTATAGGGTTCTATATGTTTTTTTTTTATATTTGAACAAAAACACTTACTAACCAAGGTGATATCTAGTCAAAATAAGCTGGCATTACACTTTGATTTCCCACACACACATACATCCACACAAAACATCTTTTTATATATATATATATATATATATATATATATATATATACCATATATAATGGTAGAGTGACATGTAAAGCAATGGAATAGAATAGAAAACTCAGAAATAAATTCATGCAAATATAGGCTGTTTATTTTTTCATAAAAATTTTTGTTCAAATATTCTAATGGGCATGTAGTTTTAAATGTCTTTTTCACTGCGTGTCTTACATTTATTCTTGTTTTCAAAAATATAAACTCTTTAACATAATGAAATTTATAAATTTGTTACTTACAGCAGGCTAGGCTTCTTTTTTGCTCTTTGTACAATTAACCATTTTCTTGTTCATTTTTATTACCATCTCTTAAATATGTCATAACATTTGCAGATTTACTTTTCATAATTGAATCTTTATTCCTTGTGAAAGTTCCTCTCATTCCCTGGGATCTGCAACCTGGGAAGCAGATAGGCTAAAGGCAGACCTTCACCTCTCCATCCGTTCCTGCAAACACAACCCCCAATCTTACCTCCAGGTCTGCAGCCGCCATTCTAACCACCCTGCCCTGACCTCCAATAGATTAACAGATCTCCTTCAAATTTTCCTAATCCCCATTATTTTATATCAGCCCCAAAATCTAGCAGCAGGCATTCCATAGGAATCCACAGGCAACTCTGGGCACAAAGGCAGTTATCTTCAGCAGATCTCCTCCAACTTTCCTTCTCACGTGTCTGTTATCCCAGTTCTGTACTCCAACATAGTTTTCTGAAAGCTGCCATCCAAACCAGACAGAGAAGAAGGTAGCTGAACTTCTCTTCTTGACTCTTCCTACTCTCCATCACATTCAATCTCTGATTCTCATCCCTACCTCTGTAACAGGCTGCCTATTGTGTCCTTCCTTCAGACTCTGCCACCAATCCCAGGTAGCAAGGAAGATCGTGGTGGAATACTCTGCTTTCTTTCCTCTGTCGAACCACTGAGTATATTCCAGTTACTCACGCATGTTAGGTTTCAAGATTTTCTTACCAACAGCACACAGACACCACACATTCTCTTAAGAACCAAAGAGAGCAAGAGAAACAAAGGAGCAAATAACTACCCAAGAAAGACAAGATCAGATATCAGCACCTAGAATTATAACCTTCCTAAACCCAGGTGAAGAGATGGCAGTGTTAAAACACAGTAACAGCCTGGATATTATGGATCAACTAGAGTCAAGCAACTGTACCACAGTAGGCTCTGAGAATTGCATTGCAGCTGAAGTACAATACAAAAAACCCTAAAAAGCCTTTAGTAATATACTAGAGATCCTTAAAAGGAAATGGACAAATCTCTTTGAAAGAAAGCAGAACACCTTTGAAATCTATGAAATTACAGTGCTAAGACATTTCGAGACCTGAAAAAATGGAAATAAAATCGGTAAAGAAAACTCAAACAGAGGGAGCCTTGAGGGTACTGAACAAGAACCCCAGAGGCAATACTCACCAACAGAACACAAGAGACAGGAGATGGAAATCGATGTACGTCCAGATTCATCTTTACCATTCTAGTCTATGTTTCCGAAAGATGCTTCCTTCTACCACGTGCTTATTACTAGTCTATTCGTAATAGCTGGCGATTAGAAACAAATAGATCTCCCTCAGCAGAAGAATGGATAAGAAAATGTGAGACATTCACACAAGGAAGTATTCTTCACGAACTTCTCAGGTAAATAGATGTAACTAGAAAAAAATCATACCGGGCGAGGTACCCTATATCCAAAAACAATAATATGGGATGTATTTACTTATATGTGGATATTAGCCATTAAGTTAAGGATAACCAAGCTAAAATCTACCAAACCACAGAGGATAGGTATACAGGGAAGGGACAGGGGCCATGGGACAAATAGATATCCCTAAGATTGGGAATTACAATAGGTAGTTATGAATAAATAGGAGAGGGTGAAAAGATCAAGTGGAAATGAATGAAGAGGTTAACAGTGAAGAGAAAGGAAATTAGGAGACAGAGAACTAAAATTCAGGGCCACTTGATGGACATTAAGGTAACCTAGTACCATTCAAATCTCCCTAAAATATATACATATATGAAGGATATTTAAATGAGATTGCCAAATAATTGGGGAGGAAAAAAAATCTCTTGTCACCAAATGAAGCTTAGTTCCCAGAATTTGTTATATTTAATGGAGTTGCTGGTCAAAACGGTCACGTGTGAATCCATAAGCAACCCAGGCTGTTGCAAAGATGTAAGTTGCTCCGCAAAAACTGATGACAAGGCCCTACGGATGAGAACAACACCTACGCAACTTACAGAACGTGGAGTAGTCAGTCAAGCTGGTCCCTTCATACAGCCTCACCCCTATGTTCTACCATCTCTGCCACAGGACGGTACTCTGAACACTACCAATGGAGAAACAGAAAAACCAACTCGGCAACACAACCTTTGGTCTACAATTGTTCCCTGCCTGTAAGATAGGCTAACGCAATAGTGGCACAAAGTTTGTGGGAGTGACCAGCCAGTAATTGATTTGACTTAGGGCCCACTCCACAAGATGGAACCCATACGCCATGCTGTTTGAGTGACCAAGTACCTGAAACTAGATGGCTCAGGAGCCTAGGGTAAACTAAGGACAACTGTTCTTAAACAACAATTAACAACAAAATATAGCAATAAAATTACTTCTAAGGACATTATGCCATTGTCTTAGATCAGTGTTTTGGCCAGTCATTGGCAGAGAAGGATCTTCCTGACACACATGGGAACAAATCCAGAGACCCACAACTGCCAGATGGAGGGAAGACATCAAGAAAATATAGGTCTTTAACTCAACATGATGTCAGTTCTTGTTTTATTTTATTTTATTTTACTTTTATCCCAGAGAATCCTGTTTGTTTTGAGAGAGAGAGAGAGAGAGAGAGAGAGAGAGAGAGAGAGAGAGAGAGAGAGAGAGAGAGTGAACTTTAATGGGAGGGGTAAAGGGAAAGATCTGTGAGAAGAGGGAGGGGATAATCAGGATATAGATGATGAGAAAAATTATCTTAATAAAAGGAAAAAGCTTAGAAATTTACACATTTACCTTCCTTTTCTATGTAAATAGCATTCAGCAACATGCATTGAAGAGAGGTGTTTTTTTGGCACACTTCAGAGGCAGTTCAGGTATAAAGTAAGCGCTAATATATGCCTGCATCTGCTTCTAGATCGTACATTATATTAGATTACTAAGCTGTTTATCTTTGTGTCAAAACATTCTCTTAATTACAGTGAATCATATGGTAGAGTATTCTAATCACATTGTCCTGATCGTTCAGTACCACATTTTTTTTCTGCCTCTGAGGTTATTAAAACTAGAGAATCTGGTTTTCTTTCATTTGAATTTTCTTGGAATATAACTTCTGTCCTTTCATTCCTGTTATTTTTAAGATTATGATATAATTTACCATTCTCTACTTCTTTTCCCCCAACACCCCCCATACACTCCTCCTACTCTGGCTCAAATACAATGCCTCTCTTTTCACTTATTTTTGTTACCTGTATATAAGTTTGTGTGTGTGTGTGTGTGGGTGTGTGTGTGTGTGTGTGTGTGTGTGTGTGTGCATTCCTCTGTAGAGCCTGCACAGTCTGTACAGTGTGATTTGGTGTGTATATGTTTTCAGGACTGACCTTTGGTATTGGATAACCTTGCATACTCTCTTCCCTGGGGGCGACCATTTATCCAGCTCTACAGCATTCCTTAGTTGCCTATAGTTCCTTGTGTGGGATTGAGGCTCATGGTCTCCCCTCCTATATCCGTTGACTTTGTAATGCCTATTGCCTTTGTTCAGCTCATGTTTTGGTAGTCATGTTGGTGAGTCTGACTTTCCTAGTGGACACAATTACCTAGCAAACTCCTTATTCTTCTTTCTTTTATACTCTTCCTGCCTTGTTCTCTGCAATGACACTTGGGATTTAGCAGTGAGAGTGCTATTTATGTGTATTCATTTGGACTGGGTTCCACAGCTGCATTTTGATTGGTCGTGGTTTTCTGTAATGATGAGGGATGAGAAATACCCTTACCTGTGGGTGTATGGGGAAATGTTTAGAAAATATTTAAAACTCATATCTCCTAAATGGTAGTATTTCTCCTACAGAGAACTTGGCATTGTTTTTAGTTTTTTATCTTTAGTTGCCTATGTGGAGAGGATGACATATGTGCCAGGACATTCGTGTGGAAGTCAGAGGAAGTGTTGGTGGAGTCTGTTCTTCCCTTTTATCTTGAATATCCTAGGTTCAGACTCAGGTCTGCAACATTGGTACCAAAACACTTTTATATTTTTTCATCCAGAGTTTTGCTTCTTGGTGTGATTTTTTTTAAATGAGGTGGTAATACCTTTGGTATTATATAATATGGTTATTGGCCTTTATGTGCAATTTTTGTTAGGTTTGTATTATCTTTCCCCAGTGTGGTTCATTTCTTCATGCCTATTTCTGCTGTATGTCTGTGTGGGTATATATATCAGGATCTACCCACATGTTTATCTTATATTTAGGAAAATAAATTTATTGTCAGTGGAATTTAGCATTTTAATAGGCTCTATATTATTAATAATAATGTGTAGTATTTAATACTAATATTTAAGTATAGCATATCTTGTATTTTTAGAAAACAATATATGGTAAAAAGTGTAATGCATAATAAATGTATTATTTAGTCTGTAATGGTAAAGACTAAATTATTTGAACAATGATAAAGTTAGCATAATTTCTTTTCTCTACTTCATCAAAATTTAATATTAGTCACTAAAATTATAGTTTGAAATCTGCCTTTGTAATCAAATCAGTAAGTATTTAGTAGTTCATTTTCAGTATTGAATAATAGTCTTACAACTGTTTTGATAGATGAAGCAATAAGAAACATTATTCTATCAATTCTCTTTTTGTTCATCTAAAAGAGTAAAAAATGATTTGATTTAGTTTTTCTATCTAAGTTTACAGAAAAAGTGACCAGCAACCTCATATTGTATTCATATGAATCATTTTCCTATCATAAATACTTGAAGTAGTAAGTCATATTTAACAATTTCAGTTATATTTAACAATATCAAACAATTTCAGTAGAATGTAGCTAACTAACGTTCTAGTTCGTATTATGTTTGGTTCCTTATGATGAATGGTTCTGAGGGCTTTGACAAATGTACAGTGTTACATAGAGTATAGTAAAATGTCACCAAACCTCTGCTATCTGACAGTGATTTTTTTACAGTTCATGAATGT
Source organism: Rattus rattus (assembly GCF_011064425.1). Classification (NCBI taxonomy): domain Eukaryota; kingdom Metazoa; phylum Chordata; class Mammalia; order Rodentia; family Muridae; genus Rattus; species Rattus rattus. The sequence goes on along the minus strand of NC_046157.1, from coordinate 94,500,679 downwards.
ATTTGTTAGCTTGATATCTAAGTCGTTTTTTCTTTTATGTAAAACACCACTGAATTTTTACCAGGGATTTACAGTAGTTCACTGAAGGTGGATTAGGAATATTAACTCTAGTGCTAATTCCATGTTGAATGAAGTATTCTCTTTCAAAATGATATCATTTTCTCTCTTTCTCTCTTTTTGGTGCTTGAGTACCCTTTGAGGTTTCCTTCAGTGTGCACACAAACTATTACATTATTTCATTTACTATTATTAGAGACTTTCAGGAAAGAGTAAGATATTTCATTGGAACCAATCACTGTCGCACCACAATATTATTAATATTAGTACAAAACATTAAATATTTAAACATTAAATATTCTCCCCATCATTCAATGTATTCATCTTTTTAATTCTTTCTCCTGTGATTTTATTTCTCCTTGGGAAAGATATTCTCACTGTAGTGAATTATAACAAAATAATAAATAATAAAAGGTATGAGAGGCTCAATCATTTTTGCATATAAAGTGGTGATTAATTTCAGTGCAGAATGCCTGAATTAAATAGGATAATTATCACTGAAATATGCAAACTTATGCTTCCATTAGTGAAGCTAATCCTAAACCTGTTAGTAGGCGGTAGGTGACCCAGAGGAAATACAAGTGTTCATTTATTCTAGGATATTCTCTGAAAGTCTATATCCTTTTATTATTGGAAAGAAATAGCTAGCCTTTTTTTTCTTGCTTAGTTGATAACTCTTAGTTTCCACAATAGGCTTTAAACATCCACAGAAATTTATTTTAATTCTGAGGATTTGTGCTTCTGCTAAAATTTTCCATTAAGATATTAGATTAGTGGCTCATTTATATAATAGCAATGATAATTTTATTTACCTAGGATTGTCGGATGACGTTGTTGGTACAGGATCTACTTAGGGGCATGGTTTCCTTGAATGACACTGGTGGAGACTTTTCAGCCGAGGTAGCTGATTAAAATGTCCATTTCTCCTTGGGAACAGGATGTTTGTGGTCAGACTGCTCCAGTAGTAGATTAACCTTCCAACATAGACACAAGAGCACTATGGTAAATTAGGTAGTAATAAATTCAATTGTACCTAAATAAATTTGAAATTAAACCTATCATGTTATAAGAACATGTTACTAATCATTTTAGTAAAGAGACATTTTGAATCCACAAAACTTTGAACATACACACTTGATATTCAGTGTTTTCATGAAATTTCCTTCCATTTGCAGTGCTGTAAGTAATGTCTTTTAGTCCAATAGAAAGTGCTTAGTCCTGAAATCATATAAGCATAAATAATGGAAACAGACTCAGGAGGTTTCATTTCTATGTTAAATGCTATGCATTTCTCTATTAGTCTGCATGTATGTCTATATTACTATATATATAACAAAAGTTATCAAAGCGAAGGAGCTCCTGAATAGACAAGGAGTAAGTGACAGCCTGAAGGAAAGAAAGGGAACAGGATAAGTGATGTGGCTGTATTTCAGCTTAAATAAATTTAGAAAGAAATTTGAAGAAAATACATTATATGGAAAGATTATTAATTGTTATGTCATATAGTGATTTAGGGTGACTGGACCTATGGAGAGTAGGAATAATGTCATTCCTTACCAATTAGTAAGTGTAAGTGACATTTACTATATTGATTAAGACTCAATTTATGACACTAAGACCTTCTGCAGGCAATATTAATTATGCCTTAGCATTCATAATTATTCTCCACATGTGTTATTTGGGTGCATAGGTATATGAATATTTATGGCTACACTCACATACATGGAACTGTACTAAAGTGATTCACCTGCAGGACTCATAGATGATTTATTTTTAATATGTTTGCCATGCACAATATTTGACAGACTAAATAGGCATGACACTGTCTACTTGTGTGTTCAGAGATGATTAAAACTTAAACTGAACTTTCATTAAAATGTAAGGTGATAGTATTCAAACAGGTAATAGCAAAATGCCCTGACTGATTTTAGTACATCATGTATACAAATAGAGTACAAATATAAACAAATCGTTTACTAAGCCTGGCATCTAATGATTCTTCTATCTTTCTTACTGATTCAAAAGCCTTTCACATTTAATTTGACCTTTTCAATGCTCACAATCTTTTGCCAGACCTGTGATTTATGTTAATTGTAGTTTTTGCCATGCTTATCTGCCCAAAGGTAAGTATTTTTAATTTTTTAAACATATAACAAAATCTACTAATATAAAACAAAAACTATGACATCAGAGTTGGACAAAACAAAGAAAAAAAGGAAAAGAGCCCAAGAGAAGGCACAAGAATCAGAAATCCACTTGTCTACACTCCCAGGAATCCCATAAAACACTAAACTGGAAGCCATAATACACATGCGAGGGCCTGGTGCCTACCTTTGCAGGCCCTATGTATTCTCCCTTTGTGTCTGTGAGCTCATTTATATTTGGATCACATTGATTTAGTGCCTTTTCCCCCCATTCTCTATCCTTTCTGGCTCTTATACCTAAGAAGCATTTTTATGCCTAATTCTCGCTCTCTCTTGCTTTTGATATGTAACCTGTCACTGGGTTTTATGATTTTATTGTCTAAGTCCTGAATATATTTTCACTGAATATTTTGCCTAAAGAATTCATACTTTTAAAAATCTTATTATTATAATCCAAGACCGTGGTTTAGGCTTCTTATCCACAATTGCTTCATCGTGTACACTTTGCCCTTGAATACTTTGGAATCTCAAAAAAAAATGTGCTGTATGCTCCAAAGTCCTAAGTGTACTAGCACATTGCCTGCTTACTCAACTACATCATCATGGTGCTCTGCTCCGTTTCTCTTCCCACTAGTGAGCAAATGAAGGCCATCCCCTTAACTATTTCCTACCTCTCACATACCACAGGGCCTTTGGAGCCATTATCTATTCTGCTCAGATTATACCCATACTTCTTCATCTATTTTACCTGGTAACCCCACCTGAGCTCACCTACCGCTTTCTCTAGGAAGGTTTGCCTGATCCCTTTCTACATGCCTTAACAAAGTCTTTGAAAAAGCTATATTTCCGAGCTTGTCCACAACCCAAATTATAAAATCATGTTTTATAAATAAAAGTAATCAATGTCCTTCTGCCAGAAGCAGTCTCCATGGGGTGAAGATTTTTGTTATTTTGTTTTTGTTTTTGTTTGTTTAGTTTTTGTGCTTATTGTTTTGTTCATAATCCTGACCCAGGGTGGTACTCGAAAATATTTGCTGAAGAAATTAGGTCTTAAGGTCTAATTACGGTAAGGATAACCTTAAAATATCTAAGTAGGATATATAAGCATTCATTGGGCTGTGTGTGTATGTGCGTGTGTGTGTGTGTGTGTGTGTGTGTGTGTGTGTGTGTATTTGAGTGTGTGAGCACACATTTGCATGACCGTGAACAAAATACATTTTAAGTGTTTTGAAATTAAGTCTCTTTTTTGGAAAAAGTTAAGCGGGAGAATGAAATGGTTATGGGTTAGTATATTTATGAAAAAAGAGCACTAGAGATTGAAGGAAACTAATAAAGAAATAATGGAAGGGCTTGTAAAGCATGTGTGCAAATTCACAAACACAATATAAATAGTAAATAAACAATAAATAAGTCTTCTAAAATGGCTGTTGTATATTTCTAAAAGGTGATTCTCCATAGTTCTATGCATCCTTTGTGTTTTTATTGCCTTTTTTGAATTTGTTGCTTTGAAAGTAGAGTTTAGACACAATGTTTGACCAACACATGGTGTTTGCTATCTTCCATAACAAGAATAAAAGTATCCTATAGTCAATTTTCAGTAGAAAAATTACATAAAGATGTAATGTAGTGGTGGTTTTAAATATTTGTGTTATATGTGCAAAGTGACCATCAGAAAAATATTCAGTACAGAACTTATCTTCAAGCAATATAGTTAACACAGCACAAAATCTATTATACTTTCTAGGAATATTTATGTAATAGCCAACTGAGACTACACTTTTCATAGATGAGAGAATTCATCTGCATTGTGACTTATTACTTTGAAGTCTTGTGCAGATAGACTAGTCCACCATGTATTCTCTCCCCTTATGCCTACAATTTCCCATTTCCAGCTCATTTCCTTTAGTTATCATGTAGTGGCATCATTCCTAACCTCTAAGGAATGTTTTCCTTAATCGAAAATTTTTTCCATGACTGTTTTCTTTTTTTCATGCAATTAGCCCACCACACATGAAGGTTAGTGGAACTCTAATTATACCTCTCTTATTCCATAGGGGGCTTGAAATTTCTTGTGTCAATTTAGGAGTTCTATAAAATCATTACCAGGAAGTGTGACATCATCAATTAGTCATAACATTGCTACATAAAAGTACATCTTCATATTGATTCTGCAGGAAATTTAACCAATAGGGTGGGCCGATGCCCAGCAATCATTAGACTGTGTAATAGTGGCAGGAAAGGCGTATCAGCAGTGAGAAGCAGTCCTGGGATGAAGTCTCTGAGGATCTTGCATCTCAGCCATGTAAAATGGTGAGCCATCTCCAAGAAATTCACTTGCTTGCTGTAGCCTTTCCTAGATGGTTTCTGACATCTATAGGCTATCAAAAGAGAAATGTAAACAACCACCTAGACATAAGACCTTTGACCTATGATCTATCTTGCTTGTAAAACAATATGTTAGGGTAATAGCGACACAGACTTGTGGGAGTAACCAACCAATGTCAGGTTTGACCTAAGGCCCATTTCACAAAAAGGAACACATACAGGACACTACTTTCATAACCAAGAAGCAGAGACTCAATAGCTCAGAGACTTAGGTTAAATCCAAACACCATCTGTCTAAAATAATATATCAATAAAAAGACTCCTAATCATATTCTGCTATACTCACAGATCAGTTATTCAGCCTTACTCAGTTATCATCAAAGAAGCTTCCTCTGGCAGCAGGCAGGAATAGACACAGAGATGCATAGCTAGATATTACACAGAGACAGTCTAAATGGGAAGTTTCCATCAACACCCGCATTTCAGAGCTCAGGGAAACTCACAGAAAAAGATCTGGAAAGAGTATGGGAGTGAGAAGCGAGAGAGGACACCAGGAGAAGAAGGCCCTCTGAATCAATTAAGCAAAGCATATGTGCACTCATGGAGACTGAAGCACAAGGCACAGAACCTTCCGAAGTCTGCACAATGTCCTGTGCATATATGTTATATCTTTTAGCTTTGTGTTTTTATGGCACTCCTGAGAGTGAGAACGAGTGGGTCTTTGAGTTTTGTGTCTGGTATTGGGACTCTTTTCCTCCTCTTAGGTTGTTGTGTCAAACATTGATACGTTTTACTACTTCTTAATAAACCTTATTTTTTTCCATGTTTAGTTGTTACCTATTAGAAGTCTGCTCTTTTCTAACAAGAAACAGAAAGAACATGGATTTGGAGTAGAAATCAAATGGGGAGAAATGAGGAAGAGTAGAGGGAGGGGGAATTATAATCAGGATATATTTATGAGAAAAGAATCTATTTTCAATAAAAGGAAAAAGCAGAAAAAGAGAAAAAAGAATTAAAATGCACAACCACACGAGCTAAACTTCTAACAAAACTGTTCCAATTATAATGAAGCATTTATTCAACCAAGATGTGGCTTTCATAGGGGGAATTTAAACATCAAAGACCTACTGATCAAGACAGTCATTGGCCCAATTTTTGTTTTCAAAAATAAAATTTTATTGGAACCAGCAGTAGATTGGGTTGGGATAGTTCAGGTTTAAATTTTTATAGTTTATTTGTATTATAATTTCTGAATCAATCTTGATTTTTAAAAATCAGAGTAAATCTTATATTTTCATATCACTGAGTTATGAATATTTTAAAAATTATGTACCATAGAGAATTCCTGGCTTACTCCATGTTCTAAGCCAGATTTTAAAGATTTATTTATTTTTATGTATATTGGCATTTTGCCTGCATGCATTTTTGTGCACTATTGGGTACAATCTTTGTAGAGGCCAGAAGACGGTGATGGATCCCCTGGATTTAAAGGTACATATACTGGTCTGATTCCTTGTGGATATTGGGACTTGACCCTGGTTCTTCTGAAAGAGCATAGATAACTTCTGAGCCATGTTTCCAGCCCTTCCCCAACTTTTTATTTAGCTTTTGTAGCAGCTTGTATTACGAACACTAATCACATTCCCCCAGAGCTATTTGTATAAGAGTGCATGCAGGTAGATTCTGGGAACCAGGCCCCAGTTAGCTTTCACTGGTAAATAAATACTGGCACCCAAAAGCTGGGCAGGGCAGAAAGATGTGGAACTTGAAAAATTCCTGGGCTTGGAAATGATTGAGAATGATGAGAAGGCGGTCTGCCATGACAGGAGAGGGTAGAGGAGAGGAGAGCCATGCCTAAGAAGAGTGAAGTTTCTTGTCAGATAACCATGGGCATCTTTAGAGTTTCTTGCATTATTGGTTGACTATAAAATGGTTCCCTATGGAGATAGGAAATTCTGTGGTAAGTAACAGTGAGGCCTATCTCCACATCCTGCTTTGAGTTTCTGCCTTGAATTCTATCATTGGTGAGCTGTGTCCTAGACTTATAACCAAACAAACCCTTTACCCAAACCAAACAGCTTCCTTTTATCAGTATATTTTATTAGAAAAACAAAAGAAACAAGAAACTTTCCTGTTTCTGAACACAGAAAAGTAAGATGAAATGGTGGACTAAACAATTATATGAGAATATTCAATGTCAATTTAATACTGTTGTTGACAAAGGTCTGAGGAAGTCATGAATTAGTGGCATTGCAGAGATGGACTCTGTGTATTTCATGGGGATCACACTTCTTAAAAACCACGAATTTCTCCAGTGTTTCCCACAATAGCCCATATTTAATTATAACAGGGGTTTATTCAAGTGGTTTGATATTGAGAAGTAAAATTTGTAAGCCAGAACTTCTAATGTCAATAAAAAGAGACTAGAAAATATTATTCTGAAATCCCATGGTCTGAATTTAGTATCTCTAACTTATTGAACCTCTTTCTTCAATCGCCATGCCGTCTGTTATCAGTCCACTTAAAACAGCTGAGGTGCTTACATGCAGATTGATTGATTGATGGATTGATTTTTAAGGAAAACACGTTGCAGTCCAGGTCCTTTATTTCCGTTTTGTACATTGGGTCATGAATTCATATGGAATGGGCTCTAGCAGCTCAGGCTCCTTTCCGTTAGTCCTCACAAACTGGGCTTCTCTGAGTGGTGCAGGCTGGAGCTTCAGCTGAACCCAGGTGCCCTTTTCTTTAGCTGCCTTTTTCTTCTGATCATTCTCCTTCACCCGCTTCAAGAAGCTGTCTCTGCTCTTTGAGTGCTTGATGTGCTCAATCTGCACATTGATCCTCTTGGCCAGAATCTTGCCTTTAACTTGCTTGTTTACAATGATGCCCACGGCATGCTGGGTGACATTGTAGACTCTTCCTGTTTTGCTAATAACACTTAACCTTTGTGAACAGTGCCCATTCCTGTGATGTCTACAATATCTCCCTTCTTGTACAGTCGCATATACGTTACCAAAGGAACAACTCCATGTGTCCTAAAGGGCCTAGAGAGCATGTACCGAGTGCCTCAACTCTTTCCTTTTGTGTTCGTCATTTTGGCGAGTTACTGGAAGATACCTGCAGTGACCGAAAGGACACAGCTGATTTTAGAATATTATTTCAGCTTTTGCTTACCACTAAAACAACGATTTCTATTCCTATGTCAAATATCATGTGTATGCTCTGGGATTACTTTCCAATTTAATGGCGTCTTAAGCTCTGTTAGGAACAGTTGGAAATCCAAGTCACAGCCATCTTAACTGCAGCAATGCATACCACATTTCCTAGACATTCTACCTATCATCAATAAAATAAGAGAATTATCTGCGTTCAATTGCAATCTAACATTTTCCATAGACTTCTTGTTTTAGAAAAGGGGTGTTTTATGGAATAGTCATTAAGAATGATTATCTTAAAATTTGTAATTTGAAAATATTATTACATGTAGAAAATTTCTGCCACAGTAACATTTAATTTACCTACCATATACAAAATAATCTCTCAGTATTAGATGCACATTGGTATGACTTGAGGAGTCCTAAAGTTAAAACGAACAGTGGTATTTGACTGACTCAATGATTCATAAAGATGTTAGCTAAATAATAGGATATGAGTAAGCTACAAGACAAATGCTAAGTGTTTGTTCTGAGTCCAGAAAAAAATTATGGTTGAGAAATTGAAAACAATTGGCACTTATATATAAGACAAATATTATACTTAAGGTCAAGATGACTGTCCAGTGTTTAGTTAATGGTATATTCTTCTCAGAAGAGGTAACAGAACTTAGAGTTTACTAAAGAAAGAATAAAGATATGACATATAATTTGAATATTAATTCTCCATTTGGAGAATTCTCACCTTCCTTATTAGAATTCAGTGCTATAAAATCTGTAATGATACAGAACAGCTTGGTTATAATTTACTGTTTGAAAGGAGATGTGCATTTCCTAAATTTATAGTTGATGTGTCTTGCCTCCTTCCAAATCCATTTATTTACCAAGTAGATATCTTCATTATCCCATATTTAATTCATAAATAATAATTTTCAGGTGAAATAGTAAATAATACCTGGTTTGGGCATCTACAGCTGCATAAAGCAACATCTGACATGAAGCTGTTTATGGCAGCTTCAACAATTTTTTTTTTTTGCTAACACAACTTCATTTTGGCCAGTATTCAAGAGAAAGGATTCTTTTGCATATAGTATCAATTAGCATGTTCGAAATGCTGGTGGTAGGTTATTGCATATTAGAGTCAATCACCCACTGATATTAGTATTATCACCCACTGATAACAGTTGGGTGATGTATCAACAGGAGCCTTTTTGCTTGATTATCCCCATATCACTCTGACTAATTTCCAGCAGTAAACAGCTCAAGAGGAAAAGGTAGGACTGAAGAGATGACCCAGGGGCCAAGGTTCTTGCTGCCAAACTTAAGGACCTTAGTGTAATCTCCTGCAATGTTTTTACCAGATCACATTGGTACAGTGTATATATTATATAGGGATAATATCAAAATAGTTTGATTCACATACATGCAAGCATTCAAATCACAACTATGGCTGTACTTTCTGCCAGATGAAGAGAAATTAACTCTTAAGGAAAAACATGGTTGCTTAAAGATGCTTATAAAGTAAAGACAAAAATCTTCTACCAACTATAACTTTTAAATCTTAATGCATCAGCCATATACATATGCTTAGGACAATGGAGTTGTCTATTATTTGAGAGCTCATTATTTTAAGAAGAGTATTCAGATGTTTTATTTAATCAATATTATTTCAATCATCTTTCTGTTATATATCAAAACGAATGTTTATGCAGGGTTATGGGTCTTGTGTCTGCTCCACCACAGGGCTTGGCCACTTAGCGTGGTGGGACGTGGGTGTTGACTGTGCTTACCTGACTGTGCTATCACACAGTGGGTGTTGGGTTGTCGGGAAGCCCCAGGTACTCTGCTCAGGGTGGGGTACAGTCTGAGACATGGGTCAAGCTGGCTTGGGAGTCCTGATCTGCAAGGAGGACAGGGTCCTCTGGTTCTCTGTCTATTGGACACTCAGGCACCTCTGGATGTCTAGAAAGAGCTGAGAACAGAGTGGAGGCCCGCAGGCTGGATCTAGTCCCACGGGCTGGTGAGGGATAATTGGTGGGGGAGCTCCAGTTGGTCCCATGGGAAGAATCCTTGACAGTCTTGAGCTTGGGCTTGTGACAGTCCTGACTGGGAGCACAGGAAGGCCTTCCACAGGAGATTAGAGGGTGGCTATAGAGGCAAAGGTCTTCTCCAGGGCTTCCCATGATGGATCCAGATAAAAAGAGACAGCCCGTGATTTTAAGGCATTTATTGTCATGGCAGAAAGAGGATGAGTAAAACCATACCCCATTTCTCAGGGTGCCACCAGGGTTAAATACCTTTTGCAGAGAGAAGTGTCTGGGAAGGAACGCTTACTGGCTAAGCTCTCCAGGACTTTAGGTACCTCATTAAAATGGAGATCTGTCTTCAGCCTATATGAACACAGGTCATGTCCTCTAAATGTGGAGGGTCATAAGGCATTGACCATAAGTGACTGATGGCCACAAATCTATGGGTTCTGTGGCTAGTGGGGCCTAGTGCCCAGGAACAGGCAAAGCACCTACCATTGCTTCAGGTTTTCCTGGGTTCCAAGACTTAGATCAACTGGGAACCAGGCTCATGGTCCCACTTTGAATAATCATTAGACAAGTCCCAGTGTGTAGTCATAGGGCAACCATGATTTCTTTGTTTCATGTTGTGGCATAACATAGTAGGTGATGTTGGAAGTATGTAGCAATGTTTTTCACCTCCCAGTAGCTAGGGAACAAAAACAGGGGACAGGGGCTAGAGTTCCTGTATCCCCATGAAGGATATCTCCCTTATTAGGCTTCATCTCTTATAGAATCCTTTATTTCTTAGTAATATTACAAGATGGATACCTGCTAGACATGGGGAGCATATATATTCTTTAACAAACTTTCCAGGTAAAAACTGTATAACAAACCAAAATAATCGCATAAAGTCAGTAAAATATAAAAGTTTAGGTGGGGATATGACAACATGCAATGTAGTCTTTCACTGAACTATCAAGAACTGAAGAAAGTAGAAATAAAAATGTCAAAATCAAAAGCAGTATACATTTTAAAATAATGTTATAGTTTCCTCGTCTCCAAAGTTAAGAAGGACCAAATAGTTATTTATTTCAATGGCTGGTCCTTTTACAAATATCTAGCTGGTTGGCATTTTTCTGGCTTGCTTGCAAGCACTTTCATTTCACATGAGCAGCAAGAAAATTGAGATTTTGAGAAAAAGTAGAAACTTAATCTGAACAAAAGACTTTTCTTTCATTTCCATCTGTCATTCATTAATCCTGTATTTAAAAGAATACTCCTGAAGAAATGTTATCAGGAAGAGTGAACAACACAGTCACAGCATTCATTCTGTTGGCTTTGAACCTCTAGTTGCGAGAACAAATCTATCAACAGAAACATCCTTTGTCATAAAAGCAGATAAAATTATAATTCAGGAGAATATGATGAGCAGGTAAATGAAGCAAAGATCCTGAAGACATCCTCAATTTCAAACTTTAGAAACACCACTGTTTCTAAAAGGATAACGTCTACACGCCTAATGGGTGCTAAATGCATGAACGAATGCAACATCTGGAACAGCGCCTCAGAGAGAGGGACACAATCTTTCAGGAAGGTAGCTCTTATGAGTATAATACCATGTATGTTTGATCAATCACAGAACAAGGACAATAAAAAATAATAAAATCGCATCAAAACACATAGCATTTAGTTCAGATTACCTCAAAAATGCCCTGAATTTATATCTGCATACAAACAAGAGGAATATTTACCTAGCAACTGAAAAAACTATACCATCTTTCTACTTATCCACTTATACAGCTTTGAAGAACAATGTTTAACATGCTGTAAAAAGCTCACTCCATAAATCTAGTTGAATCAGAAAAGATTTCAGCAAAACTGAAGGTTTATGACAACCTTTCTCCAGAAGTTATCCACACAACTAAGCCAGCCCTCATGACTCCATGACCCCTGGGGCATTTATACTCATCCTGGCTCAGTTGCCAGACTTTGGAGAACATATAGAAACCATAATTAACAGCAAAATAAATCATAAGTGTTTTAAGTCACTAAAGGGAGTAGGTTTGTTAGGTATCAGTAACAGTAGCAGGAGCATTGGAGTGGAAAGATATTAGCTATAGGGAATGCAACAGTTCCCTTCAATCTTACCTTTCAGTTAAATGAGTGAATCCCAAGAGAAAGACAAGTAAGAAAAAATAGTTTCCTTGTTCCCAAAGATAGATCCTGAATTTAAGAACTGAGCAGGGGTTTAGAAGTGGGAAGACCATTCACATAGATGAGAACAGATGAGACAAGTACATCTTAGAAGTTCTGGAGTTTTCTTTTCTTTTTTACTTCCATTAATTTATTTATTCACTTTATATCTCGATCATAGTTCCCCCTTCTCTCAGTTTCCCTCTCACAAGGTCCAACTCCTATACTCCTTTCCCCTTCACCTCTGAGAATGGGAAGTTTCCCTTGGTTATCAACACACCTGGGGACTTCAAGTCATTTCAAGACTAGGCAAATCCTCTCCCACTGAGGCCAGATAAGGCAGCTGAGTTTAGTTGACTCTCTTGGTCTTCCTGTGGAGTTCCTATCCCCTACAGGCTCCTAAATCAGTTCCCCAACTTTCCTATAAAGACTTCTAGAGCTCTGTCTAATGTTTGACTGTGGGTCTCTGCATCTGTTTCAGTCATCTGGTGGAAATTTCTTTTCAGAGGACAATTATGCTATTATGCTAGGCTCCTGTCTGCAAGCACAACATTATTGTTAATAGTGTCGGGGATTGGTTCTTGCCCATAGGATGGATCTCAGGTTGGGTCAGTCATTGGTTGACCATTTCCTCATTGTCTGCTTCATCTTTGTCCCTGTATTTCTTGTTGGTAGTAAAAATTTTCTTGGAGGTTTTGTGGGTGGGTTGAGGTCCTTATCCATCCATTGACAGTCCTGCCTGGACACAGGAAGTGGCCACTTTAGGCTCCATATCCCCATTTTTTATAAGTCTCAGGTAGAGTCACCTTCATCCACTCCCTTTAGCCTCTCACACCCCATGTCTCTGGCATGTCCTTGGGATGCCCCTTGATTTCTACTCAGCAGGCCATCTCTCCCTGTATTTCCATACACCTGATCCCTCCCAGCCTCCTCTTCCCTTACTCCCCCCTTCTACCAACCAGTTCCCCTCTTCATCTACCTCTGATAATTATTTTATTTCCACTTCTTGAGTGAGATTCAAGCGTCTTCTCTTGGGCACTCCTTGTTATTAGCTTCATAGAGCCTGTGGATTGTAGTGTGGGTGGGTATTCTGCACATTATAGTTAATATCCGCTTAGAAGGGAGTATATACCATGCATGTCCTTTTGGGTCTGAGTTACCTCCCTGAGGGTGATGTTTAATTTCATCATTTTTTTCTTGTTCACTTTAAAGAGATATTAACTATCTTTTAAAATGCAAATATGAGCATTTATATTTATTTTCTTGTTCAGAGAATGTCAACCCATCAACATATTTTATTGTATGAACAAGAGGTTCTTGATAAGAAAGAAGAGAACTCATTGAGACAACCTCTTAATAGATTATTCATTTCTATGATTGACTCTAACTACATGCATGTAAAAGCAATGCCAAGTGCAGTCAGTAAGCTGTACACACACACGCACACACGCACACACACACACACACACACACACACACACCAATGATAAACATACATATGTAATAATAACAGCTATCTGTCACATTTGAGATGTAGTTATAGGAAACATGAAAATTTGGAGAGATAGATAAGTGACATGAAGAAAGTAATTGTTGGTATTCTGTGTAATCTCTTCCTCCACAGTTACCTGGCAACAGCCAGCTGTGCCTAATGCTATATGAGGGGCTGCTTACCCCTCCTCATTCTCTCTTCCTTTTCTCTGCTCTCTGGCCTTCTTCTTCTTTGTCCCTTCTCTCTCCAGTCCCTTCCCCCCTTCTCTCCATGTGCTTAAGGACCAGCCTCTATTCCTCTCCTCTTCTACTTTTCTTTGTTCATTAAACCTTTCCACGTGGAACCATGTTGGCTTGGTGTGGTCTGTTTGGACGCGAGCCGAGATTTAAGCCCCAATAGTAATAATGTTTAAAATTCTCAAAAAATAAAATAATAGGAAAAAAATCTTAGAGAGCAAAACCTATAAAAGTAGATATAAAAGTATATCTCAGGAAATGCTTAAGAAGGTTCATATAGACGTATGTGTTTATACTTTTCCATTAGTTTTCACCTGCAAGTATGTACGCAGGTTATTTATTTGTTTGTTTGTTTGTTTATAAAGCTCTTCATTTTAGAAAAAAGGATAATCATGGTGAACTTTCCTGCCCATTTTAAAGACAAACACAGATTTTATCAGTTATTATCGACCAGAATACAACAATGTAAGAAAGAAAATCACATTCTGATTTGCATGTGTCTTAGGGTTCTCTAGAGTCACAGAACTTATGGGTAGTCTCTATGTAGAAAGAGAATTGGTTGATGATTTACAGTCTGTAGTCCAACTCCCCAACAATGATCAGCAGCAGCTGTGAAATGGAAGTCCAAGGTTCTAGCAGTGGCTCAGTCCCACAAGGCAGGTAGGTGAAGAAGAGTCTTTCTTCTTCCAATGTCCGTATGTAGGTCTCCTGCAGAAGGTGTGGTCCAGATTGAAGGTGTGTACCTCCACGCCTGAGTCTGGGACTTGCTTTGTCCCAGGTGACCTTGAACTCAGAGATCTCCTTGCCTTAAGCTCCTGGGCTTCATAGCCACTTTGCCTCAAGACCTCCATACCAAGATCCAGGTCAGAAACTTGTATCTCCCAGCCTCAAGATCAGGATCACAGGTGAGCCTTCCAATTCTGGATTGTAGTTCATTCCAGATATAGTCAAGTTGACAACCAGGAATAGCCACTACAGCATAGGATTACTCCAATCCCCTATCTCTAGTCCTTTCAACAGGCTTGTTTTTCAGCTGTATTGACTTCATTTTCATGAGATACTCCCCCAATAGTTTACCAGTCCTGTGAAATTTAAACCAAGTACACTTTTGTGACCAAGTAAATCTCATATTTAATCATTGGTTCTTCACTGTAAACCCTGTATTCCTGAATCAAATAAGAAGAGGAAAGGTCAAAGCCAAATGGTTACTACAGATGGAATGTCTCCTGAAGTTTATTTGTTGTTGTTGTTATTGTTGTTGATGTTGTTTAAGTCCTAAGATACATGATGAGCATCACTTTAAATATGCAGACAAATTCCACCAATGTGTATTGAAAATATACTATAAACAAATTGCTGATCTACGACTTTAGTAATATTACTTGCTCTACAAGTTGAAGAGAAAGCATACCATACTGTTGCAGATAAGAAACTAGGCTTCATTGCTGATAAGACAATTACTCAAAGTCTCACAGATGAGTAAAATGAACTAAGTCAGATTTCAAATTTAGGTAATCTGGGAAGAAAATAAGTGATGTTAATTCTTTATCATCTAATAGCTCAGTGTTCCAAAGATTTAGATTTGTTTCAACTGATTAAGTACATAGGTATTCTACTGTTATATGAATGTATGAATATGCATGTGATCTATCTATCATCTATCTCTACTATCTATCTCAATAGATAATATTTTTATTAATATTCTTTCAGAACAAAGCACAATATAAAAGACATCAACAGTGTGTTATGATTTATATAGCCTTTATAACATTATTCACAACCTAATTTAAAGTGCACCTAATATTTGTATCAATATCACCAATTGGTAAAATTTTGTATGAACAAGTAAAGAAGAACACTTTTACTTTGACAACATTACAACTCTAACTTTTCTTGGCATACTCACAATTTTGTCATTCCTTCTAAAACATAATTCTCCAGAAGACAAGTAATGGACATACCTAAATCAAATGGTGTATGGCAAAGTAAACCTCATACCTATTGTGAATTGCTACACATCAAGAAGTTCTTCAAAACACTGTTGATCAAAATGCAAAGTTAAATCATCACAAGTGAAGTGAAGCACTACTGTTGGGACTTGGTTCTGGTGCTTTGTCTTAATTTGGCTCCCTCCAGACCTAAGGGTACCTACCGCCAGCTGACTTAGATTGGTATTAAAAAATACCAACCAACCAGAGCTCCCAGGGACTAAACCATTACTCAAAGAGTACACATGGACAGACCCACGGCTCTAGCTGCATTTGTAGCAGAGGGTGACCTTGTTGGACACCAGTGGGAGGAGAAGCCCTTGGTCCTGCCAAGGCTACTTCCTCCAGTGTAGGGGAAGTGTCAGGGCAGGGAAGGAGGAAGTGGGTGTTTGGGAAGGAGGAAAACCCTCATAGAAGCAGGGGAAGGGGATAGGGGGATTATGGATGGGAAACTTGGATAGGGAAAAACATTTGATATGTAAATAAAAAATATGCAATTAAAAAAAAAAGAGTTTCCTTAAACCCAATGGTTGGGCAGGAAGACAGAGGAAGACTATTTTAGAGTGCATAGGCAAGGGACTAGGATGGGAGAGAGGTAGAAGGGAGAATAGCCATGGCTTAGAGGCAAAAGGATCAGATATAAGAGCTGCAGGAGAGAAACCGTCTAGCAATACAGATGGGAACGAAAGCAGCCCTATGTGAGGGGCTGCCTAGAAGGTAACAGGGCAGCCAAGATAAAATATGTATTTAGAAGGTATTAAACCAGGAACGCTGGAAGAGAGTATTTGCTAGTCACAGGAAGCTTTAGAAGTGCCCTGACCTTGAGCTATTCAAGGCATATCAAAATTGGTTTGTGTGTGTTTGCCTTTCACTCATGAATCCAGAGCTCTTAGGCTGATGCAGTGCACATACTACCTGCCAGGAACCAAAGCAACTTAACAAATTCTCTACTACGAACTACTATAAATTTAATGAAATTGATCTTAATCTTTTTATATCAATGTAACCATCATGACCCCTTTAGCATCCCAACAAGTATTTCAAGTATTTTGTTTGTTAATCTTCCTTTGTTTACAATATTTACCCATTCAGATCCCTCTATAAACCTGGATATAATTCCTATTCATTGCTAGGATATCAAAGACCAAGAAATTAAAATTCTGTATATTCTCTGTCCAGGTGCACAGGACTTTTTATGGCACACAGAAGTCAAACAGGAAGTTTTATTTTCTTTTAAAAACCAATATCCTGGTTCAATTTTGTAGCTGTTAGGTGATGTTGATAAAGAAGCAGACACCAAATGTGGGGCATGACACAAGAACCAGGAGAGATCTCAGAAATAACATTGCAGAAGGAAGAAATGAAAGGTAAGGGAAAAAAGTATCATATATTTCAAACATCAAGAAAGTTGAAGCAATGAGTGGAGAGGTGTGCGTTTGTGGAGTTAGAAATATCTAGCCATAGCTGGTTTTGTGCATGACTTGAGAGTGCTCAGAAAAACACTGGGGACTCTTGTGGGAGTACAGCAATAGGGTGACATGGGTTATTTGATATATTCCTAATTTCATTAAATTTTCTATGGCTGTGCACTCAAATTTGATTCAGTGTCCTTATTATCATTCTTTTGAGTCATCTTGGAGAAATTTACTTTTAAACATGATATATAAATTTGCATATAGTCTTAGTTACTAGAATAATATTTCTAAATTCCTAACAATTAATTAAAAATTAAGTAATTTCTTAGTCTAATATGATGATTTATTGGTAGTTATCTGAAATGTTAATGTCTGGGAAATTGGAAATTAAATGGGATATTCATGAAAATTCTCACTCAGTGTTTCATTTTATTATATATGTTTCATACAGGGACTTTAAGTAACATAGGGAAACAACAAGATCATTTCTTCATATTCCCAATGCATTCTTTTATAAAGTTCATACTTTATCCTAATGTGTGTGTGTTTGTGTGTTTGCGTATATGTGCCTACTTAACAGAATATTCTGACATTTCTTCAGATTATAAAAATGTAGGATGAACTTTATTACACTGTACATAGAACAAGATAATTAGAGCATTCTATCATCATTTCAGAAGTGGGCATTGCATTCTGAAGACTAAGCACATAAGCCAGCAGACAGGCACCCTTTGCCTTATGCCATAATAACAGATCTCTATCCTAAATTAAATAACCTAGATGGGGAATTAATATTAACAAAATAGCTTCAGAAACCCCCTTTCCTCTAGAACTGTGAGGGAATTTAGGTATTCTGTGAAGTTAAAAATCAGTTAGAGAAGTAACAGTGTGTTTAGAAAAAAAAGCAAACGAGGTATTTGAAGGCTGTCTCAGAAATTAGTACCCCAGAATGCACATTAGATGCAAGACAATGGCTAGGTCTCTGAATTCGATTGAGTAGAATATGGGTGTATTTTTCTTAATGTGCTGTTATTGAGGTAAGCAGAGGCATTTGTTGTGGCTGAAGAACCATTGTTGTATTGTTTGAAACACAGACGGGCAGAATGGTGATGGGGCAAAGAGAGCAAAAGAAAGGCAAAGTTAATAAAGACAACACATCAGTGGAGTGGAGCACCAAAAGCCTTAATTAAGTCTAATTGTCTGAAGAAGTTTTCTATTTGTTTGCACTAATTCCTAATCAATTTCAAGAACTCAAAATGCTGCTTCATTTGGACCTAAAAGCAAGAAGAAGGTTTTTTTTAATTAAATGAACTTCCTTTGTTTCTCAACATGGATGCTACTGCAAATCAATGGTTATTTCTAAACAACCACACCAGCTGTTATCTGAGGTGCTAACACACACACACACACACATACACACACAGAGAGAGAGAGAGAGAGAGAGAGAGAGAGAGAGAGAGAGAGACTATGTGACTATGACTGAGACTGACTGTATTATGATCTATTCTAGTCAATTTTCCGAGTTTTTTATAAATATCCATGTTTCCATAGTGACCTTTATAACACAGTTTTAATTAAATTTGAATTACATGATTTCTTACTTTGCCCTTTCTCCTTCAAACCCTTCACAGGTCATTCACCATATTCAATGTCCACCCACTCTCAATTAATAACCACTTTTTGATTATTGTTACATAAGTTCAGATATATATATATATATATATATATATTCTCTGAGTTATTGTTCTTGTTTATGTGTTTGTGTGTATGTGGTTTAGTTGGGCCCTGGCTACCCTGCTGGAATGAGTTGCTCTGCTAGCTTGTTGCCCAAGGCTGTAGCACACAATGTAGCAGCTATGGTTAAAATGTCCCAACAACAAAGTCCTGAGTCATTTCCATATTCCTGTTTTTATTCTGAGATGTGTTCCTGTTTTTATCCTGAGATCCATTCCTGTGTTTATCCTGAGGATGTAAACTTGTTTTCCATTGTGCTTCTGGGGTTTTTCCACCCAGTGTTCTTGGTATATATAAACTGTGAACTTCAGTAAAGTTTTGGCATTCTTATAGCATGAATGACCAGAGTCTGTGTCTTCTGTTAAATCCCCCAGGCCTATGCCTAGTTCTCGGTACTCTGGTGGTGTGGGCCCATCATGGTTTTGTCCCTGACCACTATGAAATGGACAACCAATAAAGGGACTCATCCCCGCAAGGGGCAAATTCCCCTCTTCCAACACTCATTAGTTATCTGTATTTCTGTGTTTACATGTGCTACTCCCTTCCATGTTAACATTTTCGTTAATAAATTAGCAGTACTTAGGTCTTGAATATTGAGTGAGGCTATTCCTTAGAAGGTTTCCTGGTTTTCTGGTCTTCCTATAACATGGATTAACTACAGCAGTCAGTTAAGTGTGACCGCCAGAGAAGCCATTCTTTTACACAGAGCCCATCACTAAGAGCCTCAGATGAATAACAGAGATAAAAAACACAGAAAGTCTCAGGTACATGAATCCCAGATATGAAAAGATCCTGGGGACCCATCCCCATCATCTACAGCTCAAGAATTTTGTGGCCAAGGGGGCAGAAATTATTTCTATAAAACAAACTGTATGCAGTATTTTTATTTTGGCCAAACAGTGACAAATTTTTTGAGAACTTTGTGATTCAGGCTACAAATGCCCATTGTCACACTTTGTAACAAATTTTGGAGACATGGTCTCATGTAGCACAGACTTGCCTCCCTCCAATTCATTATGAATCAGACTGCCTTTGAATTCTTGATCTGTCTTGACTTTGAATGACAAAATCAGAGTGATGTTCTATTCATCCTGTTATCAATAGTCAATGCAAATTTTTGTAAATTTTATTGGTGTAAAATTTTTTGGTGTAAATTTATCATTTACATTGTTGGGTTTCATATAGATGATTTACTTCTAGTATATCTTATACTCCGGCCATACCCAACCTTGACCATTGTCTTCCATCTACCTCTTTGTCTCTACCCTTTACTTCATCCACTAATCTACTTTTGATCTAATTTTTGAAATACTTTGAAATTGAGTATTGTACATCTGAAGCAAGCAGTAAGGATTCTTGATCTAACATTCTTACTTGTTGAATGATTTATGCTGGTGACTTAATTCATAAGGAATCAGACCCATTTTCTTCCTAAATATGTCTGTAATATAAATAAAATATTGATATATATTCTATTTGTATGTGTAAAATCCCTTTGATTTCTAACTCTTCTGTTTTCATATATACTTTTATGATAAGAAAAAATTATAGTATCTCAAAATGACAGAAATCATGCAATATTGCCCTTCCATATTTATTTCATTTAACATGACGGCATACATTTGTATGCATTGTCCAGCAAACATTACCTTGCATTTTATGATCAAATAAAACCTCATTATTCATTCTTTTAAACACAAAAAGAAAGGATTAACTGATGCTATTTTAGGCACTGAAATGTTTGCATTCAAACAATCATATAAAAATTTCAAACAGTCAAACCAAGACATGGAATATCTGAACACCACAAATAATCAATAAATTACATAAACTTTCTAGAGTGATTTTATATAGTATATAACATACCCTCTTCTATTGAAAACAATACAAAGCCATTCATTCTCTTTAATTTATTCTATAGATATAATGAGTAAGGAAATGGGACTGATCTAGGAATTGAGTGAGTAGCAGAAATCAGTCAATCAGGAAGAACTTTATAACATTTTGATATTCAACTGTTTGCTTCAGATGTATAGTACTCGATTTTAAAGTATTTAAAAACTTTACAGGTAAGTGTACCATCCTAAAAATGTAGACAAGACATATACATTCTTCTGTAAACCTAAATTCATTTTCCTTAGCTAGAAAACAATAAAAAGTCCAAGTGGAGGCAGGGGGGTGTCACTTTCTTAAAAGCTGTGATGTACAAAGTGTTGAGCGTACTCTGGAGATACGTTATAATCTGGCCTAGGGGATGAACAAATGCACAATCGTGGGGACAAAGAAAAGCAAAGATACACAATGGGAAAAAGCCAGTTGTATTTATGGCATTATACATTGAATACCTGCACTAAGGTTGTGTGTTTATGTCAGAAAATTATTTATATTAAAAATAATTCAACTTGGTAGTGACAACAGTCAACAAGCAAATTTAGCCCTCCATAGTTCAGAGGATGGATACATATCTAATTCCCTCAATAGAGTATTAAGATCGAAAAGTGACCTAATTAGAAAGAAGATTCTCTCTCTCTCTCTCTCTCTCTCTCTCTCTCTCTCTCTCTCTCTCTCTCTCTCTCTCTCTTTCTATACCTGCCTATCCCCTCTTTTAATATTGTAAGATAAAGGAACATCTACCTGCAAATGGACTGAATATCAAACTGTAGAGCAGAGACTGAAGGAATGGCCATCCAGAGACTGACATGCACGATGATCCAGCCACATACAGACACGAAACCCAAACAATATTGTTAATGACAAGAAGTGCTTGCCGACAGGAGCCTGATATAGCTGTGTTCGGAGAGCACTGCCAGAGCCTGATAAGTAAAGTTGTGGCTGTTCACAGCCAACCATTGAACTGAGCATGAGGACCCCAAAGGAGGAGTTAGGGAAAGGACTGAAGGAGCTGAAGGGGTTTGCAATCCCACAGAAAGAAAAATAATATCAACCAACCAGACTCCCTAGACCTCCCAGGAACTAATCCTCCAACCAAAGAATACACATGGAGGGACCCAAGACTCTAGTTGCATATGTAGCAGAGGGTGGCCTTATCTGGCATCAATGGGAGGAGATATACTTGGTCCTCTGAAGGCTCAATGCCCCAGGGTAGGGTAATGGTAGGTCAGTGAGGTGAGAGTGGATGGGTGGGGGAATACCTTCATAGATGCAGAGGGTAGAGGGATAGGATAGGTGGTTTGTGCAGAGGAAACAGGGAAAGGGGATAACATTTGAAATATAAATAAATAAAATATCCAATAAAAATATTTTATGTATCTTGAACTATAAAAAAAAGAAAGAAGGCTAAATAAAATAGATATCTCACTGATGTAGCTGTCCCTCAAAGAGGTCTGAGGAAATGGGCTGTTTCTGGCATCTTGAATGATCTAATGTGTGCTTCAGGTCCCTTTAGCATGCAGGTGAAATTGAACTAGGTGAGTGAAATCCCACCATGGCTTACAGACTGCAGCTTTTCCTCTCTGCAAACTACATCACAGACCTGTGGTGATTCTCCATAGCTTTGGCAACATCTTACCCAACCCCTACACTGACAGATTTACAGATGACAGATTCTCCTCTAGTTACTAGGAGTGCAGATGGATTGATTGTCAACTTAGTGACAAGTCTGAGAGGGAAGGTGAGTTGAAATAGGAGCTCCAATCACCTGTCGCAAAGAATAAATCCTTATACTGGTAACCTATTATTTTGTTAAATGCTCAAGAGCTTAGTTAACAAAGACAGGGAATAGTTGCATACAGCAAAATTTTCTTGAAACATTGCCCTCTTTATAAATGTATCTATAATTCTAAAAATAGTGAAGCTAATAGTATTAGTTGCAGAAGCTCTCTGTGTCAAGAACAAACATTAATAATCATTTACATCACCAGAGACTGTACAGCATGTCCTAGCCTTTCTAATTATTTAATGGCTTTAACTTCATTATAAATAAGCTCATTCAGGGCCTTCAAAATTGCTATCAGGAAAATTATTAGAGTAGATTCTAAAGTGAAAATAAAAAAGGTGTTTGCAAGATATATAATTTTGAAACATACATCACTATAACACAATCACCCATACAGTAATCACTCCTTACCACGTTTGTGACCAGTCATTGATGGTATCTTATGGACTGGCTTTCCCAGCCTTCATGGAGTATATACTCATAAAGAAAGTCTGTCCTATTAAGAGCATTTTGTGTTCTAGTCAAAACACAAGTGTAATAGAGGACAGATCCTTACAGTATAACCTGGATATTGAAGTAGTTCCTTCCTAAAAGGCTAGAGTTTGGATCTTAGGTGTGTTTTGTAAACCTGCTTCCCAGTCTAAGGCATTTTAGGGGTTAGATGGAAATTAAAGGTGCTTGGAGGAGGAAAGTTGGGCCACTTAGGAATATTCTTCAAACATGTTTGAACGACAACCCTTTTTGTTTGTTATTTCTGAAAGCCACTAGGTGAGTAATCAGCCCTCTCATGGACTCATTGCCATGATGTCTTAACACAGGCCAAATCAAACATCACTGAGACCTCTTGCACCAAAAAGCACCACCTTCCCTCGGGTACTATCTCAGGACTTGATTTTATTGTGAAAACAAATGAGAAAGCAAATTTTCTTCTTAGTACAAAATTTTTTAAAAAAGGAAATATAAAGAGAAACTTCTGTTTCATCTTAATTAAGAATCTTATCATAAGTGTAACACTTGCACATAGGCCCAAGTTGTACTTTTAGAAAAACAGCATAGGCAGTATATACAGTGTGAATTTTTAGGACAGAAGAGTTGTAAGATAAAGAAAAATATATGAGAAACACCTCTTTCTGAATAACCTATGTATGTGTGTGTCTGTGTATATATATACATTAAGTCTAAACATCAACTAACAGTATTGTAATTCACTCCAGACACTAAACACGAAAATTAGTGTGAACATTGCAGATTAATCAGTCAAGTTGGCATACTTTAGATGAAGATCACATATGTTGTACACATATGTGTTCCCATAGCATCTTAAATTCTAACCCCTTCAGATATCATAATTCACTAAAGTGATGAAAACACAGGAAAAGCTACTTACAAGTGTAGGCTAGGTTTAATGAATAAAATCTGGAGGTCCATAAAAATGAATCCATGAATAAAGAAGGCTCTGAGAAGGACTATATGGCTTCTATCTCCTGTGTCTGTAGGAATAAGTGATCAATTCCCAGAATATTCTTTCTTTAGCAATACAAAATTGTCCTCTTTTATCTAGAAACTATAGTGTTTGAGTGCCTAAAACATCTGGTAGTATACAAAATAAATCTGGTATAAGATATAATTTACAGTTCTAACAAAATCAACTGAGAAACAGAAAAATACATTCACATATGTCCATATAATTGTTTGTGTATACATGTGGTGCAAAATGAAAACTTTTATTCATATAGACACTTAAACTTTCAGCCATGGAAAGTAGAAACAGCAACATGTAACATATGGAGGCAGTCACTTGTCATGCTCAAGTGGATTCTATTCACAGGCAGCTTCTTACATTTTGAATTAAATAAATTTTATTATTTGAATCATGAGTAGTAAAATTAAAATACTATAACTTAGGAAAAGGCATTTTTTAAGAAATCAAGGTGATGATGAAAAGCAAGCGTAAAAATTCTCCTCAGACAAATCAGTATCTTTGAAAGAAATTAGGGAAATGACACCCTTCAGAATACTCACAAATAATACAAAATACCTGAAGTGACTCTAACCAAGCAAGTGAAAGATCTGTATGACAAGAACTCCAAGTCCTTGAAGAAAAAAGTTGAAGATCTCAGAAAATAGAAAGTTCTCCCATGATCATGTGTTGACAGGATTAATATAATAAAAATGGCCATCTTGCCAAAAGCAATCTACAGATTCAATGTAATCGCCATCAAAATTCCAACACAATTCTTCACAGAGTTAGAAAGAGAAATTCAAAAACAAAAACAAACAAACAAAAACAACAACAACAAAAACAACCGAAAACAAACACTAGGATAGTAAAAACTATCCTCAACAAAAAAAGAACTTCTGGGAGAATTAGCATCCCTAACCTAAAGCTGTAACACAGAGCAATAGTGATTAAAAAATTGTATAGTATTGGTAAAGAAGCAGGTAGATCAATGGAATAGAGTTGAAGACCCAGAAATGAACCCACACATTTATGGTCACTTGATCTTTGACAAAGGAGCTAAAACCATCCAGTGGAAAAAAGATAGCATTTTCAACAAATGGTGCTCATTCAAGAGGAGGTCACCATTGTAGAAGAATGAAAATCGAACCATTCTTATCACCTTGTACAAAGCTCAATGGCAAGTGAATCAAGAACTTCCACATAAAACCACATACACTCAAACTAATAGAAGAAAAAGTGGGGAAGAGCCTTGAGCACATGAGCACAAGGAGAAGTTTCCTGAACAGGACATCAATTGACCTGTCCAGCAGGTCCAGTTATTCAGGGTCCCAAAGAGGCGCTACCTAAGGGTCAAGGTGGGGGGGGGGGAAGAAGGAGACCAAGCAAGGTTCTGTTGTCAAGGTCTTGTTTATTGGGGTAAGCATTACAGCTTATAAGGCATTCAGATAGGGGGAGTGACCTTTGTGAAACACAAAGGAGGGAGGGGCAAGGATATTCAGGCAGTGATAGCAGGAAGCAAAGAGGTCAGGAAGTAAAAGAAGAGGTCAGGCGGTGGAGACGTGTAGTGTTTGCTCAGGCTGAAACATCCTGCGATTGTTATCTTCCTGTACCGTCAGTATGTGGGAAAGGCTTTTGTCCAACAATCTCATGACTTTATGGCAGTCATCTCAGGGCTGAGCATCTGTGGCCATACAGTCCAGAGTCACGTAGCCATTCTGAGCTCTACTGTCATAAAAACAGCCAGGACCAAATCCAATATGGCTCCCTACAACCAATGACTTATGCTCTAAGATAAAGAATCAAAAATGGGACCTCATAAAATTGCAAAGCTTCGGTATCCTGAGAGTAGTGAGGTGAAATCTCAGGGATTTATTTTGATTTGCATTTCCCTAATGACTAAGGATGTTGAACATTTCTTTAGGTACTTCTCAGCCATTCAATGTTCGTTAGCTGAGAGTTCTTTGCTTAGCTCTTACCATATTTTTAATATGGTTATTTGATTCTCACTACTCTCAGAATGGTTAAGATCAAAACTCAGGTGAAAACAGATGCTGGTGAGGATGTGAAGAAAGAGGAACACTCCTCCATTGTTGGTGGAATTTCAAGCTGGTACAAGTACTCTGGAAATCAGTCTGGAGGTTCCTCCAAAAATTTTATATGGTACTAGCTGAGGACCCAGCTATACCACTCCTGGGCATATACAAAGATACTCCAATATAAAACAAGGATACATGCTCCACTATGTTCATAACAGCATTATTTATAATAATTTATAATAGCCAGAAGCTGGAAAGAACCCAGATGTCCTTCAACAGAGGAATGGATACAAAAATTGTGGTACATTTACCCAATGGAGTACTACTCAGCTATTAAAAAGAATGACTTCATGAAATTCATAGGCAAATGGATGGAACTAGAAAATATCATCCTGAGTCAGGTAACCCAATCACAAAAGAACACATATGGTATGCACTCACTGATAAGTGGATATTAGCCCAAAAGCTCGGATTATCCATGATGCAATCCACAAACCACATGAAGTTCATGAAGATCTAAGACCAAATTATGGATGCTTCAGTCCTTCTTAAAATGGGGAACAAAAATATTCATAGGAAGGGATATTGAGACACAGCTTAGAGCAGAGACTGAAGGAATGGCCATTCAGAGCCTGCCCCACCTGGGAATCCAGCCAATATGCATACAGTCATCAAACCCAGACAATAATGCTGATGCCAAGAAGAGCATGCTGACAGGAGCCTGATATAGCTGTCTCCTGAGAGGCTCTGCCAGAGCATGACAAATAGAAAGGTGGATGCCCACAGCCAACCATTGAACTGAGAACAGGTGCGCATTGGAGGAGGTAAGAGAATGACTTGAAGGAGCTGAAGGGGTTTGCAACCCCATAAGAATAACAATATAAACCAACCCGAGCTCCCAGGGACTAAACCACCATACAAAAAGTACACATAGACAGACCCATGGCTCCAGCTGCAAATGTAGCAGAGGATGGCCTTATTGGGCACCAATGGTTGGAGAAGCCATTGATCTTGTTGAGGCCTGAACCGCTCCCCCCCCCACCCCACTCCCAGTTTAGGGGAAAGTCAGGGTGGGGAGATTTGAGGGGGTTTGTGCTTGGGTTGGGGAAGACCCTCATAGAAAATGGAGTAAGGAGATGGGATAGGGGTTTTATAAAAGGGAAACCAGTTAAGGGGATGACATTTGAAATGTAAATAAAAAAATCCAAGAAAAAAAAAGAAATGCAAATAAAAAATCCAATAAATGGAAAGAAAAAATCTCAAGTATTCCGTTATGAATATGACATTTTTTGTATAGAAATATTCTTTTTAACAAGGGCCTTAGCATTGGATTTACTATATTCTCACTTTTTCTTGGGACTGTTCATTTATTGATAACCCTAGAAAATAAAGATATTCACAAAAAGACTTATGTAATATGGCTCTGATATACTGGATTTTCTTTCTTTCCTTTTTAACTGGATATATTATTTACTTACATTTCAAATGTTATCTCTCTTCCCAGTTTCCCTTCCACATGCCCCCTATCCTCTCCTTTCTTCTCCCTGCTTCTTTAAGGGTGCTCCCCCACCTGCCCATGCATTCCTGCCTTAGTGCCCTATTTTTCCCCTATCTTATGTCATCAAGTCTCCATAGCAACAAGGACCTCCCCTTTAGTGATGCTAGAGAAGGCAATCCTTTGCTACATATCCAGCTAGAGCCATCCGTACCACCTTATTTCTCAAGCCTCCAATGTATTCCTCAGTCTCAATTATGAAGAGTGCTTAATTATCTCAGAATATATCCAAAATGTTACGTACTCTGCTCAGTTTTATATTTTCAGATTGATGGGTAATAATTTACTTATGCAAAATATTTTGAATTACTGAAATACCTCCAATCTTCCAGTTTGTTCTTCCTTTAAAAAGAAAGAATGGGACAAAAGAAAGCATCATTTCATGTCATCTGATAACAAAATATAGCTTTTATGGAATCCTGAGCTTAATTGAATTGTTGGCATTACTGAACTCTGATTAAATGTATTTGGATCAATGTTAATTGGCTTAGCTAGGAAGTTCATATCATTGAGTCACTCATAGCCATATGAATTACAACATTTGTTGTTTCCTTTTGGGGAGGGCAATACATTTCTTTCTGTGGCATTGAATTATAGGAAATCTGTTATTGGTGAAATGACAGCTGAATTGAACTCCAGAAATTTAAAAATTGTAGGCAATTACTTACATATGATAAATGACCATGTAGACAAGAAAAATATATATAGATTTATTTATTAACTGTGGTTCTTCTATTATTGTTTAAATTTTCGATTTTGTTTAATTTCAGGTAGGAATTTCTAGCGTGAACTCTTGAATATCTCCCTCGCATCTTTTCTGAAGAAGAGAAAACTCAAGAATCGACATCAGCCATTGCTTGAGAAGAATTTCTTCTAATGTTTACTCATAAGATTTTACAGAGAACTCAGTTATGAATTAGGTGACTTTGTTCTCTCAAATTAGTGAGGCATAGAAGCCTTTGGTAAATATCTGTGTATGGAATAGGATATGTAGCTGATTCAACATTTACCCCATTCTTGATGCTATTCTATTGTCTTTACATATTTCATATCTAATCTACACCAATACATACATTCTGGATAGTTTTATGCCACTGTAACACAGTCAGAGTCATTTGAGAGGATGGAACCTCGATTGAAATGATGCCCCCATAAGATCAGTCTGCTAATACATACGATTCATGCTATTTACATATACATAGTATAGTATAGTATAGTATAGTATAGTATAGTATAGTATAGTATAGTATAGTATAGTATAGTGTGTGTGTGCGTGTGCATATGTGTGTGTGTGTGTGTGTGTGTAAGACACAATATTAAATATATGTCTTAGATCAAGTTTCTGTTGCTGTGTGAAAACACCTTAACTAAGGACTTTTGGGGAGGAAATGGTTTATTTCACGCTTATGCATTCTTATTACAGTACATCAAGAAGAAAGTCTGGGCTAAAAATCAGGACAAGAAACTGGAGACAGGATCTTATTAAAGACTATGGAGGAAACTGCCTACTGACTTGCTCCTCATGGCATACTCAGCCTGATTTCTTACAGCACCCAGAACTTCCTGCTCAGGGGTGGCACTGTCCCCAGTGAATTGGATTTTCCCATATCAAGCATCAGTCAAGATGATACATCACATTGCCTGAAGCACCTCGAACAATTAGTGGAAGAGTGACATTCTCTCTGGTGTTAAGATGATGGATTAATTTGTTCCTCAAAACACATTGCTTTAATCCTTAAACCAGACTTCTCAAATAAGCAAAGCAATTGTTAATCAGAGACCTCTGGCTAGAGGGATATGCCCAGCGATCAGATTTGTCACAAATCACATTCTCTCATACTAGATATATATTTGCACGTTATTTTCTATGAAGATATTAAGTTGGCAACCACAATACAGATAATAGAAACTGTTCAAAATGTATCTTGTTGTCAGTTTACTTCTATTTCTTTGCCTAAGGCAATGAATTACTATAGTTGTTACAGGTTCAAGAGTGTTTGAGGAGCCTCAAGCGTCAAGCCCAAAGAAAAAACATTTTGCTGGAATTTTCTGTATTACTCAGTGTTTTATAAAAATGGCTCATTTTATGGAGATGGTGGCTCAGTCCCTCATCTTCTTTATAAGAGTAAGTGCAACATTGAGTGTATGTAAGAAAAATAGCAAATTAATATTTATGAGTTAAACATTTCATGTGACCTATCATAAATGTCACAATGAGACTAAAAACCTTAGTTCATATGAACTTCAGCTCTAACTTTTATGTGCAGTTGTGATCTGTTATTATTGCTCTAAAGGAAATATTAAACTTATTCTGTGGGAGAAATGTAAACTCTTCGTTATTTTTGTAATTATCTTAAATGTAAGAAACAACAATAACAAAAACTAATTTACAAAAACAATTTGATTGAATTTGCATCAAATTAAACCGTAATGTCGTTGGGAGATGTCTATTCAGTAGCAAGCTTATTAACTTGCCTCTGATTTAAGTGTGTTTTGGGGAGCAACTCCAATGAAAGAAATTCTGAAACCATTTGAATTTTACAAGCACTATGAAATGCTGTTTAATTCCTTTTTTATGTTCCTGATTTATTTTGGTAAATTTTTTATTGGGATGAAGTAATACAAAGAATAAAATGATTATTTCTAAAGCATAGTATGTGGCAGAGTGCAAGCTATTTGAGCATTACTTTGTCACAGAGTGAGAAAGGTAGAAAGTTCTTAGGTGTAACCTACCCCTTATCAGTGTAAAGCCTCGGGAAAAATAGAGTTAGTGAACCAATTGTGTGTGTGTGTGTGTGTGTGTGTGTGTGTGTGTGTGTGTGTGTGTGTGTGCGCACGCGCGCGCACGCGCATACATATGCCTAGGAGATAGTTGTCTGAGTTTATCCTCAATCATTCTTCCACCTTATTCATTGAGGCAAAGTCTTTCACTGAAACCCAAAGCTCATTCAGTTTGTCTGGCTAAGCAGCTTCTCTTGGGTTCTTGTTGTCACCTTACTCTGAGGCTGGTGTTACAGGTGGGCGGTCATGATCACTCAGCATTTACCTGGGTTCTGAGTGTTTAAATCAAGTCTCCAGAGTCACATGCTAAGTACTTTGATCGTTGTTCTATCTCCCAGAATGCACCAACATTCTTTAAAGCATGTATGTTTCACTTCTTCTCTTCAACTTCCTACCTTCTCGTTACTCCTTCTTAAATTCATGACATCTTCATGTGTATTTGTGTGTATGCTTGTGTGAACCTGTGTGTGTGTGTGTGTGTGTGTGTGCGTGTGTGCGTGCGCGCGTGTGTGTGTGCGTGCATGTGTGTATTTAAGGCTTGGAATGAGATAACCTATCAGGGGATATATTCCTGGAGAAAATGGACTATATATTTCCCTCAGCAGCTATAGATTACCATGGATTTTCATTTAGTGGTGGGGTCTTGTGAAATTTCTCCCAAACATGTTAGCATACTGACCAGTGTTCTCACTGTGAAGGTTTTGCTTTGGCAGCCATATTATTGAGATTTCATGGATGCAGGTTACCTGTGCTGTCTATTCTTTTAGAAGGACTCACGTTTTTATGGCTTTTCCGTTCATTCTGCTTCCTTTGCTTTCTCTCTTATGTGTTCCATGGGACATTAGTGCAGGAATTGTGCTTTAGATGCACTAACTGGGGCTGTGATTTTCACAAATTACCTATTCTCCGGGAACTTACCAGTTGTGATTTCAGAAGTGGGCTCCATCTCCTCCAAAAATAAGATTCTTTGGGACAAGGGCAAGTGTTTAGCATGTTTTAGGTGCTACATCAATTTAGGAAAACGGCAGCCATAAATTCTTCTCTAAGGTTCATAATATCTTGATCCATAGTCGTTAGATGGAACAAGGCACAGGCTCCATAGCATTAAGTGGGCCTTAAATCCAATTAGACAGCTGTTGGTTGTGCTCATGGCCTTATAAGGGCCACTACCACACCATTAGGATGTCTAGCTGAGCTGATTCACAAGCTTAATAACTGAGTTGGTAGATGGATTACTTTTTTTCTTGGGAGTACGTTTGTATTGCACCTTCCCAGACTTTGAGAACGAGACCTCAGAAATAAAGGGTTTTTAAATGTTTTTGTTACTAAAACTCTTATTTGCTAAGAACACTCAAATTAAAAAAAATTACTCTGAGATTAGCTAAACCCAAACTCTCCATCTCTCAATGAATGAATGTCCATACAGTTAGAATAGCCATTCTGAAGCCTTAGCAGTGCATTCCGAAGATTACACTATACTTATCAATTCTAATTACTGCACTTACCTCCTTGACCCTAAGAATGAAATGCTTGGTGAAACTCCACTCAGGAAAAAAGGAGTGTTATATCCTTTTTGTTCATATCATCTTCCTCATCATGTAATATTTACTGCTTCCTGTCCTCCTTTCTACACATTTTATTGTACCCACCCACACGGTTGTGTACACACATACATAAGCATATATTGTAAATTAGGATTTCCCTATGAGGAAAAACACGTGACTTTTTTTTTCTTTCTGAGACTGTGTGACATTGATTGGTATCATATAATCTAAGTGTATCAATTTTCCTGTAAATTTGGTGATTTTACCTTTCCTTAGAGATGAATGACTTTACTTTATGTATGTTCCAGGTTTCATTACCAATTCATTTGCTGATGGGCTTCTAAGTCCCTTTCATTTCCTTGATGTAGTGAATAAAGCATCCATAAGGGCTTCCAAATATCTCTGTGTATTAGACATTGAGTCATTTGGTACACACCCAAGAGGGAAATAGATTAGTCACATGGACAGGATATTTTTAATTTTTTTTGAGGATCCTCCAAACTGATTACCTTAATTGATGCATTGATTTGCAACTCACCAGCAGCAAAAGTTCCTCTTTCTTCACATTTGTGAATCATCCCTAAATGTTGGCTGCATGTAGCAGTTCTTTCTAGTTATATATTAGACCTTAAATCACTACGATTAGTAATAGTCAGTGTAGAAGTAGAATCCATTATTTTAAAGACTTAATAAAAAGAATGAGTAGATGCGTGTTTCATGTAAATCATTAAGTTGAGGAAATCTTGGACATATTGTGAAGTCCTTTTCGTAAAAGAAAGGACATTTTATCGCTTATAGAGAAGATACTAAAATTTTGCTTTCAGAAAAAGAAAAAAAAACATTTAATTTAAGATCATCCTACAAAGTGCTGATACTGTGTTTCCGTGCTACAACATTTATCTACAGCATACAGCAATACAGCTAATTAACTATATTTAGGAATGTGATGTTTGTGAACTATTATAAGGCCGTTTCTCCAGTGTGCTTCATTTAAGAATTTAAATAACCACTGGGTCACTGTTAATATGCATGTGCCAGAAAAAGAAGTTTTGAAAATCCCCACACCGAGCATTTTGCACATTGCTTTCATAATTTATTTAAATATTATGTCTCTTAAATCCATTCTGTTATTTTGTTTTCTCTGGATGTATACAGTAATGGGCCTAATTTTGGAACAGGTGATTCTAAGGGAATTATTTTTTTTAAACAACTGTGCCATTAAAATGTAACTTGCATGTCCTATAATTAGTGTGTGTCCAGGATACAGTTAGACATTTATATTGACGATTCCACTCTCTCTGTGTGTATGTGTGTGCATACGGGGTGTGAATGGCTATAAAGGCCAGAAGAAAATATTACATTCAATAGAGCTGCAGTTGCAGCGGGTCATGAGTCATGGAACTTGGGAGCTGTGGACTTTACAAGAGCAGCAAATTCTCCTTATTCCTAAGCTATACCTCCAGCCCCCAGTTAGCTGGTGTGTTTTCATAATCTTAAATATATATTTTTAAAGATTATCTACTAATGTTAATATTGAAGTTGGCTAGTTTTTAATGCTTTACAATAAGTCATCACTAACGTGAATATATATATCACAGTGATGTATATATATCACTGCCTTAGGCAGTGATTCTCAACCTGTGGGTCATGGTTCCTACAGGAGCTGCATATCAGATATCCTGCATCTTAGATATGTACCAAGCTATTCACAAGAGTAGAAAAATTATAGTTATGACATTGCAACAAAATAATAGTGTGGTTAGGGATCACCACAACATGAAGGACTGAATTAAAGTAGGACAACATTTGGAAAGTTGAGAAACACTTGAAGGGAACCATATAATAATTATCAGTTAGTTGCCATTTTCCTCTGGCCTGAGAAGTCTCTATATCTATCAACTTCCTGCCTTGATAGTCTCACCAGTCTTGATTTTCCTGGAATTATACACTTGAGGTCATTTGTGACTGACTCCTATCAATTAGTGTCTTGTGTCCAGGGTTGTCCTAGGGTTTCTATAGCTGTGATAAAAGACTTATTAAAAAGTATATGATTTATTTCCTCTTACAGATGTCAGGTCACACTATCACAGCGATGTCAGGGCAAGAACACCAAGCTGGATGTGACTCTGGAACTGAAGAGGATGCTATGGAGAGATGCTGGTTACTGACTTGAGTCACATAACTTGTTCAGCATGGTTTTTTTATACCAATCAGGGCCACATGCATGAAAATATATCAATCCATAAAGAGTTGGGTTCTCCCATATTTATTAGTAATCAGGAAAAGTCCCACAGATTTGCCAATATGCTATATGTGTGGAAACATTTTCTCAATTTAGATTCCTCTTCTCAAATAAGTTTAGCTTGTGTCAATTTGACAAAGCACAACATTGACTGTTATTTTCTCACTATCATAATTTATTCTTGGTATGGAATTATCAGTATTTCATTTATTTTTACTGCTGAATACTATTCTGTTTTGTATATCTTGCTTGTTTGATTATCAGTTGTGAACACAGGGGTTGTTTCTTGCCATAAATATGAGTGATACTGCTGTTTAATAAACAGTCCTTTCCTCAACCAAAGTTATCTAAACTGATGTCACTCCCCTATGGACAAACACTCTTCCATCTATTATTTTGAGCTTTCTTCGGTCATAATTGGACCAGATTAGGGTGTTATGTAAATTAATACACTATTTGGCACTAAAATTTTAAGGCTAATTGATGGCATTTAAGTGTGCATTTTAATTCCTGTTTGGGGAGGCAGATATGTTTTGTGGACAAAGTATTTTCCAAACAATGATGTGATGGAATGATGGCCTACTACATCATATACTGACTGAACTGACAACACATATTAACTTAGATGGCAACACAGGTAGTATTGATAAGCCTCCCTCCATATATACACACAAAATATATGGCCACATGTCACCATCACTAAAACAGAAATTAAAGTATAGCAGTCTGCTTGTGGAATCTAAAATCTTACTTGCTAGTTGGAATAATAATTATTCTAAAATTGTGCCACAATAAAGGCCCTAGTAAGGCTCTTGCTACTAAGGAAGGGAAATAAGAGAACTGCAGGACATATAAAAGTTCCTAAGAGAGATTCTGATTGGCAATACTAAGCACTACATTGCTGCTAAGAGTTCCAGATTATTTTTTTAATTTAAGAAATTGTTTATTTTTTAAATATATTATAGGAACAATTGATGTGCTTTTTTAGTATAATGCTTTTAATTCTTGAGAATTTCATACATGCATACAATATATTTTGATCATATGCATCTCTACACTCTCCATAACTCTTCTACATACCTCTTCACCCTTTCCCAATGTTGTGTCCTCTTTTTATATTTTTTTTAACCCACTGACTCTAGTGTGTAATTCTCCACATTAAAGGGTGTATGGCCATCCACTTGAGCTGTAGTTGACCTACCAGGGTGCTATTTCCCCTAAAGAAGACTGACTCTTTCTTTCCCAGAAGCCATCAACTGTCAATAGCTCCTCAAATAGAGGTGGGGGAATCCTACACCTCTACCCACTCCATACTGAACCATTGACTGGCTTTATATTGTGCAGTCAACCTACATTGGGTTTACAAGTGTAGCAGTCTTGTCATGTCTATAAGACACTGTTATGGGTTATCTTCCCCAACCTCTGGCTTTTTAATCTTTCTATCACCTCTTCCATGATGGTCTGTGAACTCTAGAGATGTGTGATACATTTGTTCTGTTTGTAACTGAGCACGCCTCAATTTTTCCAACACTTTGACCAATTGTGAGTTTCTGTATTAACCTCCAACTACTGAACAGAAAAACTTCTCTAATGAGGTCTAAAAGCCATATGTAGTAAGTTGTAGGTTCAGTGACATGAATTGAGAGGACAATTTGATAGTGTGTCCACTTAGAAAAATAATGATAATAGGTTCACCCTTAGGCCTACAATTCCCAAGAACTTTATGCACAGTGTGTCTATATCTAATTCTGTACATATCATATTTATGTATACTATGTCTTGTGAACATGAAATATTTTCTCTGAGAACTTAGTGGACATTGTTATATCAAGGTTATGTAGTTTGCATTCTGTTACATTTCTACATAGGATAAAGTACTCTTAGAATGCTACCATTCCCTTCCCCACTGAGCAATTACTCACTGTCTCAATTACTTACTGCTGATTTTTCAAAACTTTAACATTTTGTGAGGTTGAGGAGTTGTATAGACTCTCATTGCTGTTTTAAATAGGTACTGTGGAAGTATGTGTTTTCTAATATTTCGTAGCTATTGAGTTTTCTGCATACCATTCTTTCATAGGCATTTTCCCCAAGATATATAAAATTTTTTCATTCATTTATAAATATTTTGGTACACTAATCAATTCACATCTATATAGCATATCTTTTCTCTACCAATGATCCATAAAATTTAGTTATGAGACATTATATATGGTACCTTCGGTTCATATAAAATTATCTTATATTTTTGACTCAAACAATCTAAACACATGTTTTCATTCTTGGGCTATAGTTTTTATTTAATGAAATGGTTTTCAGTGCCATATGAAAAGCACATACTTCTACACATATTTATTTGGTATTAACACCTAATTTTGCTTTGCAACCAATTCTGTGCCTTTGGGAGTTATCAATATCTTTTGGAACCTGGAATTTATCCTGAGAATCTTTCCCATAGAGATCATTCATTTAGAGTTAGAGCTGTTACTGTGCTTTGGACTCTTTTTTTACTAGGTAAGTTCTTTGAAAAAAGTGATCTTTTATTTCTAGGAAGCATTATTAATATGATTATGATCAATGATAGCACCAAAACCCATGATTGGTTAGAATACAATGCCATCACATGTTGAGAGAAAACATCAAGACCCATTTTGTGCAAAAGCAATGAGTAGCCCATGAATCAAATTACCAGAGCTAGTGGTGATGACTGTTTACTATGTGGTAGACATTCAGTTAATATTCACTTGAATTAGGTAATTTAACTCTGAGAGATATTCTATTGAATGAGTTCTGCTACAATTTCTGCTTACAAAGAAAACAAAAGAGGACAATAGAACTAAACAACAGTCAATGTTAACCATAGTCAAAACCCACATTGAGGAAAACAATATGAACCAATGTCCTAGCATGCTATTTGTCATAGTGTTTTCTTTTCTTTTTTTTATTGGATATTTTTTATTTACAGTTCAAATGTTATTCCCTTTCCCAGTTTCTTGTCCATAAGCCCCCTATCCCCTCCCTCTCCCCTTCTTCTATAAGAGTGTTTCCCTCCCCATCCATCCCCCCTCCCCCCTGACATTCCCTTACACTGAAAGCCCATCCTTGGCAGGATCAAGGGCCTCTCCTTACTTTGGTGCCCAACAAGGCCATCCTCTGCTACATATGCAGCTGGAGCCATGGGTCAGTCCATGTATAATCTTTAGGTAGTGGTTTAGTCCCTGGGAGCTCTGGTTGGTTGGCATTGTTTTTCTTTTAGGGTTGCAAGCCCCTTTCTCTAATTCCTCCAATGGGGGTCCTATTCTCAGTTCAATGGTTTTCTGCTAGCACTCGCCTCTGTATTTGACATGCTCTGACTGTGTCTCTCAGGAGACATCTATATCCAGTTTCTGTTGGCATGCACTTCTTAGCTTCATCAATCTTATCTAGTTTTGGTGGCTGTGTATATGGGCCATATGTGGGGCAGGCTCTGAATAGCCATTCCTTCTGTCTCTGCTCCACACTTTGCCTCCATATTCCCTCCTATGAATATTTTTTGTTCCCTTTTAAGGAGTGAAGCATCCCCACTTTTGTCATCCTTCTCGAGAGTTCTAGACTCTTATCCATTACATAATAAATACAATTCAGTCTGGATTGAAACATTATCTTATATTCTTTGATTCTCTAAGGCTGTAATTTTTTTCCTTGTATATGAGTCTCAGTGTCTACAAAATACCCATTAACTACCCTGAGGACACTAGATAAATATGGAATGGTGATGGGTGGAGTATGCACTGCATGGAAAGCAACAAATCAAGCCAAACAAAGCGAAAATTGCTCTATCGGATGCTTGTCATCTGTTTTTGAATCAGAGTTGTCGAATCCTCAAAAGTTCCATTGAAATTTCACTGCCTCCGAAGAACTTTGAGTTTAGTCAATGAAGAGCCAATGAGGTCCTCCAGAATTCTTATGTGCAAGCATTTAAAATAGAATCATTTCAATAAGGGGAGGTGCTGTGTGCTGTGTGAGTCTGAAGGGGATGCACAATTGGGCTACTTGTGTAAGCTGATTTGTCTTGGCTGTTCCGAGAGCAATGTCTGTTTCCAAAGAGAAAATAAAGGTTTTGTAATCCCAGCCTCTCTGTTTGGAAAGTTATGGTATAGCATTAATGCTTTCAAGGACTAGCTTTATTTTTATCTTCTTGGTAGGGAATTGAAGCCTAGTTAAAATTCATCTGTAGTGAATATAATCATTCTTGGGTGTTAATTGCTTGTTTTAAATTCTTCTTTATTCAGTGTGCTACTTTTCCTCTGAGTTTTGCTCTGAAATTTGGCAGTAACTTTAAAGAAATAACTCAGGAAATAGCCACTCTACTGTTTGTTTAAGATTCATAAATTAGCATATTCTCACAATTATTTTTATTTTCTAGACATAGACAATTTAAACCCATAATAATCTTAGAGCTGGATTGTAGGAAAGATAAGTAGATGATAGATAATCGATAGATGACTTCAATAGCAATAGTTTAAGATATGTTTTATGGCACTACTTAACTAAATAACAATTGCTATTAGATAATACTGCTAAAATACTCAGGCTGGAGAGATGGCTCAGTGGTTGAGAGCACTGACTGCTCTTCCAGAGGCCCTGAGTTCAATTCCCAGCAACCACATAGTGGCTCACAACCATCTGTAATGGGATCTGATGCCCTCTTCTGGTGTGTCTTATAGACAGCGACAGTGTACTTACAAATAATAAATAAATACATCTTTAAAATATTCAGATAGTTTCTAACACTAATATACTCTTCCACAGGACCCTGATTAAGTGTCTCACTCAGCAAATCTCTTACTAAAACAATATAATTAATTCTTTATTTTAATTTCAATAATTTCCTTAAAAGTTTTCTTTTTTAAAGATGTCCTATTATGAATGCCCTTCAAAAGATCCAACACATAGCTGAAAGAGCCAGAGGCAGATATGTGTACCCAACCAATGAACAGAAGCTGCTGACCCCCTGGCTGAATTAGGGGAAAGCTGGAGGAAGCTGAGGAGGAGGGCAACCCTGTAGGAGGACCAGCAGTCTCAATTAACCTGGACCTCCAGGCCTCCAACACAAATACAGCAGAGGTCTTCTGGGTCTGACGTTAGTCAGAGAAGATGCATCTGACCCTCAAGAGACTGGAGGCTTCAGGAAGTTTTGAGGCCTGATGGGGTGGGTGGGGTGGGAACATCCTTGAGCATACACCAGGGTGGGGGCAGGGAAGAGGAATCGGATGTGGAATTGTCCGTGGGGAGAGGGTAGGTGTACTGGGAGGGGAATAAAATCTGGCTTGTAAATTAATTAATTAATTAATTAATTAATTAAAATGTCTTATTGATTCTTAATGAATTCACATCTTGCATGTTATTTCCACTCATCTCATCCCTCCATATCTGCCCTCGACCTTTGCAATAACCCCCAAAAACAAAAAATAAAAAGGTAAAATATAAGAAAAAAAATTGCAACATGGAAGGTACAGTGTCACAGTGTACTTTTCTGCTCTTTTGCCCAAACAGTTTTACTTGCAAATACTTATTGCACAAAATGAGTCATTGGTTTAACTTGGGGCCTCTGGCTTCTGCTATATTATTAATACTGGGTCTCACTGAGTGTCGTCTTGGATATCCTGTTGTTGCCCAGTTCTCTTATACCCATGCCACCAAGACGTTTTCCAGCAGTGCCCTGGAAAGGGGTAAGGCCAATTCTCATGGTGTCGTGCCCTTAGGATCTGTTCTCCCATACACAGTTCATCAGCTGCCAAGGTGAGGTAGTGCAGGGTTCACTCTTTTCAGTGTTAGAGTCATTAAGGAGTGGGACAAGTTTTCCAACCCACACCTCCAAGGCTAGCTCTCCTGCCTGGTTCAGACAGGGAGAAGCTAGGCCCTCTCTCCAAGCTCATATCTTTGAGGTATTCTTTTTTTTCTTTTGTTTTTTAAGTTATTTACTTTACATCCCAATGAAAGTTTTCCCTCCTCCCATTTACATCTCTCCTCTTCTCCTCAGAAAATGGGAAGCTTCCCATGGATATCTTGGCATATCACATTATATATACTAAAACTAGGTACACATTCTTCTATTGAGGTTAGACAAGGCAACGCACTTAGGGGAAAGGGATACAAAAGCAGGCAATGGGAGATCTGGGCAGTCTGGTTGGTTGATGTTTTTTCTATAGGGTTGCAAACCCCTTCAGCTCCTTCAGTCTTTCCCCTAACTCCTCCATTGGTCAGGCTCTGGCAGAGCTCTCAGAATATAGCTATATCAGGCTTCCCCTGTCATCAAGCAATTCTTGGCATTAGCAATAGTGTCTGGGTTTGGGGTCTGTACATGGAATAGATCTCTATGTGGGGCAGTCTCTGAATGGCCTTTCCTTCATTCTTTGCTCCACATTTTGTCCCCTTATCTCCTTCAAGACAGGAGCAATTCTGGGTTAATATTTCTGAGATTGACTTATCTGGCATCAGTGGGAGGGGAGGCCCTTGGTCCTCTTAAGGCTCAATGCCCCAGCTTAGGAGAATGCTAGGGCAGTGAGTTGGGAGTAGGTAGGTGAGTGGAGGAGCACCCTCATAGAACCAGGGGGAGGAGGGATGGGATAGAGGGTTTGTGGAGGGGAAACTGGGAAGGGGGACAGCATTTTAAATGTAAATAAGTAAAATAACCAATTAAAAAATCAAAGGCAGGCAATGTGAAAGAGATAATTCCTGCTCTTGCTTTAGGAGTCTCATGTGAAAGCCCAGCTGCACAATTATTGCACGTATGCAGAGGGCCTAGGTTCCTCACATCCATGCTCTCTGCCTGACAGGTCAGTCTTCATGAACCGCTATTGTCACAGGTTAGTTGATACTGTGGGATTTCTTGGAGTGTCCTTAACATCCCTTGCTCCTTTAATCTTTCCTACTTTTCTTCCACCGGATTCCTAAGCTCCACTTAACCTATGCCTGTGGGTCTGTGCTTCAGTTTCCATTAGCCATGCTAGGCTTCTACTTTCAAGCATGGCACAATATCATTAATAGTATCAGGGGTGCACTTCTTCTCATGGCATGGAACTGGAGCTGGACCAGTCATTGGATGGCCCTTTCCTCAAATTCTGCTACATGTTTTACCCCTGCAGGTCAGGTCTTGTAGGCAGGCTAAATTGTGGATCTAGGTTTTATGGTTTAGTTGGTATCTTAATCTCTTGACTAGAAGTCTTGCCTGGTTATAGGAGATGGCTTTATTGAGTTCCATATCCGCAATTCCTACAAGTCTTATCTAGGATCATACATTCCTGAGAGTTTCCATTGTCCTAGGTTTCTAGCTAGTTCCATAGATGTCCATCCAGTTGTCGTTTCCAGTAGTCCCTCCCTCTGTTATCCAACCACCTCATAGCCTCTTGTTCTCATCTCTACTCTCTCCCATACCCGTTCATCTCCTTCCAACCATTCTTGCTTCATGTCTAATCTATTTATCCTTCTTAGTGACATTCAAGGTCCTAATACTCCTTTGGTCCTCTCTATTACTTAGCTTCCTTGGGTCTGTGTCATGGCTATCCTACTTTGACCAATATCCACTTATGACTGAATACATACCATATTTGTCTCTCTGGGTTTGGGTTGCCTCAGGATGATGCTTTATTGTTATCCATTTGTCTGCAAATTTCATGATGTAATTTTTTTCTAATGGCTGAGTAATACTCCATTGTATAATTATACCACAACTTTTAAATCTATTCTTTGGGTGAGGGACATCTAAGTTGTTTCGAGTTTCTGGCTATTATAAATAAAGTTAATAGAAACATAGTTTAGCAAATGTTCTTATGGTACAGTAAAACTTCTTTTCTGTATATACGCAGAGTGGTATAGCTGGGCATTGAGGTAGAGTGATTACCAGTTTTCTG
Source organism: Rattus rattus (assembly GCF_011064425.1). Lineage (NCBI taxonomy): Eukaryota > Metazoa > Chordata > Mammalia > Rodentia > Muridae > Rattus > Rattus rattus. The sequence continues at coordinate 94,458,746 of NC_046157.1, read as the reverse complement.
AGAAACCAACAAATTGATATCCAAAGCAGTTGTACAAATTTGTACTCCCACCAGTAATGTTGGAGTGTTCCATTTGTGCTATATCCTTCCCTCCATGAGCTATCACTAGAGTTTTTGATCTTAACCATTTTAACTGTAAGAAGGAATCTCAGAGTTGTGTTGTTTTGGATTTCCCTTATGACTAAGAACGTTGAACATTTCCTTAAGTGTTTCTCAATCTAGAATTCTCTCCTCAGACTTGTACCCCATTTTAAATTAGTTTATTTGGTTTGTTGATGTCTAGTTTCTTGAGTTCTTTATATATTTTGGGTGTCAATCCTTTGTCAAATGTGGAGTTGGTCAAAATCTTTTCCCTTTCGATCCTTTTGATGGTGTCCTTAAAGAAGCCTTTCAATTTCATCAGGTCCAATGACTACACATTAAATCACACATTGAACCTCACATATTAAGAGTTCAACACCCTGATCCTACCAGTGGACATTTCATCAGATGAAAACTAAACAATGAAAACCATAGATGTTATAACTTTAATGAGCCTAACAGATCTATAAAACATTTTACCCAAACACAAAAGAATATATCATATGCTGAGCACCTTATGGAACCTGCTCCAATATTGATCATATACTTGGTTACAAAGCAAGTCTTCACAGATACAAGAAAGTTAAAATAACTGTGTGTCTTATGAGGCCACCAAACAGCAGAAAGCCTACAAACTCATGGAAATTGATTACTTTTGGTTGGAAATCTGTTTTACTAAATATTAGAATGGCTACTCCAGCTTGCTTCATAGTTACACATGTTTGGAAAAACTTTTTCCAGGCCTTTACTCTGAGGTAAGGCTTCTCTTTGATATTGGAGAGTGTGTCTTACAACAGAATGATGGATCCTCCTCCTTCCTCTTTCCATTCTTCTAGTTTGTGTCTCTTTGTTAATGAATTGATGATGAATTGAGTCCCTTGATTTCGAGAGATACTGAAGACAAATGATTATTAATTCACTATTATTTTAATGTTGGCGGTGGGGAGGGAGAGAAGCTAGAGAGAGAGAGAGAGAGAGAGAGTCTGTGTGTGTGTGTGTGTGTGTTTCATTTCTTTTGGTTTGCTAGTATAAAATTACTGATTTATTGTACATTCTTGGGTGTAGTTAACCTCCTTAGGTTGGAATTTTCCTTCTAATGTTTTCTGTTGACTGGATTTATGGATAAATAATATTTAAACTTGATGTGTTTGTGGAATATCTTGTTTTGACCAACTATGGTGATGGAGAGTTTTGCTGAGTATAATAGTTTGGACAGTCATCTATGGTCTCTTGGAGATGGCAAGACATCTGCTCAGGGCCTTCTTACTTTTAAAGTCTCAGTTGAGAAGTCAGGTGTAATTCTGATATGTCTGTCCTGATACGACGTTTGCCACATTTTCTTGCAGGTTTTGATATTTCTTTGTTCTGTAGATTTAGTGTTTGGATTATTATGTAACAGGAGGATTTTTTCTTTCTTCTCTTTTCTTCTCTCCCCTCCCCTCCCCTCCCTCCTCCCCTCCCTCCTCCCTCCCCTCCTCCTCCCCTCCCTCCCTCCTCTCCTCCTCCTTCCCCCTCCCCCCCTCCCCCCTCCCCCCCTCTCTCCTCCCTCCCCCTCTTCCTCTTTCTCTTTCTCTTTCTTCTCTTCTTTTTCTTCTTCTCTTCTTCTTCTTCTTCTTCTTCTTCTTCTTCTTCTTCTTCTTCTTCTTCTCTCTCTCTCTCTCAAATCCATTTGTGTTCTGTAAGCTTCTTTATGTCAGGGAAATTTTCTTCTATGCTTTTGCTATAGATATTTTCTGGGCCTTTAAGCTGTGAATCTTCTTCTCCTTCTCTTTCTTTAATTCTTAGGTTCGTCTTCTCATAATGTCCAAAATTTCCTGGATGTTTTGTGTCAGAAACTTCTCATATTTAACATATTCTTTGACTGGTATATCAACTTCTTCTATCAGATCTTCTATGCCTAACAATCTTTCTTCTGTCTCTTGTATTATGTTGGCGATGCTTGCATCTTTAGTTTCTGTTCTCTTACCTAGGTTTTCCATCTCTAGGATTCCCTCAATTTTTGATTTCTTTATTGCTTCTATTCCCATGCTCATATCTTGAATAGTTTTATTCTACTCACTTTATTCTCTTGCTTGATAGCATTTTCTTATATTTCTTTAAAGAATTTATTCATTTCATCCTTAAGGCCTCTGTCATCTTCATAAGATTCAATTTAAGGTAATTTTCTTCTGCTTCATCTGTGTTAGGATATCCAAGCTTACTGTAGTAGGATAGCTGGGCTCTAGTGGAGCCATATGTATCCAGCTTGTTAAATGTGTTCTTATGTTGTCCTTCAGCTATCTAGGTTTTGTAGTTTTTATAGGTTTAGATTCTGATTTCTGGTTTTTTTGTTGGTGGATGTATGTTTTTCTGGATGTTATTTTTCCCTTTTGGGTTCTATTTCCTCTCTGTGTTTTAGCCTGAGTGGCTTGGGTTTCTAGTGATTACTAAGTCTTCAGTTTACATCTGGATGTTTCTCCAGTGTCTTTTGTAGCATGTGTGGGCTCTGCAGTTTTGGGTGCTAACATTGACTCTAGGGTCCCTAATACCATCATTGCCTGGAATCCCTGGCACCAGAGTGGTCTCCTGCAAAACAGCCACAATTGTGGGCCAGGAAATAGAGTGCTTGGTTTGGTTTGGTTTCATTTAATTTTGTTTTGAGACATGGATTCTCTGTGTTGTTTTGCCTGTCCTGGAACTCACTTTGTAGATCAGCCTGGCTTTGAACTCCTAAGTACTCCTCCACCTGCCTCTATGTCCAGAGTGACAACATCAAAAGTTGCACTGAAAGGAAAAAGTTTAAAATTGCCCCCTAGACAAAAGTTGAAGCCAAAAGCGGGCCCTGGAACTGTCTGTTCCAGAAACTAGCTGATCACAGAAAGAGTAATTGCACCAGCTGGTTCAGCCACTTTGTTCTAGGAACTACCTAACCATAACAGCAGCTTACCATAATAGCAGCTGACCATAATAGTAGGAACTGGTTAACCATAAAGTTAGATTAAAATCTTAAAAACACAATCATGAGAAACAGGAGGTTCTACCTTGTGATTCGGTATGGTTTTTCCTTTACCCCTGCATGGGATATGAGTCTCGAGCCCAGTGCACTGGTTTATGTCGTCCCTATCAATAATCCTCTTGTTGATTGCATCAAGATCGGTCTCTCATGAGTTCTTGGGGGTTGGCGTCATCCTGAGACTTGAGTGAGTGTCTCCCCGCTCTGGGAGTCTTTCAGCACCACCATGGCACCATGACTGACTGCAAGAGTCATTCTTTTACACACACACACACACACACACACACACACACATTTTTAATTGGTTTTATTACATTTCAAATGTTTCCCCACCATAAACCCCCATCACATCCCTCCCCCCCTTCTTCAATGAGGGTGTTCCCTCACCCATTTATCCATGCCTTCCTGCCTCCCCACCCTGACATTCCCCTACACTTGGTACTCAAGCTTTGGTAGGACCAAGGGCTTCTCCTCCCATTGGTGCCCAACAAGGTCATCCTCTGCTACATATGAAGCTGGAGCCATGGGTCTGTCCATGTGTATTCTTTGAATAGTAGTTTAGTCCCTGGAAGCTCTGGTTGACTGGCATTGTTGTTCTCATGTGGTTACAAGCCCTGGATGTCTTGGGTTAGGAGCTTTTTGCATTTTGCATTTTCTTTGACTTTTGTTCCAATGTTTTCTATGGTACCTTATGTACCTAAGATTCTTTCTCCTATCTCATGTATTCTGTTGGTGATGTTTGCTTCTGTGACTCCTGGTCTCTCCTAGGTTTTCTATCTCCAGTGTTTTCTCCATTTTTGATTTCTTGGTTGTTTCTATTTCCATTTTTAAATTCTGGTTGGTTTTGTTCAATTTTTTCACCTGTTTGGTTGTGTTCACCTGTAATTTTTTAAGGGATTTTTGTTTCCTCTTTAAGGGTTTCTACTTGTTTACCTATGTTCTCCTGTATTTTTTTAAGGAAGTTATTTATGTCCTTCTTAAACTCCTTTATCATCATTATGAAATGTGATTTTTAAATCCCAATATTGCTTTTCCAGTGTATTGGGATATCCAGGACTTGCTCTGGTGGGAGAACTGGGTTCTGATAATACCAAGTTGCCTTTGTTTCTGTTGCTTAGTTTCTTGCACTTGCCTCTTGTCATCTTGTTATCTCCGGTGTTAGTTGGTCTTGCTGTCTCTGACTGTGGCTTGTCCCTCCCTATGTAAGCCTGTGTCTTAGCACCCCTGAGAGACCAGCTCTCTGGAGAGATGTGACACAGGATCAGCTCAAGGTACAGATGGAAACCAGAAGGATCCAGAAGTTCTCCCACCACAGCAAGTCCTGGATATCCCAATACACTGGAAAAGCAATATTGGGATTTAAAAATCACATTTCATGATGATGATAAAGGACTTTAAGAAGGACATAAATAACTTCCTTAAAAAATACAGGAGACCATAGGTAAACAAGTAGAAACCCTTAGAGAGGAAAGACAAAAAGGCTGCTCCTCAGTTCTTGTGTCCTGAGGACTCTGTCCAAGTCGCCTTGGGTCAGTTATTTCAGCAGAAGTGTCCTACCTGTGGTCTCCAGGGTGTTAGCATTCCTGAGATACAAGCTCTCTTTAGGCAGGATTTGGGTATGGAGAACTGTTACATAAGGTCAGCTCCAGGCACAGATGGAAAGCAGAAGGATCCTGTCCCAGGCTGCTGTTCAGTTCCTGTGTCCACGGACTCTGGGAATGTCCCTTGGAGCGGAAGCAGTGGTCTTACTTGTGCTCTCTGGTGTAGCAGCACTCCTGGGAGATCAGCTCTTTTCGGGAGGGATTTGGGTATGGAGAACTGTGGCACAGGGTAAGCTCCCGGGCATAAGTAGAAACCAGAAGCTCATTAATATTCTTAATAGAATATTTTGAATATTTTTATAGTTGGTATTTTCTTTGGAAAATGTTATATATAAAATTATACTTTTAATATATTTGTATATCACAAAATGTTGGTTTGAGGAAGTATAGATTTTCTAGATCTTGTCATATTGCCTTAAAATGGCTCCCCTGCTTTTGATTTTTTTATCATGACTACTGTTGTATTACCTGTGTAATACTTTAAAATTACATTTTTATTATTTACATGAAATAATAGAAATTTGGAGCTATTGGAGACCTTTAGTGTATTGATCTATTAGAATTGAAAGCAATTATCTTTTAATTTTAATTTGTATCATTTAAATACAGCCTATTCACCCTTGTATAAAATCTTACTATTTTGTATAGAAAAGCAATGAAATAACTATGTATTTTTATTTCTTAAATGTCTTTTTTCCTGTTAGTCATGATTTTGCTCTCACACTCTTTACTACTGTAAGAATCAGTAACTAATCATGTAATTTTCAATGTCTGTGTAATGTTTTGCTATATTTAATAACCTGTAATAATCTGTTCCAAATTTGACTAATAAAACCTTATTCAGTTTACATCTTTATCTTTTGCCTTATCAATATCACAATTGTGTGTGTGTGTGTGTGTGTGTGTGTGTGTGTGTGTGTGTGTGTGTGTGAGAGAGAGAGAGAGAGAGAGAGAGAGAGAGAGAGAGAGAGAGAGAGAGAGATCTGGTGTGTAATATATGTCTATGTGTTTTGTCTACGTGTGTATTTGTGTGTGGAGACTAGAGATAATTTGCATTGGGTGTCTTCTTCAGTCACTCTCCTCTTCCATTGAGATTGTTTCTCTTATTAAATCTGCCATTCATCAGCTCAGCTATGTTTATGAACCAAAGAACTACAAGTTTCCATCTCCCTCTTTTTTTTTTTTCTTTTTTTCGGAGCTGGGGACCGAACCCAGGGCCTTGCGCTTGCTAGGCAAGCGCTCTAGCACTGAGCTAAATCCCCAACCCCTAAGTTTCCATCTCTCAAAGTTTCTAATTGCAGACATGTACTGCTCTCCTAGACTTTGTATGAGAGTGCTGGGGAATTCCTATTCAGTTCTTCAAGTTTGTTGCCAGGCACTTGACTTGTGACATTCCTCATATCATCTTTGAGCCCACATTTTTTTTAGTTCAACATGATTTTTTATTAGTTTTCGATACTGGAGAATCTACTCCAAGCACTGCTCATGCTTATCAGGTGCTCTACTACTGTAGACCACACCGCACTACCCAGTACTTTCCTTCACATTCAGCTTCAGTCTGATCCTTATCTTAAATAATGGAGTTTTTTTCTTGTTTATACAAATAGCCTTGTTCCTTAAAATAGGAAGGATATTTAGAACACAACCTTAACTTTATATATTTCTATTTTCACTGAGGTATTTTAGCTTTCAAGGTATTCCTTTATATGAAATTAGAAATCAGTTTCTACTGATACTTACAATTATGATTGTTTACTAAAAATATTCAGTTAATTTCTTTATAACATATTTTTATTTTATTCTGTGTTGAGAAAACTCAATACCAAGATTCTTAATACATTTATTCATTTAAGGAACCCTATAAATATATTCTTATAAGAATCATATTGCACTACTATCTAGAAGTGACTTTAAATCAAGTCATTTTCAGAATAATTGTTAGAAAATATCCACCTGAGATGCAGCCACATATAAAAATTTAATATTATTTTTTCTCTTTATATAATCATTCAAAATACTGGTGGCCATTTTCAATATTTACCGTTGCTTCTTTAGATGATTTTTTTTCCTGTGTGTGTATGTGTGAGAGAGGGGTGTGTGTGTGTGTGTGTGTGTGTGTGTGTGTGTGTGTGTGTGATTGCTTATTTGTTTCTTTTGAAACAAGGTCCCAGCTTGTATGGAATTTAATATTTAACCCGAGTGGCCTGAAAGGTGCAGCGATCTTCCTATTTCTGCCTCTTGAGTATGAGGCTAAAGACAAGTATCATTCTGCCTGGCTTGATTTAATTAGTTTTCAGAAATTAGCCTGATAGTTCACACCTATGATCCCAGCACTTGAGAGTCACAGGCCCAATGATTGTCTGCAATTTAAGGTCAGCCTGGGCTAAACAGTGATTGGTGCGCACTACTAGCTACAGAGTAGGAACTGCCATCCAAAACTAGACATATGAACAATAAAACAAAATAAAACCACAAAAATACACATTATTTTAAATATGTAGAACATGAATATCTTTCAAATGTCAGAACAACATAATCCTCTGATGGTTTCCTGTGGTTCTATATTTTCTGGAGTTTTAGTTATTCATAAAAAATTTTTTGCATTGTATGTCTCTATCCGACAGTTGTCATTTAAATGTTCAATAACAACTTGTCATAAACATACTGGCTTTATTAGCATCTTTTAAGAAGATACACCTACCAAGACACTTCTGTGTTTGTTATTGGGCTCATTTCCAAGTTTGATTTTTTTTTTTTTTGATTTGTCCCACATGTCAGGGAGGCATATAAACCAGAAAATATCTTCGGATTGTGCATATTTAAAAATAATTTTAAAATAGATAGGCTATGAGACTGATTTGTTTATTAGTTACAGCTTAAAAATCTAAATGGTTATTTCTAAGAACCACAACACTATTTTTTTTCATTCTTTATTTTAGTTCATGGTTCCTTAACTGTACTTATAAATATGGAGATATAGCTCGATATATTACTTTCTCAATTATAGTGAGGGCTCTTGTTTTATATACCTCTTCATTCAAACAAACAAATGCAAGTTAGGTTTTTATAGTGTTTCATATTGATCAAATTTAAGTCAATATTTCCATAAGGAATGAATGTGTCAATATTGTTCATTATGTAGTTATTCATTATATTGATATCAAAATATCATTTGAATTTTAAATGCTTAATTTCAAAAACCAAAGTTCTTTTGACAATCTGTTACTAATTTACTAAAATGTGTGACTCAAACCATAATTCAAGTAAAAATGAAAATGTTCTGTTGTTTATTTTTCTTCATCAACTTAAGAGCCTACAAATTCTCCATTATTTGAAAGTTTTTGTTTTTGTTTTTGGACTAATCATCAATATCTTAGTTGATTGCCTTTATTTCTTACCACACTAAGCATACTACTCCTTTTTTGTACTTTATAAGGTTTATGCAGTAATGAGACCTTGCATGAGGTATGAAACAATACCCTTTTATGTTTGATAGAGTTATCAGATCACACATATGGAAATATTAAACAGTAAACTACAAAGGCATTAACTTGCTTTGAAAAATTAGTTTCATCTGTCACTTATATATAAATGGAATAATTATTCATAATACTAAAAATAAAAAAGTGACTTGAAATAAAAAGAAATGGAGGGTCTGAGGAAATGTATACAAAGTAAAAATCTATGTAAACAACATCAAAGAGTGCGTGGTGAAAATGTATTAAAACAGGAATATTAAAATTTCTCACTACCTTTTTCTGTTTACAGAGATAATTTCCTGAGCAAGTGCTAATTGCCAATTAATTGTCAATGTAACAGAACCACAAGTCACCTGGAGATGGGCCCCTGGAAATGAGAATTATCTTAATTACATTAATAGATGTGAGACTTTCTATCTTAACAGTGGATTGGATAACTGCCAGAACAAGGGATCCTGGATATTGGAATTTGAATAGAGTCCTTGATTGCATTTGTCCCACTTCTGTTTCCTCATTATTGGTGTCATATAGACAGGTACTTTAAGGTTTGGTGTTTCTTTTCCAAGGTGGGACTGACTATCACTGTGAACCATGAGAGGAAATAAACCCCTTTCCCTTAAGGTAATCTTGTCACAATATTTTATCACAACAGCAGAGAAGCTAAGAAAAATAGGCAGGCAAACTGTAAAATAGAGGATAATAACATGTATTTTCAAACGTTTCTTTTTCCAGATTTCCTAAAAGAAATAGAGGACAATATATATTTTTCTTGTTTATCAAATTTCAGTATATTTTTGAACATGAAGGATAGACTGCAAATAAAGAAGAAAGGAGAGAACCTATTTATTTCTACATTAAGCTGGGAGGTTTTCCTCAGCCGCCTTGTAAATAATGCATCAGAGGCTAAAGATAATTGAGAGGTACAGTCATGTTAGACTTTCCTGCACAAAATTATTTATTTTTCTCTCAGCATTCCTTAGTGTAAGTCTCTGTGTAGGCTTAAAACCTCATGGGCCTCCTGTTGTCTACTTTGCCATGTTTCCTGTTGCTCTTGTTCAGCTCAAGCTTAGGAAGTCACTACTTTAGAAGTGTAGCTTCTGACTTTATTAGGAGACGATAAATGCCCTGGTCCTCTTGCTCTTTCAAGCTTTCTGCCCTCTCTTCTACAATGTTCACTGAGCCTTAAGGGTGAGAGTTGTTTTGAAGATGTATTCATTGGGACTGGGCTCCACAACTCTACCTTTAAATTGGTTGTTATATTCAACCCTGATAACATGCATACAAATAACATTACACAGACTGAGAAAGTTATATTTATTAATATATAGCTATACCCTTATGTGCATTTAATGACAGCTAATAAAAAGGAGACTATGAATTTGATAGAGAGCAAGGAGGCATTTATGGTAGGGTTAGGATGGATGAAAGGGAAAGGAGAAATGGTATAATTGTATTATAAGCCCTAAAATAATGGAAATAATAAAAAGTCACTTCAGATGAAGGCCCCCTGGGTTCTCAGACACAGAGATGGAAGAAAAACAGGTGCAGTTTTACTGGAATGGAATTAAGGTTTCATATAGGAATGTACAGCTTCTTTTCCTGGGCAGAATCTAAACCTACAGAGAAATAAGCCTACAAGACAGAATGAATGGTTTGGTTTAATGAAGGCAGAGAGCAGCATACTTCAATTTTATGCATGCAATGGAGATTTACAAAAGCTTCCAACCAGAATGTTTTCTAGAATATGTGGCTACATGCTTTATGAGCATACAAACTGAATCTGGCATAATCTATGAAAACTGTAAATAGATATTAAATATAAACATATATATACATATATAAAATCTCCTTTATTTATCGACCTGTTTTTTCTATCCTCCCTCTGTATTTCTCACTTTAACCCTATCTCTCTAGCTATCTAGCACGCCATGTAGTCATCAATTTATGCTTCTATCCATCTACTTATAAATGATGGCTAGAAAAAACATCCTATCTTCTCACACAACTGGTTGTGTGGTGATCCACTAAATGGTGTCATAAATATTCACAAAATGAAGGCAGCTGGAAGTATTTCTGCTTCTGGCAAAAGACCCAAGGGAGGGGCAGAACTGTTTTTCTACGTCTCCACAGACCAAACAAAGCCATAGTGGAAAATAATACCTGTGATGTAAAATGACAACAGAAATTTCTTTCCTTTTAATGTGTGAATAAAACTAGGAATATGCAAAATCAGGGAGCATGTTGGGCACTTTTTATCCTGCTTACTTTCATCACACCTAAGGCCATTGGCTCATGATTAAAGATGGTATGTTGCTTTCACACTTTATTGTATTCAAAAGGTATTACTGATTATGGTGTGATGGTAAGACTATGAGACAAGGAAATATGATGTATGTGGGATGCTTCCTGTCCCAATAACATGTCAATAATTGGGATGGTCCCATTGCTTATTTTCCTTTCCCAGTGTTCCCTTTTCTCCTCAGATAGGATTGGAATGTACCTCTCAGCACTGAATTTGTATTATATAATTTCCTTATCAAAATGGAAAAAGTTTCCCCCATATATATGTCATCATTGACAGACTAATCATTGAACAGAAAAGTGTGAATTATTCTCTAAAATATCTCCAAGCAGTCGCCATGACAAACAAGCTCCTGCACATCTGTTTCTTTGGAGCTGAGAATTGCTCTGTGAATCTGGATTCTCCTCACATCATTACATCATGGAGTAGAGCATATCTACCCTTGTCAAATCAAATAAATATAATATTACTCATTTGACTGCATTTACTGTATGATGCTGAATAGAAACTCAACTTCTAGATGCTAGATGATTTTATGGATATTTGAAAAAACTTAAAATAGTATATATATATATATATTTATGATTGGTCTAGAATTCACTATGCATAACAGGTTGGTCTTGAATTTGTGAAGATTCTGCTGCTCGAGATTGAGGATTACAAGTATGATGACAAAGAGTCAACCAAATTGCCACATGTGTGTGTTTGTGTGTGTGTGTGTGTGTGTGTATGTGTGTGTTTGAAACTGTGATTTGAGTAACAATCTTTGACTAATTATCCAAACACTTCTTCACTAAATGATATTCACAACCTATCCACACTAACTTTTCCCCAAATTTTCTTCTTCATATTTTAACAATCATTTCATCAATCTTGGATGACTTACCTAATAGCTTGTTTGTCCTTCATGATACATTCTGAACATATTTTACGTTTATATACAAAGATTGTGAGCTTTAATCTTAGCATAACTTCTCACACTTATAAATAATTGTATTCAGGGATAAGGATGTAGCTCCAGGGTAGAACAAGTGCTTGACCTGTTCTTTATCACAAGAAGGCACAAACGTTATGTTCAGACTGCAACTGAATAAATAAGAGGAATTGAGGTATTAAACTGATTCTGCAAGAAGATTCATGTGACCTAATACAGACAGTTATACTCCTGTTGCTTCCTGGATACACTATAAAACATAGATAAGTGAAATTATGCAAGTTTTTTGGGGGAATACTTTCATTACCTTCCCTTAAAGAAAAAAACTGAGAGTGTGATTAAAGAGAAATCACTACTATCTCGAGCTTATTGTTTATATATTTTCAATTACTCAAACCCATGAATATCAGAGTATTTGATATTTTCTTTTCCTGCTCAACTAATATCTGTTTTTGCTTATTTGTTGTTACAGGAAATGTGACAGATGTCTGAGTTTGTTCTACTGTCCTTAGAATTTTCAATTTAAATTTGTTATTACAATTATTTTATTAATATGTCCCAGTTGAGCACTGCAGAACCTTTTATTCTTTATGCTAGCAGACTTAAGGTAATGCCCAAGGTGATGTGCCATGAAGAACTTTAGCCATTAACGTATGTCAAAGCCGAATGACAAGTGTAAATCATTTGTGGGTCTTGATGGGTTTTATTTAACATTTGACTTTCAAGGAAGGTAATATGTAGGGCATGCAGAAAAAAAAAGACAACTTGTGGAAAGAAAGGCGATACAGTAAAAATAACCAAGTATTTCCAATCTTTCTTAGTGCTGGAAGAAATATTTTAGCTAGTGCCAGTGAGTGACATATAATAAACAATAATTATCAACATGACTCTAGAATGCAAATGTTGGTTTTCTTTCCTGACAACATTTTGAAAGTCTGAAAAATGGCAGGAAATTATAGGGTAGCTACATAAAACATATACATATAACATGAATAGTATTCCAGTCTGAAAGATATGATATAAATATTAAAAATAGAGTTCATATTAATAAAAATTAATGTTGAATTGGTGTTCAAGAATATTAAAACATAGATGAATTTAAAAGAATCTAACTTAAGCAAATTTTATGGAAACAATGAATTCAAAGCATAATAAATAATAATAGACCAAACAATAAGCATCCCACACAGAAAAAGACACGTGTGGCAAAACATAAGGAAACCTCCCAAAGAAAGAATAAAAGAAATGTTGCTCTCACAAGTGATTAACATATAAGAAATATGAAAAACTCACTCAACTCAATACCAAAATCCAAAAGAAAAGAAATTATAAAACAAGGAAAAGTCTAATTAAAAATGTATATTGGCCTCTTTAACTTTGATTATTGTTTTACACACACCACTACCACTAGCAACAAGAACACCACAACCTCTGAATAGTAAACACACATTTATAGACAGAGCAAGGTGATTCATAGGAAGGGTTGGAGGGAGCAAAGACAATTAAAATATTAAAAAATTAAAAATGTGCAAGAGAATTAAAATTAAAATTGAAAGGATATTTTTTAAAAAAAATGTTCTATGGGTCCATGAAAAAGTTCTGCTATTATTCATCACTCGACAATTCAGAACTCCCAGATTATATCTGGGAGAATGACTTTCATTAACAAGAGAATTTGTGGTGTTAACCAGGGAGTAGAGAATAGGAACTCCCTACACTTAGTCACAATGTAAATAGTGCAGCTATTATAGATATAACATTGTGAATTCCCCTAAAATTTACAAGAATAAACCTATTTTATGACCCAATCACTGTTTTTCTAAGCATGAATACAAATGAATTAAATCATACTTGTCCATACTTGCTTCCACATTATTCATAATAGTTATGATATGGAAACAATCAAAATGTCATCAATATATGAATTGATAAAGAAATGTTGATAGTTAAGTCTCTCTCTCTCTCTTTGTGTGTGTGTGTGTGTGTGTGTGTGTGTGTGTGTGTGTGTGCGTGTGTGTGTACCAAACCCAAAATAAAAAGGATTTCCTGCCACTTGGAACAATTCAGATGAACCAGGAGGATTTAAGATCAATCAAGAAAAATAAGCTAAACACATAAGAAGGTATTTTTCTTGTATATAGGCTATTTGAATACCAGTAAAATACATAAGAATATAGTAAAATGGGGAGTTAGAATAAATGGGGAGATATAAGCCATGTGTACAAAATAGAGTTGTTGCAATGGCTCAGGAGGGAAAACTGTTTGCCACAAAGCCTGACTACTGTTTCATGCCTGGGACCCAATGGTAGTGGAAGAGAAGAGATCCCTTCAGGTTATATTCTAACTTGTATAATTATACTGTGTCAGATGAACACACACATACATACACACACACACACACACACACACACATTCACGCATACACTGTAAATTTAATTTAAAAAATTAAAGTTTTTCCTATGTAGACTGAATGGACTAGTACTATTTGAAGGACGTAGCTTAACATTACAAACCCTGTTTTGTTCTCATACCTTATTTTATGATTAACTTGCCCTTAGAATGATCTCAGCTACTGGAAAAACCCTAACTTGTCCAAGGACCCATGTCACCTTGGCAACAAGTACATTCCCCCCCAAAAACAGTCACTTCTTCCCTAACAATAACCAATCAGTTGTTAGGGGGAAAGTACCTAATATCTCAAAGTAGATGGATTAAGTTAGCAACCATTGTTTATACCAAGCTGAAATCATCACTAACCAATAGAAATATATCAAGCAAATGTCAACCAATCATGTAACTGGCAAATTGGAAAGTGGTTTAACCTGCAACAACTATGACAAAATGTCTAGGCTTGTGCCAGGTTAGAACATTCCATGACATCCACTGTACTGGAGAGGTTGGAGGGTCCAAGCTCAAGCCTGAATAAAGACTCTGCATTTGCATATGAACTAAATTTCTGGTGGTCTTTGATGGTGTGCTGGGACTCTGTGATCTGCGCACAACACAATTCATGATACCATACAACTAAGTTATATATGCATTCATTTACTATTTAATTTTATGTATTTGAAGCATACAAGGTGAAATTTTGGTATATATAACAAATGATAATTAATAAAATATGTTAGCATTTATAATTGATAGGGAAATTATTTGTGTATACATGGTAAAGAGCGGCTAAAAACCTATTCTCAGTACTTGTGATGTGCATTTAGAAAATTACAGCCCAACTAAAGAGCCATAGGCCTAATTTTCAGATGACATTTAACAGGATATAATCTACAATGGCATGTTTTCCATAGTTTTTGGTTATATAAGATTGCATCAAAACTGACAATGTTTTTATTAGGATTCAGAAAGTGAACTTATACACTATTCTGGAAGCAACACTCATCAGTATTACATTAAATTAATGTTTCTTTTTAAACATCACTCATTATTTATTTCATGATTAATTTTAATATGCAAAGTGAATTTATAAACCTTGATACTTTAGATCCATTAGCAGAAATCGGATCTTGCAGAGTCTGAGAATATTTTAACCAATTCATGAGCCAATAAAATTACCTTATTATTATTATTAATTATTATTTATTCTTTTTTACAGTCCAGTTGCTATATCCTTCCCAGTCTGCCCCACGACTGTTCCTCACCCCATTCCTCCTCCACCATCTCCGAAAGGATGCCCCCACCCCACCCCCACCAGACCGCCCCACTGCCTGCGGCCTCAAGTCTCTAGAAGGTTAGGTGCATTTTCTCTCACTAAGGCTAGACCAGGCAGTTCTCTCTTCTACGTGCGTTGGTGACTACATATCAGCTAGTGTATGCCGCCTGTTTGGTGGCTCAGTGTCTCAGAGATCACAGGGGTCCAGGTGGGTTGAGACTATTGGTCTTCCTATGGCATAGGCCTTCCTGCATAGCCCTGGTCTTCCTGCATAGCCCTTCTCCTCAGCTTCCTCCAGCTTTTCCCTAATTCAACCACAGGGGTTTTTGGCTTCTGTCCATTGACTGGGTCTAAGTATCTGTGTCTCTTTCCGCTGCCTGCTGGGCCTCTCAGAGGGCAGCCATGCTAAACTCCTGTCGGCAAGCACACCACAGCATCAGTAACAATGTCAGGCTCCAGGGCCTCCCCTTGAGCTGGATCCCAATGTAGGGTGTCACCAGACCTCCTTTCCCTCAGTCCCTTCTCCATTTCTGTCCCTGCAGTTCTTTTAGACAGGACCAATTCTGGGTCAGAGTTTTTGACTGTGGGCTGACAACCCCATGTCTCCACCTGATGACCAGTCTTTCTACTGGAGCTGGACTCTACAAGTTACCGCTTCCTAGTGTTGGGCATTTCATCTAAGATCCCTCCCTTTGAGTCCTGCCTGTCTTTCACCTCCCAGGTCTCTTGTACATTTTAGAGCCTGCCCCCACTTCCTACCTCCCAAGGTTGCCTGCTTCCATTCTTTCTACTGGTTCTCAGGGATCCAGTCCTTTTTTCCACTCCCCAACACTGATCATGTTCCTCTTTTCCTGGCGCTGTCCCCTCTTCCATCCAGGGCCCTCCCTCCCTCTGCCCCTCATGATTGCTTTCTTCTCCTTCCCAGGTGTGATTGAGACATCCTCACTTGGGCCCTTCAGCTTGTTAACCTTCTCGAGTTCTGTAGATTGTATTTTGCAGGCAAATGGATGGAACTAGAAAATATCATCCTGAATGAGGTAACTCAGACCCAAAATGACATGCATGGTATGTCCTCACTAATAAGTGAATATTAGCTAAAAAAGAAATTACTTTTAAATGTATTTCACTGAAGGTGAATGCATATAAGGCAAGTTGAAAAGTTTATCAATTATTTGCCAGTGATGTTAGCGGTATAAAATTGGATAGAACATATTTTCAATTATTTAAGAAGGTATAATATTTAAATATACTTGCAGATAGTTTCATTTCACTGTATAAATCATGCATATAAATGAGTTCCAACACTTTAAATTTTAAAAAAATCTATAATTTAATAGAGTACTTGGCAAATATTTTGTATATAATACACTGAGTAATTCACTGCAACATTTTATGATGAAATTTATGCTGATTATGAAAAATGTTTTCAGCTAAATAATATGCATATATTCTGGTGGTTCACTATGAATCAGAATTCAAAATTTTTGTACTATTAGATATTTAGTTTGCTTGTCATTGTAAATATTTTACACTCTCCACACCATTTTAAATGTCTACCTTTAATTTACTTCGAAGGTATAACCCTTTCCTGAAGAATACTTTTATGCTAGGAATGTAAACATAGAAGTCAAATTTTGCAATTAATTTCTATTGAAAAGTAATCTAAAATAGGAAAAAGTGCTAAGTCTTCAGTAGTCATTGTATTACTCTGCCTTTTAGCAGAATAATAATCACAGTTGTTGTTCTAGGGCCATGCTGTCTAGCCTCAGGTTCCAGGCACCAGTAACATTGTCTAAACATGGTCTAAAATCCAATTGGAAATTAGTTGGTTAATCCTAGTATATTTGAGCCAGTGGGTATAATTTGCCAAGAAGGTTTTTATTATAACTCACAGCTGTGAGATTAATGAATATTTTCTCCTTTAGTAATGTGCATAGCATCTTTTAGTACTATAAACCCTAGCCATCAGGAATGAAGTTTCCAGTGTAGTACAAGCTAGAATTTCTCATGTTCTATGACTCAAATATGTGATTCTGTCAGTAGTATGATCTTACCATCAACTTCTGCAGTATAAGCTATAGTGTTAACAATGGCCTGTAATGTTTAAGGATCTATTGGACTCCACTGGTTAGCCATTCACAATTGGTAACCTATTCCTGGTACTGAAGTTTGTATTTGGTATACACTAAATCTGAGTAGCATATTGTCCCTTCATTATAGGAAACAGTAGAAACACTTTATGTGTGCATATAGTTTCTACAGTTATAGGACTCTATATGAATTTTTCTTCAGTGTCATTTACTCCTCCTTATATTCTCTACTCTATAACTTGACATCTCATTCTCTCTCTATTTCATCAGAGAAGCATCTTGCAGTAGATTGCCAACAACTGGTCCATGTGCAGAGAATAAGAGACCTCAAAGTGTGCAGCCCTAAATGGGATATCTATGTCAAACCCCAATACTAATGGCTCA
The DNA here is from genome assembly GCF_011064425.1 of Rattus rattus. Classification (NCBI taxonomy): domain Eukaryota; kingdom Metazoa; phylum Chordata; class Mammalia; order Rodentia; family Muridae; genus Rattus; species Rattus rattus. The sequence goes on along the minus strand of NC_046157.1, from coordinate 94,441,219 downwards.
GTGATCTATGTAAAAAGAGGGCAGAAATATCCTAACGACCAGAACTGTAGGTGACTTTAAGAAAATTGTGTTTTCAGACCGCACTGGCTGTTTTTATCTCTCAACTTGACTCAAGCTAGATCATCAGAGAAAAAAGATTCCTCAGTTGAGGAAATGTCTGCATGAGTTCCAGGTATAATGCATTTTCTCAATTAATGACCAATGAAGGCAGGCCCAGGCTATTGTGGGTAATGTCATCCCTGGGCTAAGTTCTGTAAGAAAGCAGGCTGGGCATACCATCAGTTCCTTCCTCCAGGTTGCAGCCCTGCTTGAGTTCCTATCCTGACTTCCTCATAATGAACTATGATTGAAAAGTGTAAGTCTAATAAACCCTTTCCTCCCCGATTTGTTTGTGGGTCATGGTGTTTCAAGAGAAATCCTAACCAGGACACAGGTTGTGATGGTTTAGATATGCTTGGCCCAAAGTGTAGCCTTGTTGGAGTAGGTGTGTCACTGTGGGTGTGGGCCTAAGATCCTTACCCTATATGCCCAGAAGTCTATTCCACTAGCAGCCTTCAGATGAAGAGGTAGAACTCTCACCTCTGCCTGCACCATGCCTGCCTTGATGCTGCCATGTTTCTTGCTTTGATAATGGACCTATGAACCTGTAAGTCACGCCCAATTGAATGTTGTCCTTATAAGAATCGCCTTGGTCATGGAGACTGCTCACAGCAGTAAAACCTTAACTAAGACAAAGGTACAACAAAGAGGAAGTATATATGAACTAATTTTAAGTGTTTAAGATTGCACAAGCTCGTCCAGGCAAAAATCAAAGTACAGATGAGAGGAGCTCTTAGAAAGCCCCAGGACTAGCTAAAAAATATCTACTGGCATTGGATAGCTAACAGAAGACAGAAAAATCAGGGGTTTTCTAGAATGTTGTATATTGGCCACAGTATGTCACAGGCTCAATTTCTTGGAGTAGTCAGCAAACAGATTGGACTTCAGAGAGAGAGAGAGAGAGAGAGAGAGAGAGAGAGAGAGAGAGAGAGAGAGAGAGAGAGATGCTGTTGGAGAGAACAGGAGAAACGGAGGTGCAAGAGGGTAGCTAGAGGTAAAATACGAGAGAAGCTGTAGGTACTTGATAAATATGATCAAAACACACACTGAGAAGTGAACAGAGAGGTAAAATATTATTTAAAAAGTAGAAAAAACAAACATATGTTGAAAATTTCAAACTTTGTATGCAGAAGCTATTGTTAAATTTTCATTCTTGGAAAAATTCTGAGTTCAGGAGTAGATATTATTAAACATCCCAGCAAGGAGAACACTTGAAAAACAAACAAACCAAAAAAGCAAAGAAATGAAAGACCCCAATAATAAATATGTTTGAGAATTTCTGATAATGAAAGTATTTCATGTATGCCTATAGCAATATTTAGCTTGAATAACTTGTGTATTTAAATGTTGACATATAGAAATGAAGCTATGTTCTACCTAAATCTTTTTGAAGTTATTGAGTATTTCAGCAAATTTAAAAGTATTTTAATTAAAAATAATATTTTACTTACTGAGTGAATATTTCAATAATTTCTGTATTTTTTAAATTATGGTTTATTTTTCAAATATTTTAAATGTAACAGACACTTAACTACAATTAATAGCTATGTGTGGTATCCTTATGAAATCCTGAAAGTAAGGACTACAGACATATCTAAGTATATCCATTTATGTAGAATTTTATTTTAGACTACATGTCTGACTATAAAGAGTTCCACACACCTGGAGTTTCTAGAATATTTTTTAAACTATTCAATCAAAATTAGTGTACATTTCATATAGATAAGACCATTTCTATTTTTGTTCCTCTAAAATGTATTTTAAACATAAACCTAAGACTGTGCCTCTGCATAAATACTATGGCAAGCATCAGGAGAAAAAACATCCCCTTGTATAAATCTTTCAGGTGCAAGGGAAAATTACAAGAGATCCCATAAAATAAGAGTTTGGAAAGTTTTACACAGCCTTTATTACAAGCAAAAGCCAGTAAAAAATATAGTTTTATAGGTCTGAATAAACCACTGTAAAATATGCTGCATCCACACTGGTATCTTAGAAATTTGAAAGGGATGAGCAGAGGTGAGGATCTATTTGATGATTATAAGTATGCTTCCTTCACTGCTACAAGGTGTCCCAACAATGAGTGTGAAGTACACCTAGCCTTTTAAATAGCTTCCACATTGTTTACCCATAGGCCTTAGGAATCTAGTTAGGTCTTGCACTCATGGGACAATTCCTCAAACTATGGTTTACATAAACTGTTTTATTTGATTTGATTTGGTCTAGATTTACTTCCTGGGTATACAAATAATAAAGGAAAAAATGGTCCTTTTTGGTATAGATATAGCATAATATAAACATACAAAACTGGGAGTATTTGGACAAATAAATACTTATCTTTTTATAAGAATGCAATGTTATTCTGACAACAATAAGTGTCCTGAGGCTATAATACATAAAAATATGTATTTGTTTAGAAAACATCCTTCATTCTGAAGAGAAAAATCAGTAAAATTCTAACATCTATGGAAATTGGAGTCTCAATGGGAACTTTTCTTTCTGGAATATGTTTCATAAATCAAATCACTATATAACCAATACACCATTGTCTGAAGTTATTGGCAAAGAAGTCTTGGCAATTGCATGTAACTCTGGATAAACCCACTCAACTGTGAGTTTATCAATCAACAGTAATGTGTTTGATTATTTTTTCCAGTTGTCAAAGAAAGATCCTTTTTGATATAGCATTCTTGGTTTCAGAAGCTGTTTTAATCCCATGTTGAACTACAGTGGTTTCAGGGAGCCCACACATGTTTTGTACATCTCTGATAATATCCCCAATTCAGGCTCGTTCTCTCATGTCTGGTCCATTTTATTCTCTTTTCCTTTGGAATTGTCTCACTATAGAAGATCCAAATTCTCTTGACTTTATGTTGTTCCCCTTCTTTTGAAGTGATGTTAGCAATGGACATCTGAATCATTCATTCTATGCATTTTCATTAAAATTTGATATCAAGTGAAAGTTTTTAGTAATATTTACTGTGCTATTAAAATGTTCCAGGTACTGTTCTGACTGACATGGAGCAATCTGCATGACTCCTCATAAAGATTCTAATTACAATATTTGTAAACCTTTATTGAATGAAGACTTGTTCATTTTGTTTGAACAGTGTTTTTATGTTACATATTGCTTGATTTGGTCATGTCTTTTCTTATTGCTATTTCTTTTTATATTATGGTTTCAGATTTTGTGGTTTTGTGGGTTTGGTTGTGTGTATACACACATGTACACCTGTACACGTTTCTTGTGTTTTGTTTGTTTATTCTTCTTTTCTGACTGCTTTTCTTGTTTGCCTGTTTGCTTTATAATGACAGAAAGCAAAAAAGGAGCATGGTGCTCGGTGGGTAAAAAAGATCATAAATTGAAAAGAAAAAGAGTGAGCTTTAAACATCTTCACTGTTTATTCTCTTAGAAAATCTGTTAGAAATTGTGGCATTATTGTAGAATAACAAACATTATTATACTAATTTTAAGTTTTGGTAATCTGTTTAAATAAAGTTGAGACATTCCTATGCAAATTAGAAAAATCGAATTTTATGATGATAACACTTCCTTTCAGTGACAGCTTACATTATTTAAATACCCAAATAGCTATACATTCTCCAAAGTTTCATGTTGTCATACTCTACTACACAAAACATTCTTGAAATCTTGGTAACCATTGAAATAACTGTGACCCAGGTAATTTTATTTCATTGATCAGCTTTGTCCTCATCTTCAGCTATGCCACAGCATATCATGTCAACTTATATATCAAAGGATAGAGAACAGAAACTGTAAAAATCAACAGACAGTGAAGGAATCCAGCTTTGCTCTTTATGATCTCCAACTACGACCAAGTGCCCAAGAAAACACACACTGCTTGCACTGAAATTGAGGCATTTCAGATTTCACAGAAGAATTCTATAGAAAAAGGAATTTTATCTGGATCCATGCAGCCTTCCTTATGTGATCATTCCTAGTCCTGAACAATGTTCTGCTTCTGTGTTCCTCTTTTCTTTTCCTTAAATATCCAGGTAGATCTTTGTCCTGATTTGAACAGGAATAGCTCCTATGGCCTTAAATATTTGAATGTTTGGTCATTAGGAAGGGCCGCTACATGAGATATTAGAAGATATGGCCTTCTTGGAGGGGGTTTCAGAAGCCCAAGCCAGGGCCACTGGTTTGCTCTCTCTGTCTCTCTCTCTTTCCTGCCAACTGCAAATTGAGATATAAAACTTTGAACTTCATCAATTCCATGTCTATCTGTGTGCGACCATGCTCGCTGTCATAGCAATAATGTACTAAACCTCGGAACTATAAGCAAGCCCCAATTCAATGCCTTTCTTTATAAGGGCCATGGTGCAGACCTATAAGAATTACACCAGACTTCTCACCAGAGACTATGAAAATCAGAAGATCCTGGACAGATGTCATACAGACCTTAAGAGAACACAAATACCACCCCAAGTTACTATATCCAGCAAAACTTTCAATTAACATAAATGGAGAAACCAAGATATTCCATGACAAAACCAAATTTATGCAATATCATTGTACAAACCCAGCTGTATAAAAGATAATAGATGGAAAACTCTAAAACAAGGAGAGAAAGCAAGAATATAATTTCCTTGCAATGAAACCAAAAGAGAGACAAATAAACATAATTCCACCTCTAACAACAAACATAATAGGAAGTGACATTCACTATTCCTTAATATCTCTCAACTTCAATGGACTCAATGCCCCAATATAAAGACATAGACTAACAGACTGGATACATAAAGAGGACCCAGCATTTTACTGCATGCAGGAAACATGGCTGGAAAACCTCAGAGAAATCAAATAAAAACTTTCAACCAAAGTCATTAAAAAAGAGAAGGAAGGACAGAATTCATCAAAGGAAAATATCAATCTTAAATAACTATGCTCCAAAGAATGAAACTTTAAAAGCTCAAAGCACACATTGCACCTCACATGATATTAATGAGATTTTCTTTGAGACAAATGGAAACAAGATAGATTTGACAGCTATTTATGGAACATTCCATCCTAAAACAAAAAAACCCATATGGAACCTTTCCCAGACCATCTAATAGGTCACAAAACAGGCCTCAACAGATACAGGAAGATAGAAATAATCCCATGCATCCTATCAGATGTGTCTTAACAAAATTAACAAAATCAATGAAATGAAAAGGAATTTAATGAAAATGAAGATAGAACATTCCCAAAATGGGACAAATGAAAGTGGTACTAAGAAAAAAATCTGATCAGCTTGACAGATCCTATCTTGAACAAAAAGCCCTAAAATATTCAACAAAATAGAAATGAAAATACTATACAAATAATCAACAAAAAGGAGCTGGTTCTTTTCAACAAGATAGATAAACCCCAAGCCAGACTAACGAGAGGACACAGAGAGTGTGTCCAAATTAACAAAATCAGAAATGAAAAGGGAGACATAACTACAGATTCAGAGGAAATTCAAAAAATCATTGGATCTTACTAAAAAAGCCTATATTCAACAAAAATGGAAAATTTGGAGGAAATGAACCATTTTCTAGACAGATACCAGGTACCAAAGTTAAATCAGAAACAAATAAACTATCTAAACAACCCCATAACCCATAAAAAAATAGAATAGTCACTAAAAGTCTCCCAACCAAAAAGAGTTCAGGTACAGATGGGTTCAGTGCAGAATTCTATCAGACCTTCAGAGAAGACCTCATACCAATACTGTCCAAATTATTGCACAAAATTGAAACAGACAGAGCACTACCAAATTCCTTCTATGAAGCCACATTACTCTTATACCTAAACCACACAAAGACCCAACAAAGAAAGACTTCAGACCAATTTCCCTTATGAATATCGACGCAAAAATACTCAATAAAATTCTTGCAAACCGTATCCAAGAACACATCAAAACAATCAACCATCATGATCAAGTTGGCTTCACCCCAGGGATGCAGGGATGGTTTTATATATGAAAATCCACCAATGTATTCCACTATATAAACAAACTCAGATAAGAACCACATGGTCATTTCATTAGATGCCGAGAAAGCATTTGACAAAATTCAACACCTCTTCATGATTAAAGTCCTGGAACGATCAGGAATTCAAGTCCTATATCTAAATATAGTAAAACCAGTAGCCAACATCAAACTAAATGGAGAGAAACTTGAAGCAATCCCATTAAAATCAGGGACTAGACAAGGCTGCCCACTCTCTCCCTACTTATTCAATATAGTACTCGAAGTCCTAGCCAGTGTAATCAGACAGCAAAAGGAAGTCAAAAGGCTAAAAATTGGAAAAGAAGAAGTCAAAAATCACTATTTGCATAGTTGATATGATAGTTGTCTTAAGCAACCCCAAAAGTTCCACCAGAGAACTACTTACCCTGATAAACAACTTCAGCAAAGTGTTAGGGTATAAAATTAACTCAAACAAATCAGCCTTCCTCTACTCAAAGGATAAACAGGCTGAGAAAGAAATTAAGGAAATGACACCCTTCACAATAGTCCCAAATTACATAAAATATCTTGGTGTAACTTTAACCAAGCAAGTGAAAGATCTATATGACAAGAAAGTCAAGGGTCTGAAGAAAGAAATTGGGGAAGATCTCAGAAGATGGAAAGATCTTTCATGCTCATGGATTGGCAGGATTAATATAGTAAAGATAGCCATTTTGGCAATAGAAATCTACAGATTCAATGCAATCCCCATCAAAATTCCTACTCAATTCTTTACAGAGAAAGAAAGAGCAATTGTCAAATTCATGTGGAATAACAAAAAAACCAGGATAGCAAAAACTATACTCAACAATGAAAGAACTTCTGGGGGAATCACCATCCCTGATTTCAAGCAATATTACAGAACAATAGTCATAAAATCTGTATGGTATTGTGACAGAGACAGGCAGGTAGATCAGTGGAACAGAATTGAAGACCCAGAAATGAACCCACACACGTATAGTCACTTGATCTTTGACAAAGGTGCTGAAACCATCCAATGTAAGAAAGATAGCATTTTCAACAAATGGTGCTGGTTCAACTGGATGTCAGCATGTAGAAGAATGCAGATCGACCCATGCTTATCACCCTGTACAAAGCTTTAGTCCAAGTGGATCAAGGACCTCCACATCAAACCAGATACACTCAAACTAGTAGAAGAAAAAGTGGAGAAGAGTCTCGGACACATGGGCACTGGAGAAAATTTCCTGAATAAAACACCAATGGCTTATGCTCTAAGATCAAGAATCAACAAATGGGACCTCATAAAACTGCAAAGCTTCTTGAAAGCAAAGGACACTGTAATTAAGACAAAACAGCAACCAACAGGTTGGGAAAAGATCTTTACCAATCCTACATCTGATAGAGGGCTACTATCCAAAATAGACAAAGAACTCAAGAGGTTAGACTCCAGAGAGCCAAATCACCCTATTAAAAAATAGGGTATAGAGCTAAACAAAACATTCTCAGCTGAGGATTATCGAATGGTCAAAAAGCACCTAAAGAAATGTTCAACATCCTTAGTCATCAGGGAAATGCAGATCAAAACAACCCTGAGATTCCACCTCATACCAGCCAGAGTGGCTAAGATAAAAAACTCAGGTGGATGTGGAGAAAGAGGAACACTCCTCCATTGTTGGTGAGATTGCAAACTGATACAACCACTCTGGAAATCAGTCTGGAGGTTCCTCAGAAAATTGGACATTGAACTACCTGAGGACCCAGCTATACCTCTCTTGGGCATATACCCAATAGATGCTCCAACATACAACAAAGACACATGCTCCACTATGTCCATAGCAGCCTTATTTATAATAGCCAGGAGCTGAAAAGAACCCAGATGCCCTTTAACTGAGGAATGGATTCAAAAAAATTGGTACATCTACATAATGGTGTACTACACAGCTATCAAAAACAATGACTTCATGAAATTCATAGGCAAATGGAATGAACTAGAAAATATCATCATGAGTGAGGTTACTCAATCACAGAAAAACACACTTGGTATGCACTCATTGATAAGTGGATATTTGCCAAAAAGCTCAAATTACTCAAGATGCAATCTATAGACCACAGGAAACTCAAGAAGAAAGATGACCAAAATGCAGATGCTCCCTCTCCTTCTTAACAGGGGGGAATATTCATAGGAGGGGATATAGAAGCAAAATTTAGTGCAGCAACTCATGGAATGGCCATTCAGAGTCTGACCCACATGTGGCCCATATATATATCCTCCAAAACTAGATAAGATTGATGAAGCTAAAAACTGTATGCAGAAAGGGACTGAATATAGATTTCTCCTGAGAGATACATCCAGAGCATGTCCAATACAGAGCTCAATGCTAGAAGCAAAGCACCGAACTGAGAACAGGACCCCCTTGGGGGTAATTAGCAGATGTACAAAAAGTTTAAGGAGATTGCAACCCCATAAAACAACAATACCAACTAACCAGAGCTTCCAGGGACTAAACCACTACCAAAAGAATATACATGGACTGACCCAGGGCTCCAACTGGATATGTGGCAGAGAATAGCCTTGTTGGGGCACCAGTGGAAGGGAAAGCCCTTGGTCTTGCCAATGTTGGATCCCCAGTGCAGGGGAATATGGGGGAGGGCAATAAGGGGGATATATAGGGGGATACCCGTTTGGAGGAGGGGGAGAGAAGAGAATGGGGAGTTATGGACAGGAAACCAGAAAGGGGAATAACCTTTGAAATGTAAGTAAAGAAATATATAATAAAAATTAAAAAAACAAAACAAAACTAAGAACCACGGTGTTCATGGTGTCTACTCCCAACAAGAGAACATGGACTAAGACAATCATCATAAACTGGAAATTTTTGGCTCCTTATTTATTGCTTATTGATGTTTTTTATTTTGAGTTTTTATCAAATTTAAGTTTTTTCTATTACCCTTAGGTGGAAACATTTAAGAGAATTAAATAAAGGAATGATTTACATACAAGAAAAAATAGCAGAATGTTGAAGTGCTTGTGGTTTAGTAACAGCAGGAGGCCATGCCCTTAGAGTTCAACCTGGAACAAGAAGAAATTAATAAAAGAAAAGTTGGAAAGTCTATTTGAAACAATAGAACTTTACCACAGAGATATGTTCTGTAGTGAAAATAGACAGTGTCCTTTAATTGTAAAATGAAGAGAAGAGTAAGAACAGGGCAGAAAATAGTGTGAGGAATTTTTCAAGTAATGTAAGTGGTGATGCAGATAAGGCATATGCCAGTGACCCTAACAGACTTGGGGTTGAGAATAAAATGCCTTGATGGAAATGTTTATAAATAATTGCTAGGTCATAGTCTCTGAAAAATGAGTTCCAGTTTCCTACTAATATAATAGAAAAGAGAAGAATTATCTTTCTCCATAGCCTAATACTAGAGACAATCCCTACTAAACAACTACAGAATTCCTAAACCAGAAATAATCTCCAATTGATAACCGCTCACCAAAACAATTTTCTTTGGCCTTCACTGAGTGTACAAACCACTCTTAAGTCCTTATGTCCAGGAGTAAATGGCCCAGACAAAATGAACTCAATGGCAATTTTGAAGGTTCTTTGTCTCATAATGCTTTGTTAGGGCTCCTTTTGTTGTCCCCTTTCATTATGTGTCCTTTGTGTATAATTATGTTTTCTGGTTTTGTGTTTTCATGGGATTTCTATGTGTGGGAATAAGTGTATCTTTGATCCATGGTATGCTTGTTGACCTTTTTCTTTGAGTCTTTCTTCCATTCATTTTGCACTATTCTGGTTTGTTTATTTTTTATTTTTATTTAATCTAATTTATTTAATATGCATGGAGCCTCCTTTAAAAGAATCCATTGATGAGATGTCATTTTGCTTGCCCTTGATTTAAAATATTATGCAGGGTGTGGTTTTATATTTTGGAGGAGTTTTGGTGCGTGTAGGCTTCTGGAACAAACACAAGGCAGACAAATGGTTGAAGCAACAAAAATGATCTGGAGGCTTAACTTAGAGTTGAGTCTCTTAGAATTCCAACACCTTTAAGTTGTTCTGTATTCCTTTCGCAAATTCTGGGACTATGGAAAGTCACCCTGGAAATAGGAGTCTTAAGAGAACACGGACTAGATAATGTTATGAAGATGGGTGACAAGTAGACACAAATGCCAACTGCTATAAAAGATTCTAATAACAGAGGTAGACCTAATACAAGAACAGATAGGAATGTTCCAACATACTGCTTATAGAGCAAAGCATAGCTGCCAAGAAAAAAAAATATCACAGAATGCCACCTCTCACCACCACATCCCTCACACACTCCTACCAGATGTCCGGTATTGTTTCCTAAATAAAATCTCTGTCTCCCAATACCACTGCTCATCTTTTCCCCACAAAACATTCCCACAGGTAAATATGTATCACTGGTTCTGTGTGCCATCTACATTGTTCATCTTCATCCTCATGGTTTGTTCCATCTGCCTATTCCTTAGCTACATCTAATGCACTCTTTAAGGGAATAATAGTTCTTAATATTTGACTTTTCTGGACTTCCCTAGATTGCACCAGACAATAGGCTTGGTTGATTAGGCTGCATAGTGGTTTCATCCACATAATGAGACTTTACAAATAAATACACAATCTGGACTATCAAGAGATATTATTTTCCCTGCTTCCTGCAGTTAGTATGTAATACCTAAATGTGTCACTAGTGGGAGCAGGATTCATTTATTCCAGATGGTTCTAGGTGTAAGGAAAACAATAATGGCTGGAAAGTGAAGGAATAGAGTCGTTAACTGATATCCAAATTTCAAAACCTAAATATCTAAGCCTTAAAGCAACTTTATCTTGGGTATGAGCTTTTCTGATTGGGTTGTTTGTGAGTGATTTCCCAGGATACCAATATCAGAAACAAGAACTTAATTGTGATTAATGCCTGTACAGATTTGTTTTATAATAAAAAGATGTTCATATATATATTACCCACAAAATCTGTGCACAGCTTTGTGAGATAAGCAATACATTAATATTCTCATTTTATGATAATAGATTTGATTCTCAGGTGGATTAATTATCTTGCAGAGGAGAACAAAATTGGATGGTAATGAACAGTATTTGGAAATTTGTCTCTTGATCCCAAATCTGCCGTCATTTCTCTCTGTGCATAGTTTTGCAAATAATTTTAAACTCCATGAAGGTTCTAGTAATAATTATGTGCTGGAAATTTTCATGCATCTTAAATAGGAACAAGCTCTCAATCCTGCAGCATGGAGATATTTGCATTTTTAAAGAAAATTAGTTTTGTTTTCTCTGAAACGATTGCCAACTGATCCTTGAATTCAAAAACAAAAACAAAATAAAAGCCTTCAAAAAGAAGGCCAGGAATATACATCCTTTCCCTCACAGAATTAGTTATGAACACACTTGGTAATTTTGTTTGTTTTAAGGGCCTTAGGAAAATTGACTTTCAGTGTTAATGAAATCATATTTTAAATGACAAACATTGGCAGGAAGACAATTTACAATATTGATAACCTTAAGAAAGTGTTTTCATCATCAGGTTTATTTAGAAATCTCTGGAATGGCACAGTTTGCAAAATGATAGGTACATGACTTTGTAACATGACATTACTTTCTAATGGCTCTGGATGGTAACATCACAGGTTGTGATTGCCGTGGTTTGACAATCCTAATAGAATTGAATGCCAAGTGTACAAGGAATTAAACTAAGGAAAGCCTAAGTACAAATTCTACATTTTGTTTAAACATAATGAAAAGGTTGCAAATGTGGTTGTTTTCAAATAAATGTACCACACGACCTCAAAAACAGTGGGAAACAGCATCGGTGTTTACAAAGCAATTACAACTTTGTCCAGGACTGCTGAATATGACTTACATAGGGCACACCTCACCTACAAAATTATTGTTTCTTTCATAAAATTTGTGTTCATCTTTTTATGTTTTACAGAGGCTAAAAGAAATGTATTCATAATGATAAAATAGAATATTCCATAAATGTTTTCTTTCAAGTTGAGCACTGTATCTGGTCAATGGTTACTGACATACATGTTATCCAAAATCTCTTTGTTTAAAAAGTCTTCATCAGAAAATATTAACCAGATATGAATCATGTAGAATACTTGGTTTCACCACAACACTTTCCTACCTGTATGTAATATATTTTGAAAGTAGCCCCAATACCCTCTTGTATCTACCTCCAATACTAAGCTTTCTCTTTCCAATTCATCTTTCTCCTCTTATAATATTCTGCTTTTGCCACCCAGTGAGGTTTATTAGAGTTGCTTAGAGAGGATGGATAAATGGTTATGCACATGAGCATTTTCTCACTAGTTATTGAAATTTTAATTATTAATATTAACTGGGCAAACCAAAACACATTTTGGGTTGGAACATGAAATAAGATCGTTAATAAATGATTTAACATCTCTATCACACGTAGTAACTAAACATCTTTATTTTGTTTAAGCTTGGGCTGAGTCTAGAGCATTTCCTTCTTTGTCCCAACTATCCTTAGGCCTAGGCCTGGAAACTTCTAGAGTCTAAATTTTTGCAAGCCTGGGCCTTGAAGGTTTCAGCTTCCAACCTCTGCATGCTAACCTAGGCCTAGAATGTTTTAACCTTCCAGACTTACTGCTGAACAAACTCACTCTTTCTAGCCCTTTCTGAACTCTGGCTGGCTGGTTCAAGTCAGCTTTTCCCTTGTGATCCTATGCCAGAGAATCCATGCTGCTGAATTAAAATTGCTCTAAAATCCTGATAGCCAAATGTTTCTTTAGTGTTTCCTAGGAAAGAACCTGGTATCAATTCTCTTTTTTAGCTATAACAGGTCATTTTCTGATTAGTGTTTTTTGTTTTGTTTTGTTTTGTTTTTTGTTTGTTTTTAACTTTTTTTATTTACATTTAAATGTTTTACATTTTAAATCCCCTAATCCCCCTTCTTTATGGGTGTTCCTGTCCCCACCCCTCCCCATTGCAACCCTCCCCCCCAATCAACTGGGGTTCAGTCTTAGCAGGACCCCCTTCTAGGCTATTCATTTTAGGTCAGTGGTTTTTGGGTTATGTTTTGTTATTTTCTTTTTTTTAATCATTTAAATCATTTACATTTTAAATAATAATCACCTTCTCAGTTTCCTGTCCACAAACTCCTAACTCATCTCCCCCTCTGCTTTGACTCTGTGAGGGTGCTTCTCCACCCTCTCACCTACTCCTGCCTTACTACTTTAGCATCCCCCCTACACTGGGGCATCAAGCCTCCACAGGAGCAAGGACCTCCCCTGCCATTGATGCCAGATAAGAGCCTCCTGTGCTACATATGTAGTTGGAGTCATGGATCTCTCTATGTGTACTCTTTGCTTGTGGTTTATTCCCTGAGAGCTTTGGGGGTCCAGCTAGTTGATATTGTTGTTCTTTCTATGGGGTTAGACTCCCCTTCAGCTCCTTCATTCCTTCCCCTAACTCTTCCATTGGGATCCCAGAATCAGTCTGATGGTTGGTTTTTGAGTATCTGAGTCTGTATCAGTCAGGTGCTGGCAAAACCTCTCAGGGAACAGCCATACCACATTCTTTTCAGCAAGTGCTTTTTGGCATCAGCAATGGTGTCTGGGTTTGGTGTCTGTAAATGGGATGAATCCCTAGGTGGGGCAGTCTCTGAACGGCATTTGCTTCAGTCTCAATTCCATTTTTTTGTCCATGAAATGAACCCACACACCTATAGTCACTTGATCTTTGACAAAAAGGTCTAAAACCATCCAGTGGGAAAAAGATAGCGTTTTCAACAAATTGTGCTGGTTCAACTAGTGGTCAGCATGTGGAGGAATGCAAATTGATCTATTCTTGTCTCATTTTTACAAAGCTCAAGTTCAAGGGATCAAGGACCTCCACCTACAACCAGATACACTGAAACTAATAGAAGACAAAAGGGGTAAGAACATCGAACACATGGACACAGGAGAAAATGTCTTGAAGAGAACACCAATGGTTTATGCTCTAAGATCAAGAATTGAGAAATGGGACCTCATAAAATTACAAAGCTTCCGTAAGGCAAGGGACAAACTGCAGCCAACAGATTGGGAAGATATCTTTACCAATCTTACGTCTAATACAGGGCTAATATATAATATATACAAGAGCTCAAGAAGTTAGACTCCAGAGAATCAAATAACCCTATTAAAAATTAGGGTGTAGAGCTAAACAAAGAATTCTCAACTGAGAAATATTGGATGGCTGAGAAGCACCTAAAGAAATGTACAACATCTTTATGTATCAGGGAAATTCAAACAAAACAACACTGAGATTCCACCTCACACCAATCACAATGGCTAAGATCAAAAACTTAGGTGCTAGTAGATGCTGTTGAGGATGTGGAAAGTAGGAACACTCCTCCATTATTGGTGGGATTGCAAGCTGGTACAACCACTCTGGAAATCAGTCTGGTGGTTCCTTAGAAAACTGGACATAGTACTACCTGCTATACCACTCCTGCATATATCCAAAAGATGCTCCAACATATAACAAGGACATATGCTCCACTATGTTCATAGCAACTTAGTGATATAGCCAGAAGTTGGAAAGAACTCAGATGTCTTTCAACAGAGGAATGGATACAGAAAATGTGGCCTATGTACACAATGGATTACTACTCAGCTATTAAAAATAATTACCCCATGAATTTCTTAGAAAGTGAATGGAATTAGAAAATATCATCCTGAGTGAGGTAACTCAGGAACAAAAGAACACATATAGTATGCACTCACTGATAAGTGGATATTAGCCAAAGCTTGGAATACCTAAGAAAAAATTCACAGATTTTATGAAGGCCAAGAAGAAGGAAGACCAAAATGTGGATTCTTCATTCCTTTTTAGAATGGAAAACAAAATACTCATGGGAAGTAATACAGGGACAAAGAGTGGAGCAGAGACTGCAGAAATGATCATCCCAAGACTGCCACACCTGGGGATCCAGCCCATATGCTGCCATGAAACACTGTCACTATTGCTGATGTCAAGAAGTACTTGCTGACAGGAGCCAGATATGTGTATCTCTTGAGTGGCTATGCCAAAGCCCTACTGATACAGATGAGGGTGGTTGCAGCTAACCATTGGACTGAGCAAGGGGACCCCAATGGAGGAATTAGAGAAATGACTGAAGGAGGTGAAAGGGTTTTCAACACCATAGAAAGAACAATATCAACCAACCAAACCCTACCAGAGCTCCAAGGGACTAAACCACCAACCGATAAGTACACATGCAGGGACCCATGACTCCAGCCACATATGTGGAAGAGAATGGCATTGTCCAGCATCAATGGGAGGAAAAGCCTTTGCTCCTGTGAAGGCTTGTTTCCTCAATGCAGGGTAATGCCATAGTGTTGAGGTTGGAGTGGGTAGGTGGGAATAGGAGTATCCTCATAGAGGCAGGGGCAGGGGGAATGGACTAATGGAGAGAGAGAAAGGGAATAACATTTGAAATGTGAATATATACATCCAAGAAAAATAAAATTATTTTAAAAATGAAAAAGAAAAAGGAAACAAGTGTAATTTTAGGACTCAGAAGAAAATGCTAAGTCATAAGGAGAGATATCTTAGACCCAAAATACAAACTTTGAGTGTCAGTAAAGATATTTCTGCTGATATGTTTACTATATTATTTGACCCCCAGGAATTAAAAAGAGGACATAAACACCATACATCTTCTGTAAGACTAACACTCATACATCAAAAGACTCACAGTATTGGTTATAGTTTTTATTTTTGGTTTGTTTTTTTTCTGTTTTGGGTTTTTATTTTGGGGGGGCATTACCTCAAATTTAAGAATTTCATTTTATTCAGTTTGCAAGGATGTGAGAATGTTTTTACACTTCATTGAGAAGAGCATCTCCACATGTATTTATATTGTCCTTAATCTTAATGAAGAGGCACCCACAGAGACTAAACACCAAGGAGAGAGCATACATGGAATTGACCTAGATGCTCTGCTTATATTTAAGAGTTGTGCAGTTCTGTCTTCACGCCCTCACAGCAAGAGCAGGTGCTGTATGTGCCTCTGTTGCCTGCCTTTGGATTCCTTTCCCGTAACTAACCTGTGTTGCTTAGCCACAATAGAAGATGTGCCTAGTCCTACTGTATCTTGATATGCCAAGCCTGCTTGTCATCCACAGGAGGGCTCCCATTTTCTGAGAAGAAACAGAGGATGGATGGATGCTATAATAAGGATGTAAAGGAAGTAAATTCAAATAAAATATAAATAAATAGATAAAATATCAATATAGAACCATAGCAAATCCTTATTTATTTTAAAAACCAATAGTTTACAAAATTTAAGTATTTTAATGAAAATCATGGTACAAGTAATTAGAACTTGAATGTATGTGTATGTGTTAGCTGTTTATGTGCTAATTGCTTTCAGGTTACTTCTACTTCACAGTGTATTTCTGAAATGCATACTTCTCTGAACTGAATTCTGCTTCCCCTACATCATTCATAATTAAAAAAATCAAACACAATTAATAGCAATTTAACTAAGCATATTTTAGTGGGAATAGTAGCATGTTAACACATCCAGTATTTATGCATTGAATATTATTTTGACCCAAAGTAATAGTAGTTCTTGAGTAAACTAGGTCCTGAGAATGAGTTTCAGATAGTACATATAAAAAAAGGGCAAGAAGTAATTGTAGAAATTATTTGGGATTATAGTTTGAACTTGGAGTGCTATGAAATACAGGCTAGCAGTCACACAAATACAATTGGAAATCTCAGTACTGGTCGTTATTCAACATTTGGCTTCTCACTTTTACTTTATTGAGCAATCTTTTAGCCATTGCTTTGGGAAGCACACTTCCACATACTATATTTGAATATTATTGTAAGGTACTGACATAGGATAATTTCCAAAATAATAGGAAGAAGCACTAATGACACTAAAATGTAAATCTGAGGAGTGGGAGCATTCCAAATAGTTCTTACATATCTATCTCTCTCTCTTTCTCATTCTCTATCATCTATATCTACATCTATGTCGATATCTATATCATCTATATCTTACCTATATCTATACATCTATATCTTATCTATATCTATATTTATATGTATATCTATACATCTATATCTATCTATCTAAATATAGACATGTATTGTTGTTCTCAAAAAAGGCAGAAAGCACAGATAGCTCAGATATTTTAGAATCTGACTATCGATTCTTAGCCAGCCAGAGCTATATTTGACTTGGTGAAAACACTACTCCTAATTATATCACACTCTATCTTGTCTGCCCTGAATATCCTTAGAAACAGTAGGTGGCTCTGTTAAGCTACTCTTTCTAAAGCTACCACTTAATAGGTGATAGCCCCCTGCAAGGATCCTAAAGCCAACACCAGCTAATTTGAGAACAGTCGGGAGTGATACCACATTCACACTGCTGTAGTATTAATGCTGCTTTTTTCCTCAGGTATTCAGGAAAAATAAAAATTTGCATGTTATATTATATTTATGTGTGCATTTGTTTAGCCTCCTCCTAGCATGTATGTGTCCGCACATGTACACATGTGCATATGTGCACATAGGGCCAGAGGTCATTTGTTATGTGTCTTCCTCAATGATTTTCCACTTTATTTCTTTTGTTTAGATTATTTTTATTTGATGTGTGTCACTATTTGCCCATGTGTATGTCTGCGTATCAGGTATGTGCCTGATGCACTCAGAGACCAGAAGAGCTTGTTATATCCCCCGGAACTAGAATAACTGTAAATCTCCATGTCAATGCCAGGAAGAGATCCTGAGCCCTCTGTAGGTAAAGCAAGTCCTCTTAACAACAGTCCTATGAATCCAGCACCTCCAGCTAATCTTTTGAGATAGGCCCTCTCTCTGAGTCTGGAGATCACCTTTTGGATAGGCTTGATGGGAAGTGAGTTCCAGAAATCCTCCTCTCTTTCCTCCTCTATTGCAGATGTTATAGGCACATGCCACTATGCATAGGTGTGTTGTTTTGAGTTTTTACCTTAGCTCTGTGAACTTCATCTCAGGTCCAATGCTTTCAGGCCAAGCACTGAATGAGCCATTCCTGCACATCTAATTCTCTTTCCTACTAAGGAGCACAACTGACATTGCCTACTAAACATTTGCCTACCAGTTTTCTAGAATCAAAATTCATATGCTACATGTTAAACATAGAATACAAACAAAGAATTTAAAGAGCTGTAGCCTTTAATTGAGATACCTATTATAAATTATCTTGGTAATCTATGCTGGAGTATGTAATTGTGTCCTCTTTAATACTTTGGTGGATAAGATATTTAACTTACAAGTTTTGAGACAAGATTTTAAAGAGGCATTCAATTTCAAAATATTGAAAAATTTAAAGACCCTGGAAGTTTTAGAGATGCACTGAATTTTTATATTATAATATCAACATGAAAACTTGGGGACAAATAGGAAAGGAAAGTTTCTGGTTTAATGCAAATGTATTTGTGTGTGTGTGTGTGTGTGTGTGTGTTAATGTGGGCAAGACTAGACTTGTGATAGCTAACTTACACATCTGGGAAGAAGGAACTTAAATTCAGTAATTACTCCTACTTAGTTGCCCATAACAAAGAATTTGTGGGATTGTCTTAATAGCTAATGTATTTAAGAGAGGAGAGGGAGACAAAAAGGGGACCAGTACAGATATGAGAGGAGATGGGGGAGAAATACAGAGGGTCCAGAATTTGATAGTAGGTGTATAGCAGTGGGGGAGGGGAAACTAAGGGTAGCCACTACAAAATCCCAGATGCCATGTATGCAAGAGGTTCCTAAGACCCAACAGAGAGGACTTTAGCCAAAATACCCAACAAAGGGGAGATAGAACCTGATGAGACCATATCCAGTGGATAACCACGGCCCCGAGTGGGATAGGGCCATCTACCCACCTCAAAAATATTAATCTAGAATTCCTCCTGTCCAGAGGAAATGTAGTGACAAAGAATAGAGCAGAAATTGAAGGAAATAGCATCCAGAGACTGCTCCAGCTAGGGATTCATCCCATCTGCTGACACCAAACCTAGACACTATTACTGATGCCAAGAAGTACTCCCTGACAGGAGGCCTGTATAGCTGTCACCCAAGAGACTTTGCCAGAGATGGACCAATACCGATGTGGCTGTACACAGCCAAACATTGGACTGAGTGCGGGGACCCCAAGGGGGAAGTTAGGGCAAAGACTGTAGGAGCTGAAGGGGTTTGCTACCTCATAGGAAGAACAACAATGTCAACTAATCAGACCCCTCAAAGCTCTCAGGGACCAAATCACCAACCAAAGAGTACACAGGGGATACCAATGGCTCCGGATAGATTTGTAGCAGAGGATTGTATCTGGCATCACTGAGTGGGGAGCACCTTGATCCTGTGAATGCTTTTTGACTCAGGATAGGGAATGCTCAGCCTCTGAGGCAGGAGTGGGCAGGGAGGTGGGGGCGCACCCTCATAGAGTCACAGGGAGGAAGGAGGTGATTGAAGGCTTGTGGAGAAGAAAATGGGAAGGGGATAACATCTGAAATGTAAAAAAAAATTAAAATAACCAAAAAAAAAAAAAAGGAGAGAGAACCTAGTTCATTGTGGGCAGTGCCATCCTTCAGCTGATAAGCCAGAGATATATCTGAGGCCATCTGCTTTCACAGGCATTGTGGAGAGCTTTGGGCCACTTCTAGAAATTGTATATGAATTTGACATTGGACCAGGACATGAAAGATCAGGCAGGAATCTGATTTTGAGCTAGAACAAAGAAGTAGGCTGCAGGAAAACTTTTGATTTTGGGCTAGGAGAGAGAAATAGGCTCAGATACCTTGGTCATCCTAATAAGCCCCTAGAAACAGTGATCATGGGACTTTGTTTATTGCCTTGCTTGTTCTTTGACTATTTGTGTTTAATGCCTTGTTTGTTCCTCAACTTAGAACTGATATTATTATCTGTATGTAATTAAAATGGTATAAAAGCAGACTTGAAAATTTAAATCTGCTTCAGCCTCAGAAATAGCTGAGGTCATGCTACAGTGTTGTCCAATTGTTTTATCCTCGACCCCTCCCTGGAGAACCTGTTGGCTGACTAAGATGGCTTGGTCACTCCATCTTCTCTTCCAATCTAATGCTATGACTGAAATGTGCATACAGAAGAGAGATGCTTGCAGACACTGATCAGATGACCTGTGAATCTGGAACCGGCATGTGTACTTGAATAGATAGCACATTAAGATGCCCACAACTCTCAAGATAGACAAAACTTGGTGTTCTTGTGTCAGGAAGTATCCTTGAGATATGGGATGCTGGAGGCTGGCTGCTTTTGTTCTGAACTCAGAGAGTGGAGGTTGTCTTTGATATGACAGCTGTACCTCAGAAAAATACTGAAAATTGATTCCATGTTCTGGCAAATAATGTATCATAGGACAATGAGTGACACAGAAGAAATGCTACCTGAACAGCTAAGAGTTTGAGGACTGGCAGTGGCATGATCCTGTAGCCCCTGTGGTTCTTGTATCACTTCCTCTAGTGGGGAAAGGTTTGTACTTATATTAGCTTTCCTAGTCAAGTTCTTTCTCTGCCAACAAGCTAGGAGGATCTGGAAAGCAAAAGCTGCTCAGAGGATGTGCCTACCCTTGCAAATGCATCTGTCTGCAGATTGATCAGTTTCCTTGGTGATCAGCTCTGAAGACTCTGTAACAGGAGATACCAGTTCAGATCTGAGCCTTATCCCATCCTCCAGCTATCCAGTGGTACCTGTGCCTGTAGCCATCTCAAATGGGAGAAGCCTTTCCTTCACTTTTGTCCAAATATTGGCTGACTCAGGAAGAGTTTCTTTTCCTGGTCACTCATGTACCATGTACCATGAATAATGAAGTCTATTCACTTGAATTCTTTGTCATTACCTTGATCAGACATCTCTCAAAGTACTGTGCCTGCAGCCACATGACCCATGTATAGGGCCTACCTAAGAGATTCATGTACCTCCACAAAAATTCAGAAGTCTGTACACAGGGACATGTGACCCAAGTCATATGTCTTTCCGTAGCAAAAAGTCAGATATTGGCTCATTTATATCAGCCTCAGTTTCCCCTCCTATGGGTTCTCTCTCTCTTCACAGGTGCTGACAAATTTGGGTGTCAGGATATAATATTTAATGTGAAAATTTGATAATGTTGTCGACTAAATATAAGGTGAGAGAAAAAAGAGGAAAGGGTAGAAGAAAGAATGGAAAGAGAGACAATGAAAGGAGGTAATAAGGAGGTAAGGAAAGAGGGGGGAGGGGAGGGAGGAAGACAGTGCAGGAGGCAGGAAGGAAGGTAGATGAGCAATCCAGAAACAGCAGAAATAAAATCACTGCATGGTTCTCTTTCAATTCCTGCATTCCTGTTCTGGTTTCCCTTAATGATGTTTCATATCTTTCTTTTCCCCAACTTTATTAACTTGGGTATTTCTTATTTACATTTCAATTATTATTCTCTTTCCCGGTTTCCAGGCCAACATCCCCCTAACCCCTTTCCCTCCCCTTCTATATGGAATGTTCCCCTCCCCATCCTCCCCTCATTACCACCCTCCCCCCAACAGTCACATTCACTGGGGGTTCAGTCTTGGCAGGACCAAGGGCCTCCTCTTCCACTGCTCTTACTAGGCTATTCATTGCTACCTATGAGGTTGGAGCCATGGGTCAGTCCATGTATACTCTTTGGGTAGTGGCTAAGTCCCTGGAAGCTCTGGTTGGTTGGCATTGTTGTTCATATGTGGTCTAAAGCCCCTTCAAGCTGTCAGTCCTTTCTCTGATTCCGTCAATGGGAGTCCCGTTCTCAATTCAGTGGTTTGCTGCTGGTATTCGCCTATGTATTTGCTGTATTTTGGCTGTGTCTCTCAGGAGAGATCTACATCCGGTCCCTGTCAGCCTGCACTTCTTTGATTCATCCATCTTATCTAGTTTGGTGGCTGTATTTATGTGGGTCAGATGTGGGGCAGGCTCTGAATGGATGTTCCTTCTGCCTCTGTTTTAATCTTTGCCTCCCTATTCTCTCCCAAGTGTATTCTTGTTCCCCTTTTAAAGAAGGAGTGAAGCATTCACATTTTGGTCACCCTTCTTCAGTTTCATGTGTTCTGTGCATCTAGGGTAATATGAGCATTTGGGATAATATCCACTAATCAATGAGTACAAAAACCATGTGTGTTTTTCTGTGATTGGGTTACCTCACTCAGGATGATATTTTCCACTTATATCCATTTGCCTATGAATTTAATAAAGTCATTGTTTTTGATAGCTGAGTAGTAATCCATTGTGTAGATGTACCACATTTTCTGTAGCCAGTCCTCTGTTGAAGGACATCTGGGTTCTTTCCAGTTTCTGGCTATTATAAATAAGGCTGCTATGAACATAGTGGTGCATGTGTCTTTGTTATCGTTGGGGCATCTTTTGGGTATATGCCCAAGAGAGGTATAGCTGGGTCCTCAGGTAGTTCAATGTCCAATTTTCTGAGGAACCTCCAGACTGATTTCAGAATGGTTGTACCAGTCTGCAATCCCACCAACAATGGAGGATGTTCCTCTTTCTACACTTCCTCGCCAGCATCTGCTGTGACCTGAGTTTTTGACCTTAGCCATTCTCACTGGTGTGAGGTGAAATCTCAGGGTTGTTTTGGTTTGCATTTCCCTTATGACTAAAGATGTTGAACATTTCTTTAGGTGTTTCTCAGCCATTCGGCATTCCTCAGCTGTGAATTACTTGTTTAGCTCTGAACCCCATTTTTTAATACGGTTATTTGTGTCCCTGCAGTCTAACTTCGTGAGTTCTTTGTATATTTTGGATATAAGCCCTCTATCAGTTGTAGGATTGGTAAAGATCTTTTCCCAATCTGTTGGTTGCTGTTTTGTCCTAACAACAGTGTCCTTTGCCTTACAGAAGCTTTGCAGTTTTATGAGATCCCATTTGTCAATTCTTGATCTTAGAGCAAAAGCCATTGGTGTTTGTTTTTTTTTTTTTCTGAATTTTTTTGATTTTTTTGGCTAGGGGCTTTTTGCGTTTTTTATTTTTTTTGACTGTTGTTTTAATGTTTTATTTTTTTTTTATTTTTTTTTTATTTTTTTTTTATTAACTTGAGTATTTCTTATTTACATTTTGGTTTTATTTCCTTCCGGTTTCTGGGCAAACATCCCCTAATCCCTCCCCCTCCCCTTCTTTATGGGTGTTCCCCCCCCCCTCCCCCATGCCGTCCAACAATCACGTTCACTGGGGGTTTTTGACCAAGGGCTTCAATTCTAGGATATTCATTCTTATGAGGCAGATAAGTCCCATTGGTGTTTTATTGTTGTTCATAAGGGGTCAGGCCCCTTCAAAGTTCTTTCTTTTCTCAGTTCAGTGGTTTGCTGCTGGCATTGCCTCTGTATTTGCTGTATTCTGGCTGTGTTCAGGAGAGATGCTCCTGTCCCCTGCACTTCTTTGCTTTTCTTCTGGATATTATGTTTGAATGGGTGTTCCTTCTGTCTCTGGTTTGATTCCTGTGGGTATTCTTATTCCATTTTTGATCCCTAGGACTTAAAGGCATTTGTCAAGCATTTGGGTGATAAGAATGGATACCTCATCTGATATTTTCTTCAACCATTTGTCTGACCTCAATGTTTTTGAACCAGTACCACCATTTGCTGAAAATGTTATCTTTTTAATGTTGGGGCATCCTCCAAGAGATGGTTTTGGCTCCTTTGTCAAAATCAAGTTTTTGACCATTCTCAGGTGTGAAGCTTCATTTCTCCATCTTCAATTCATTCCCACTGGTCTTTGTTTAGTTCTAAACCCCATTTTTAATAGGGTTGTTGTCTCCTGTCTCTTTGTATTTTGGATATAGGCCTCCTGTTGTATATTGGTAAAGACCTTTTTTATTAGTGTCCTTTCCTAGCTTTTGCAGTTTTCTTGAGATAATTCTTGATCTGCCATTGTGTTTTGTTCAGGGATATGTGTTTGATTGCCCCCCTATTAGTTTGAGTGTATCTGGTTTGATGGATGTCCTTTTTAGCTTTTTTTGATGGATAATCTTTATGTTGACCTCCAGTTGAACAAGCACCTGGCTATCTTTTTTCCATTATGGTTTTGGCCTTTTCAGATGAATTTGGGTTCATTTCTGGTCAATTCTGTTCCTGTCTAACTCTCTGAATACCAAGAACTGGTTGGTGAAGTCCTTTTTTTGATGGGAAGTTTTGCATTGAATCAGATGATCACTTTCTCTGAAGAATTGGATTGGTATTTTGATGGTAATTTCATTGAATCTGTAGATCGCTTTTGGTAAAATGGCCATTTTTACTATGTTAATCCTGCCAATCCATGAGCATGGGAGATCTTTCCATCTTCTGAGATCTTCAATTTCTTTCTTCAGAGGCTTGAAATTCTTATCATACACAATTCTCACTTGCTTGGTTAGAGTCACAATGAGGTATTTTATATTATTTGGGACTATTATGAAGGGTGTTGGTTCTCTGATTTCTTTCTCAGCTTGTTTGTCTTTTGTGTAGAGGAAGGCTACTGATTTATTTGAGTTAATTTTACACCCAGCCACTTTTCTGAAGTTGTTTATCAGGCTTAGTAGTTCTCTGGTGCAACTTTTGGAATTTAAATATACTATCATATCATCTGCAAATAGTGATATTTTGACTTCTTCCTTTCCAATCTGTATCCCTTTAATCTCCTTTTGTTGTCTGATTGCTTTGGCTAGGTCTTCAAGAACTATAATGAATAAGTAGGGAGAGAGTAGGTAGCCTTGTCTAGTCCCTGATTTTAGTGGGTTTGCGGGTGTCCTGAGTCCACCAGGCAGGTCACTTGGAGCAGAAAATTTCATCTTACCTCTGCTCTCAGGCCTGCAGTCGCTCCTTGGGGGCTTTGTTTCAGCTCTTCATGAAGGCAGCAACCAGAAGGGCCTGCCCTGCTTTTTCTCGGGTCCCTGTGCACAGTGGTCCCAGATGGCACTAGGTGTTTTCCTCTAGAGTCAGAAATGTGGGAAGAGTGTAGTCTCTTCTGGCTTGCCAGGCGTGTCTGCCTCTATGAAGGTTTAGCTCTCCCCCCAACAGGATTTGGGTACAGGAAGCTGTTTCCCAGGCTCCCTTCAGATCTGGGCGGTGTCTGGACCACAGGGGACCTGCACCTTGAGTGCCCCTATCTTCCTGTTCCCAGAGGCCCTATACAGTTTCCTCTTGGGTCAGGGATGTGGACAAGGGTGGGCAGTACTGATGGTCTCTCCTGCCCTGGAGTCTCAGGGGTGCCCACCTGTCTAGGCAGTGCATTCTCTCTTCCAAGGGTTTGGGAACAGGGAGCTGTGGGCCTGGATCAGCGAGGTTCAAGCTCCAGCTAGAAACTGGAAGTGTATGGTCCCAGAGGAATTTTGCCTCTCTGTGTCTTGAGTCCTCCAGGAAGGTCACTTGGAGCAGAAAAGTTGGTCTTACGTCTGGTCTCAAGTCTGAAGTCGCTCCTCGGGGGCTGCATTTCAGCTCTCTGTGAGGGCAGAAACCAGAAGAGCCCATCTTTTCTCGGGTCCTTGTGCACAAGGGTCCAAGATGACGCTAGGCGTTTACCTCTGGGGTCAGAAATGTGGGGATGTTACATATCTTATAGGATGAAATAAACCCTCCTTTTCTAAGTTTTTTTTTTAGAGGGGGGTTGTAGTATTTATCACAGGACTAGAAACCCAATTATGATACTGTCCAAAGTCTATTATTTGAATGTGTAACAAAATATTTCAGAAATGGAAAGTAAGCATACATACCCACTTTCATCTTGTGGGTTAAGATGCACCTAACTTCTAGATAGATTAAATGACTATAAAGAAAGTCAAACAACATGGCTATAATACATTTTTCTTAATTTTATGTTTATATTATTGATGGTCTTCCCATGTCAAATTAATTATATTATATTTTCAAGGGCTAGGGATATGGCTCAGTCAGTAAGGACTTGGCATCCAAGCATGCAGTACTGAATGAAATTTATAGCATCTACATAAAACCAGGTATATGGTGTATGCTTTTAATGCTGGGCAGATATAGGAGGGTTCTCAGGGCTTTCTGGCTAGGTTGTTTGATTAAATTGGCAAGCTCTGATTTCAAAGAGAGAAGTTGTCTAAAGAACTGATCCCCTATGGTTCATATTCTGGCCCACAAATCCAGCTGCTTTCCTAGAGGCCAAAAAGCAGAAATGATTGAAGAGCTTAAAGGTGTCAAGAACATCACAATAAAAAAACACAGAATCAACTAACCTGGGTTCAAAGAAGCTCACGGAGACTGAATTGCCAACCATGGAATCTGCTTGGGTCTGATCTAGGCCCTCTGTATACATGTTACAGTTGTGGAGCTTGGTTTCCTTGTCAGAATTCTAACAGTGGAAGTGGAGAATGTCTCTGATTCTGCTGCTGCCTTTGGGACCTTTTCTTCTTACTGAGTTGCCTTATCTCGCATTAATAGGAGAAGGACATGGCTAGTCTGTTCTTGATATGTCATGTTTCATTGACAGCCATGGGAGGCCTACCATTTTCTGAAAAGAAAGGGATGAGAAGTGGATAGGAGTAGGGGAAGAGGGGAGGTAGAGTTTGAAGAGCTGGGAGAAGTGGAGGTGAGGGAAACTGTAGTTGGGATATAAGATATAAATAGAAGCAAACAAAAATAATAAAATAAATTCTATTCATGTTTCCAACTTTACTCTTTGTAAGCTTAAATTTCCAAGTAAGAATTATTTGCAGATTTGATGCAGTCATGAAAGTTATCAAATTTCATAAAAATAGAATCCATGCTAAAAGCTCATATGCAAATAAATCATTCCTTCCAGAAAATAACACACACACACACACACACACACACACACACACAGAGAGAGAGAGAGAGAGAGAGAGAGAGAGAGAGAGAGAGATTTCACTTGCTGTGTGAATTATGCCCATAGATAAGAGTTCCTAATAAAAGATCTTCTGAGGAAAATACCATCCCTGAACTCAAACTGTACTACAAAGCAATAGTGACAGCATGGTATTTGTGCAGAGATAGACAGGTTGCCCTGTCTATTTATGGAATAGAAGACCCGTAAATAAACCCACACACCTATAGACACCTGACCTTTGACAAACAATCCAAAAACATACAATGGAAAACAAGCATCTTCAATAAACGGTGGTAGTCTAACTGGTGATCTGCATGTAGAAGAAGGAAAATAGATCCATATTTATCACCATGCACAAAGTTCAAGTCCAAGTGGATCAAGGATCCACATAAAACTAGATATACTGGATCTAATAGAAGAAAAATTGGGAAAGAACTTCAAGCTCATTGGCATGGGAGAAAATTTTCTGAACAGAACACCAATGGCTCAGGCTCTAATATCAACAATTGATAATGGAACCTCATGAAACTGAAAAGCTTCTATAAGACAAAAGACACTATCAGTAATGGCTAAGATCAAAAACTCAAGTGACAGCACATAAAGTCAAAGATGTAGAGAAGGAAAATTCTTCTATTGCTCGTGGGACTGCAAACTGGTACAACTACTCTGGAAACCAATCTGGCATTTCCTCTGAAAATTGAAACTAGTTCTATTTGATGACTCAGCTATACCACTCATGGGCATATACACAAAGATGTCCCTACCATACCACAAGGACACATGCTCCACTGTGTTCATAGCAACCCAATTTGTAATAGCCAGAAGCTAGAAACAAGCCAAATGTCCCTCAACCGAAGAATGTATACAGAAAATATGGTTCATTTATACAATGGAATATTATCCAGCTTTTAAAATAAGGACATCATGAACTTTGTAGGCAAATGAATGGAACTAGAAACTATCATCCTGAATGAGGAAACCCAGATGCAAAAGGACATGCATGGTACATACTGACTGATAAGTGGATATTAGCCAAAAAGTACAGAATACATAGGACACAACCCACAGGCCACAACAAGTGTAAAAAGCTGAAAGGGCCAAGTGAGGATGCTTCAATCCCACTTAGTAGGGGGAAGAAAATATTCCCGGAAAGCAGAGGAAGGGAGGGATTTGGACAGGAGAGGGGACAGGGAAGGGAAAGGGGAACAGCATCAGGTATGGGGACTAGGGAGAGGAGAGAATTCCAGAGGACCAGCAGAATGAATGAAAATATGCAGCCTCTGGGGGTGGGATTTGGGGGCACCTTCTAGAAAGTTCCAGAGAAGTAAGAGGTATAAGACTTTCAGGACTCAGTATGTGTGACCTTAGCCAAAATGCCCAACAGTAGAGAAAGGGAAATCGAAGAGATTCATCCCTGTAGATAGACAGGGAAGGGGTTACCAACTCACAGTCAAAATTTCTAACCCAGAGCTTTTCCTGTCTAAAAGAACTGCAGGGAGACAAATAGAGAAGAGAATGAAGTAATGACAACCCGGTAACCAGTCTAATTTGGGATACAACTCATGGGAAGGCACCAAGGCCTGATACTATCACTGATGCTATGATGTGCTCACAGACCAGAGTCTAGCAAGGCTATTCTCTAAGAGGCTGTACCAGCAGCTGACTGAGGCAGACACAGAGATTTATAGCCAGAGACACCTATGGTTGAATTGGAGGAAGGACTGAAGAGAATTGGAGCACAACCCCATAGGAAGATCAGCATCCTCAACTAACCTGGAATGCTGGGAGATCCTAACACCTGAGCCATGAATCAGGCAGCATTCATGGTCTGGTCAGAGGCTCCTGGCACATGTAAGGCAGAGGACTGCTTGGTCTGACCTCAGTGGGGGTTGTACCTAATCCTGGAGAGACTTGAGGCCCCAGGGACACGGGATGCCTGTTAGGGGGTAAGGAACACCTTCCTTGAAGGAAGGGGAAGGAGGAATAAAATGAGCAACTGTAAGAATAGAATGAGGACTGGAAGGAGGGCAACCCCTGGAATGTAGGAATGGAAATAAATAAGATATTTTTAAAAAGGGCAGGGTTGCATTTTTTTTGTTGTTCTTATTTATTTATATTTTAAATGTTGTGCCCCTTCCTGGTTCCCCTCCCAAAACTCCCTATCCAATCTCCTTCTCCCCCTGATTTTCTTTTACATTTTTTTTTTTATTGCTTTTTTTATTTACATTTCAAATGTTATTCCCTTTCCCAGTTTCTGGACATAAGTCCCCTCTCGATCCTCCTCCCTTCTTCTATAAGGGTGTTCCCCTCCCTCCCCCTTCATGCCCCCCAACATTGCCCTACACTGGGGTCTGACTTTTGCAGGACCATGGGTTTATCCTTCCACTGGTGCCCAACAAGGCCATCCTCTGCTACATATGCAGTTGGAGCCATGGGTCAGTCCATGTATAATCTTGTGCATAGTGATTTAGTCCCTGGGAGCTCTGGTTTGTTGTCATTGTTGTTCTTATGGGAGTGCAAGCCCCTTCAGCTCTTTCAATCCTTTTTCTAATTCCTCCAATGGAGATCTCATTCTCAGTTCAGTGGTTTGCTGCTGTCATTTATGTCTTTATTTGACAGGCTCTGGCTGTGCCTTTCAGGAGACATCTAAATCCAGTTCCTGTCAGCATGCCCTTCTTAGCTTCATCAATCTTATCTAGCTGTGTATATATGGGGTACTTGTGGGGCAGGCATGGAATGGCCGTTCCTTCAGCCTGTGCTACAAACTCTGCCACCATATACCCATGTATGAATAATTTTGTTACCCCTTTTAAAGAGGAATGAAGCATCCACACTTTGGTCATCCTTCTTCAGCTTCCTGTGGTCTGTGTATTGTATCTTGGGTAATTCGCGCATTGGGGATAATATCCACTTATGAGTGCATACCATGTGTATTTTTCCGTGGTTGGGTTATCTCACTCAGGATTATATTTTCTATTTCAATCCATTTGCCTATGAATTTCATGAAGTCATTGTTTTTGATAGCTGAGTAGTACTCCATAGTATAGATGTACCACATTTTCTGTATCCATTCCTCTGTTGAAGGGCATCTGGGTTCTTTCCAGCTTCTGGCTATTATAAATAAGGCTGCTATGAACATAGTGGAGCATGTGTCCTTGTTATATGTTGGAGCATTGTTTGGGTATATGCCCAGGAGAGGTATCATTGGGTCCTCAGGTAGTTTAATGTCCAATTTTCAGAGGAACCTCCAGACTGATTTCCAGAATGGTTGTACCACCAGACTGATTTCCAGAATGGTTGTACCAGCTTGCAATCCCACCAACAATGGAGGAATGTTCCTCTTTCTCCTTATCCTCACTAGCATATGTTGTCATCTGAATTGTTTAATCTTAGCCATTCTGACTGGTGTGACATGGAATCTCAGGGTTGCTTTGGTTTGCATTTCCCTGATGACTAAGGATGTTGATCATTTCTTTAGGTAATTCTTTGTCATGTGATATTCCACACCTGAGAACTCTTTGTTTAGCTTTGTACCCAATTTTTAATAGGGTTATTTGTCTCCCTGCAGTCTAACTTCTTGAGTTCTTTGTATATTTTGGATATTACCCCTCTATCAGATGTAAGATTGGTAAAGATCTTTTCCCAATTTGTTGATTGCCGTTTTGTCCTAATGGCAGTGTCTTTTGCCTTACAGAAGCTTTGCAGTTTTATAAGGTCCCATTTCTTAATTCATGATCTTAGAGCATAAGCCATTGGTGTTCTTTTCAGAAAAATTTCACCTGTGCCACTGTGTTCAAGGCTCTTCCCCACTTTCTCATCTGTTAGTTTCAGTATATCTGGTTCTATGTGGAGGGCTTTGATCCACTTGGACTTGATCTTTTCACAGGAGATAGGGGTACAGGTGGAAAGGGCTAATTAGTCATAATACAGTACCTAACTATCATGAGAGCAGGAAACCAGAGTGGGACTTGTATGCCAAAATATAAAACTTTTGCAGAGAATTGTGAACAAGGTCACTTTTCAGACAAGGCCAGGCTCCTGTGTTCAGGGACACTTGCTAGACAAGGTCAGGCAGAGAACAGGAAGCCCCACTGAGAAAGGGGGTCTTCCATTTTGTGCTGAGCTTGGGGAGCCATCCAGACATAGTAGACTGAAACCTTGATAACAGGGTTCTCCAACAAAACATTAAATAAATTTTAGGTGGAATTGTTCAAATTCAATGCTATAATCATATTCATGATTTTATGAATCTAGTGATGCATCCAGGCTTCTTTTATATAAAATCATATAACATAAAGAATCATGATTATAGAATACATTATGACTCCAGTGTATTGGCAGACATCCTTGGGAGATAGAGAAATACTCTGAAGCAAGGAAAGATACTTCTCAGAGCAATTAATAAAAGGGCTATAAATTTTCAAACTCTTATATTTGTATGACATTCTATGTATTATCTTTTTCTTTTCTAGAAGTAATTTTTTAATTTTGTAAAATGTATGCTCTATATAATAGGATAAAAGTCTGTGAACACTAAAGAGTAAAACTTCCTAGAAGTATCTTCATCTGGTCAATGTAAAATGTTCCTATGAATATTCACTGTAGTTTAACAAGAGATATTTGGAAACAAATTAGGAAAGCATACATGTAATATTTAATTGAAGTAGCTTTCCCTCCCAGGGACTAGACTCTATATAGGTAGTGTTTCAGGAACAATGAGAAAAGCCTCCTTTTATTGGTTTGGAAACTTGCCTAAATCAGTTATTTAACTTTCCTCAATTTTATGAATACATAAATGTCTAGCATTCACTCATGCACAAATCCATAGACCACCAGCATCAGTAATCCAAACATTGCATACATTGTTTGTGCCTTTAGAAATAAATATTTCACAAATAGATATACATTCAAATTATCAACACTGTGTTTTAGGTTAGTATTAAAGTAAAAACAGGAAACTAATCAATCTGTCCGTATAAAGTATTGAAGTAATAATAATAATAATAATATATGTTACAATACTATACATATATATGTTAGAATTTTATATATTGTATTATGATTATATTCCTGTTCATTCTGCATAAATTTTTGCCCACCTTTCTACTATCTCTCTACTTTGTTTCTGTTGTTGTTGCTTTGTTTTGGTTTTTGTTCTGTTGGGTTTTTTTTTGTTTATTTGTTTTGGTTTATTTTCACTTGTTTTTTAATACACTAATTCTTGTTTGCACTGTCCACATATTCTTGTCTGTGAGGCTGTCCAGAGAAACTTGCTCAATCTATCAAAGATCCCAACAGGAAAGGAAACTGGCTCCTCCTCCCACAGAAGCTATCAACTGACCGTGGCTTCTCAGTTAAGAGTGGGAGCTTATGATTTGATCATCCATCCACAATGGAACATTGACTGGACTGATCTTGTCCATGTCTTACCCAGACAACCACAGCTATTGTGAATTCATGCAAGAAGATTCCTGGCATGTTGCGAGGACACTGTTTTACTGCTCTTCCTCCCAGTCTCTGGTTCTGACTTTCACTTGGCTCACCAGAAGAATTTAATGCTGAGGGAAGTCCTGGTAGTATACTTTTCTGGTAGATAGTAGTATATGTATTTTGTGGAACATGTAAAGAAATTACTATAAAGGCAGGCAAATGGAATGAACTACCATTCAGTAAATGTTACATATAACATGTATATATGGAGTTGAATGAGACAAACACTAGGATGGGATGGCAACTCATCATTCTTGTTTATTCTTCAGACCACAGCAGCCATGGATAAACAATCCTGTTTCATAGTGTCTTCCGCTGTATATTTATTTCAAGTTACTTCTTTTATCTTACTAAATGAACAACTTTTTATTTCATTCTCAGTTTTTTATGCTGCACATTGCTGTTTGTTTCCATCTGTGCTAAACATATTTCACAGTTCCAATCTTTGCCAAAATATTGAGGAAAATTACATTTCAGAAGCTACAAATTATGGATTCATAGTCTACATATGAGCCAAGCACTGCTCTTTTGTGGACCAAACATGGCCACTTTATTTCAAGCTTCTGAGTTTTTAATTTACTTTTGGATAATTGAAATGTTCACTGCGAGAAACATATTTCAATACTGGGATTAGAAACCACTGAATGGTATTCTGGGTAGACAATTCATATACAGAATGCTTATGGTCTACATGTGCTTTCTATGATCTATAGAGAATAAATTCCCATCCCTCCATCTGCCACTTTAGTTCCAGAGAATCTGACAACCTCTACTGGCTTCTGTGTGTTCTAGGCAAGGTTTTGGTGAACAAACATACACAAAGTGTGTGTGTGTGTGTGTGTGTGTGTGTGTGTGTGTGTGTGCAATCATCATATCCTCATCATCATTATAAGCACAATATGCAATTAAAAATAACTTCATGATTTTCATTTAGGAATTTGCATGAAGTTATTTTTCTGATCCCCTGAAGTATAAATCTTATGTGGGAACAACTGTTTCCTGGTCTTTCCTAGAAAGCAGAGACACAGACTTTGCGTCTCACTTACTGGAATGCAGCAAGTTTAGATGAGCCATTTTAGAAAGGAACACAGTTTTGAAATGAAACCTGGACAGCTGCCCATCTCTAGTCCCCTGGTAGAAAGGATGAAAAGGGTTGTCAGAACAGTTTGGCTCTTCAAGATATGAAGTGCAAACATATTCTGACAGTCACTTGGCATATGTGTGTGAGACCAACAAATGAAGCTCCTCATCCTGAGTATTTCATCAAATAAAGTCTGTTTCTTAGATGCAAGAGCTAATGTGTTTCACTAGATTTAAAAGTGAATTAAAAGTAAGATGAATTTTTAAAAGTGAATCATAGTTTCTTAGTAATTAGTTTTCATGTAGGTTTAATGATTCGTGACTTGAATATTACTTTCCATTTAGGAAATAGGAGCTATCCATAAATATTTTTCTAAAATTAAATATTTGTGATAGCCAACATCAGTTTTTATGCCAATTTTGCCAATCAGTTGTGTGTGTGTGTGTGTGTGTGTGTGTGTTATTTTTATTGTTATTTCTAATTATACCTATTTTCTATCTTGGCTATTTGAGAATTGAAAAAACTAGTTCCTTTCTATGATAATAATCTTTACAGAATCAACATACCTGAAAAAATAATCATAAAGGCTTGAAAACTTCACCTTGGCTCACTATTTCGGAGGTATCACCTAGTACTTAGTTGGTTCCAATACTTCTTGAGAGGTAAGGGATTATTACCATCACAGTAGAAGAAAGTAATGGAAGAAAGATGCATACCTCACAGGATCCAGAAAGCAGAAAGACACCAACTAAAGGGTGAAGACAAAGTTATACCCTTTAGGATATATTTTAAGTGACATATGGCCATCTGTGTGCCAATTTCTAACATTTCTGCTATATTCTGATGAAGCCATAAAATTATTACTCTATTATCATGTTAGTCCATTGATAAAGGTTATGGTTCTCATAATCTGAGTAACTTCCTAAAGTTTCTTATCTGTTCATTGCTACTTTGAATAGAGGACTTCAGTGTAACCTTTGGATAACATTTTAGATCCAAGGAAAGTTTGTAATATCTATGTATAAGTTATGTAGAAAATACTTGTTTAGTCTCCCCAGTACTGAAATACTGCAAAATATAAAACAGAAAATACTTCAGTTTACTCTAGAATACTTAACCATCTATGCACATGGAGGGTTGATTACCAAAGAAAAGCAAATTACTTGAGTTAAAAGAGAGGTTAGAAGAGGATAAGGATTCAAGAATAATAAAAGAGATTCAGGTAATAAATGGCAAACATTGTGTGCTGACTAGTCTTATGCAAACTTGATTCTGGCTGGAATCATTTGAAAAGAGGGATTTCATTACACATATGCCTCCATAAGATTTGCATGTAGGCAAGTCTGTAGCACATTTCCTTGACTGATGAGTGATTTGGGAAGACCCAGCTGCCTCTGAGTGGTATTATGTCTGGGCTTGACATCCTGGGTGCCATAAGAAAACAGACTGAACAAGCTATGGGGAACAAGCCAGTTAGCATCATTCACCCATGTACTCTGCTTCAGTTCCCACCTCCTGGTTTTTTTCCTCAGTTTCTACAATAGAAGACTATGGTGCAGAAATGTGAGATTAAAAAAAATAAAAATAAAGCAATGAAAAAAAACCCCTCTTTATTCCCCAAGTTGCTATGGCTATGATTTTTTTCTCATAACAAAGGAAACCCAAACAAATATGATGATTATCACCAGGCAACTTATTTGCAATGGTAATCAGTTTAAATCTGGGTTAAAAGAAAGACCTGAAGCCAACAAAGATCCTCCATATCCAGATATGTCCAATAGCAATGACTTGGAGTTGGTATTGTGTTTATTCATTTAAAGGTTGGTAAGAGCTAGTAGGACTGAATCAAGGGATTGTT
This sequence comes from Rattus rattus, assembly GCF_011064425.1. Lineage (NCBI taxonomy): Eukaryota > Metazoa > Chordata > Mammalia > Rodentia > Muridae > Rattus > Rattus rattus. Next base: position 94,405,860 of record NC_046157.1, on the reverse strand, counting down.
GTGAGGATTATTATAGAAAATTTAGGCATTAAAGTTAGATAGTGTAGAACACAGAGCACTGGTTGTATAAGGAAGCTAACTAAACGAGTCAGGGAAGGAACCAATAAGTAGCATTACTCCATGGCTTCTGGTTAGTTACTACATGGACTTCCCTAAGTGATAGATCTGGTTGTGTGAGTCAGTTGAACCCCTTTCTCCGGCAATTGCTTTTGGTCTTGGTGTCATCACAGCATCAGAAAACAAACTGGTACAGTATTGTGATAATATTTAAAGGTGTGAAATTTGACAAAACCAGGAAGGAGAGAACATGATGTAGTTTACCAATATTTAGAGAACATGGAAAGGAAAAGGGTGTGTTTTCATTTTCATTCTATACTACTACAATAAATTACCTGAGATGAAAATGTATAAAGGAAAGAAACTGAACTTCTTAGAGACCAGGAGGGTATTAAACAAAAATGGTGATGATACAAGCAGGCCCACTAACTTTAGTAAGGGTTTCTCTGTGCTAACAACATGGATTCTTGTTGCTACATTCTCCAAGGAGAAGTTATGGGTCCTCAAAGAGTAGAGGCAGAAGGTCAGTGTCTTCAAATGCTGCACAAAACATGGTCTTATAAGGCTTCTAATAGTATTCACAAAGCAGCATTACCATAACCTGGTCATCTCACAACACTTTTAAAGTAATCTCTCTGGTCAATAAACATTAACTCCAGATTCTTCAAGACAACTCATTCAACCCATAGCAGTATGAGTTGTAGAGACAAGCTAAGATATGTTTTAAAGAAAAGGAACACAGCTAGATGAACCTTTAGCAAATCATGACTGATAAAGGATCACTTTGATTAACAATTTCAGTTTTCCAATGACAAAATTTGTAATTCCATAGCTGTTGTAGACTGGCTGACTTACAGTTGGTTTTAACTGTAAAGAAATTCTTTGAATGCTAAGAGTTTGTTACTTGAATTATATTTTAAATTGTACATGACAATCTTGAATGATTTACTACCTGTGTTGACCACACAGGATAGGATTAGTTAGTATTTTCAGTAGGAAGTAAATGTAGTAGAGATATATTCAGAACTAATATCACTGTGGATGCCATGTTTCCACCATCATGGTGCGTTGGGAAGCGTGAGCACACCAATTGGTAGTAAAGTTCTATGTAGTCATCCATGAAAATATTCATATAAATAGCATTCAATGGACTGAACATGTTGTACTTAGGAATACATATGTGTATATTCATGGTACACCATGACCTTGAAGTATGAATCGGCTTAACTCTTTTCCCAACATTCATGCCTTAACAATTAGTGAAAAAAGAGACCACCAAGTTGAAGGAGAGAGGGAAGGTTCTATGGAATAGTTTAGAGCAAAGAAAGGGAAGGGAAGAAGTCTATATTATAATCTCAAAAATAAGATAACCTTCCTGTGTCAATAACCAACATACATGCACAAGCATGCATGTGTGCTAGCACACACACACACACACACACACACACACACACACACACTCACACATACATGGCTCCACTTATAACCCGTGATGATTAGAAAGCAAGGTCTTCAGACAGGCATTCATGATTCAGGGGAATTTTACAACTTCGTCAGAGCGTACCTGCCAGGACTGTGAAAGCTTGGGGTCTAAAATTTAATTCCACCATTATTTACTCTATTAGACAGAAATGATGGAAAGTCTTATAGACAGAGACTGACAGTACAGGACTCGTAGGAACCACAATAAAATGTACTTTTATCCAGAGATATAAGGAGTAGTGTTAGAATTCTCTTCAGATAGAGCCTTTCTTCTTTCCTGCCTCGCTTTTTTTTAATGTTTTCCTCTGAGCTCTGTTTCTGTCACTGTTTATAAACTTTATTAGTACAGAATGCTAAACCCAAAGTTATTGTTTTGCAAACTAGCATAAAGTATTTCTGCAGTTTGTGGAAATGAAATAAAATTTATTTCAAAGTATAAAATGTGTATTCCTGTGCCATATTTTTCATATCCTCCTTAGTCTATATTCATTGACATTTCTAAATGACATAAAATTATCCAATTATTTCTCTTTAGCCTCACTTTTCATGCATGAGTTATCTATAAAAGTGGGGCTTCATTAAATGCACTATTAAGACCACTACTATTTTATGAAGTCTTCTTTGATTTTAAAGCTATTCTAACAATATACCTCATCCAGCTCCATCTTTTCCTCAATGCCAATTTACATATTTTCTGATGTGGAAAAGACTTTTTTTTTCATCTCCCATTTAACATATTAATTTGATCTTAAAATTTTAAACAGCAAAAACTTCGTGAAAGTTTGGATAAAAACTTTCCATTTCAGTATTCCCTTGGCTGTGTTCTTTAAAGTCTTCTTCAGTGTTGACAAGAATCATCATTTTCTTCTGCCTCAAGGTCTCACAGTAAGATGGGAATGGGAGCTACAGTCTACATCAGTAAGCAACACATAGTCACCATCTTAGAGTTTTCCTTTGTAGTAGACCATCATGAATCGTCCCTAATGTCCTTCTCCTTGTTCAAAAAGGAAATTGGAATATCCCATATAGTTCATCTATAAATGTTTCTAGTGCTGAGCTGCGTGCAAAAATGTGCAAAGCAGATTTAGTCACAAGCATATAGAGAGCAAAATTGTCCATCTAAGAACTTTAGATTTGAAATATTTTTTTAATAAACATGTATTCTATTTACTTAAGTGTATATGTGTAAGTCTCTTACTCAGTGTGCGTATGTGTATTTGTATGCATGTGTACATGTATGTGCACTCGTGTGTGTGTGTGTGTGTGTGAGAGAGAGAGAGAGAGAAAGACAGAGACAGAGAGAGAGAGAGAGAGAGAGAGCGAGAGAGAGAGAGAGAGAGAGAGAGAGTATACATGGGGAGAAAATAAGAGGCATAGACTTCCTTGGAGCTGGAGTTAACAGTTTTCTGTGGGACACATGGCTTTGTATATAAGTGGGGATCTGAACTCTAGATCTCAGCATTGACGATCAAATCCTCTTTACAGTTGAGTCATTTCTTCAGCTCCATAATTGAACTTTTCTCAATATATCATTATAAACTGTTACCACATCAATACTCTTTAACAAAAGAAAGTACTCATGAGTTGTAAACATTTTGTCATTTGTAGTTTCCTCTTAATTTATTCTATTTAATTACCTGATCTTTTATTTATAAGGAGATGCTGCTTAGCCCCAAAGGTACTTGGAAAAGCAGTTGAGTAGATGGTACAAATTGAAATATAATTATGGAGTTTGCTGAAGTTTTAGAACTAAATTATCTACATAAAAAATAAGGTAGCAGTTGGAGAGATGGTCCAGTAGACAAAAGTGCTTGATGTGTAAGTATGACCACCTAAGGGAAAATGCAGGGCCCATGCCAAAAGCAAGATATAGTAGCATGCATCTAGACCCCAGCACTTCCAAGATTCGACAAGATATGGGGAAAGCAGAATTATATATGTGAACTCAAGAAGTAAACAACACACAGACAACAAAACAAAACAAAAACCAAGAGACCCTATTCAATGATGTATAAATTAAGAACATGTTCCTGACAGTCATCTTTGGACCACACATATACTATCGTGGGCAACTGTTTATACCCACACATACACAGTAAATCAATAAATACAAATATAAAACTAAGAGACCGTTAATGGGAGAGAGGGCAATTTGAGACAAGTGAAAGGGAAGAGGAAGACACTTAGCTATTGGGAAATGTAGAAGACAGATATTAGTGGGACTTTTTTGTACCATTATTTATCTAACAACTCTTTTAATCAGGTCTTCACATAAATATGTTCTCTTTTTTGTCTGTTAATCATTCTTCCGTATGTAATTTGTAGTGCATAAATAATTAAGGCATGATTTTTCTTTTTTTACTTATATATTGTATTTTATCCTCTTTCTGAATTGTAGCTGCAAGCTTGTCTAGGACAAGGTGGGCTCTACCATGGATAAATACTTTAAATAAACAAATTAATGAAAAATTAGGAGGAAAATTAGATGTTTTCACAAGCATCACTTTCTAGTACTTTTTTTTACTGTATCTAACATATATAAACTTGTTATATTTGTTTGCTGGCCTCACTTGAATCCTGCCAAGCATCTCAAGGTGGCAAGACACATAATATGTACCTGCACCACACTGTTTATTACATTAGTCAGCAGCGTCTCTAAGAGTATGAAGGGAAGAACACAAAAAGGAACTAGTTTTGGAGACTTCGTTCGCACAGAGAGATGAAACCTTTGGAATCTGCCATACATAGGACTTCTGCTGAAAACTTCAATGGATCCCCTACTCACAAACCAGGATTAAATGCATTTACTGGATGGAGACTCATGCTCGTACACTAAGCCAGTGGCTCTTGTAGAAGTCTCCTATTTTCTTTCATCATCGTGTGGATGAGAGGCATTTTATCTCGATGCTGGGACTAGGGACTTGAGAGATCTAAAGGAGAATCTACTCTCATGAGAAATGGCTTTGAAAACCCTGATGGGTTGGTTATAAGGCCAAGCTATTTTTCATGGTAAACACATATCTATTTTTATGAAAAGACGAATTGATTCACAACTGTTTTGGAGAAAATATGAATATTTATAGTGATTAGAATCTCACTCCTCAATGTCCCACTGATACTGAGTATATTTTCAGTATCATATTCATAGTGTCTTTGTAACTAAGGGGATTTCACCATTCTTGCATTTCTAGTGCAATTATGTCTGCAAATTTGACATATTAAAAACTATATTTTTGAAGACATTTCTATATCTCTTTTCAATCATATTAAAAGTTCTCTTATTTTAAGACAACATGAATATAATTGTTTGACATCTACTTGTTTTTTTCTAATGCAGGAAACATACCTGTCATTTAAAACAAGAATCTAGCAGAGAAATCCACTCCTCCATAGACTGTATTGATTAATTAATAAGTTCATAAACTGTTTAATCAATAAGGTGATACATTGAAAACAAATGTGTCCATTTTTGCAAAGTCTGTCACGGGTTGTTCACTGCACACTTCTTTTAGTTGGAAGTACACTCCATGAAGCATACAACTCCATTGCTTCATGAAGTCTATGGAATAAATCCAAGTGATTGATACCAAAAATGTATAAAGTAGAAGAGATGGACAGAAATAAAGAAGGGTACATCAGAGAACAAAGATGTGTTGACAGTGAAAGTAAAGCCAAGCCACCTGTGGGTGGAATAACAGAAGAAACACCTGGCTGTGCTGATGGCAATATTGACTCTCTGTTAGACACCATGCACATAGCCAGAGGTGAGGTAATTCACGTGAAAGCAATAATTTTGATGAAAAATTTTCCAGTCAAAAGGAAGAAAGATAATCTTAACATTTAGAGGATGGATAGATGGCTTATTCCTATAAGATTATTTTCACATTTTACTTATATTCATTCACATGTGTGTCTTTACTTTATAACCATAAAATCAGAGATGCTATGACAAGGTCTTCTAAGTTCAGCACTGAAGAGATCAATCAATGAGAATACTTGGGATTCCCTCAGTCTTCATTCTAGCCTGTTGGTGCACTCCAGAACAGACAATGAGAAACTTTATCAAAAAGTATGATGGATACATTTTAAGGAATAACCCCTAAAGTTGACCTAAGTCTGCCATGCACATAGATATACCTACCCACATGTACAGTACAGAGACACCATGATACACATGTAGAAACAACTGATTACACTCTATGTTTCAGCCAACTAAAAAAATCTTATGATTAATATCTATATTTTCCTAATAAATTTTTAATTGAAATAAACTCTTAGACTATTAAAAATGCATAAGTGTAAATTGAACAGTACAGTACATAAATTGTGCACAATGATGCAGGGAAAGCATTAACCCATGTGTATATTGGCATATCTTTGTGTGTGGAGATATATAAACATATATACATATATATGTAAAATGTAATGCCAGTTTTGCCTGCTATGGACAAGTACAAGGTATTCTTTAGTCTCTTGTCAGAATTAAATACCTGTGAGACAGTCTTGGGTGTGTTAATGACCTTCAATTTAATTTTTAATAACATATATTCAAAGTTATTCTTAATTTAATACAATGTATAATTTATAAAAAATTAATGAAGTCAATTTTAGATGCACAGAAGCTATCTCTTTAATAAATATTTATTTTCTAAAACAAAAGACAAGTAATTATGAATTATCAAAACAGTTTGTCTTCTAGAGGGATATTTAATTTGGCTCACTAGCTATGGTCTATCTTAAGGGGAGCTAACTTTTAGACTCAAGGGAGGAACACAGTGACAGGAACTGAGACCATGGAGCAACAGTGCCTACAGGCATGCTCCTCAAGCCTTGCTCAGTTTGCTGGAAACAAATTTTTACATATAAAGAAGGTCACATGATATAATGAGTTCTAAAATGAAGACTTAAATATTTCTCCATAAAACTTTCTGAACATTAAATGCTTGATCAATTACTAGTGTTGCTGATAAAACTTAAATTCTAAGAATAGATTAGATTTTGTCCTTATCTCAGTGTTTATTATATTTTTATCATCAATCATGCTTTTATTTAAACAATGAAAGGTATCAAGTAAAAGAATGAGAAAAATTGTATTAGCCGACTTGCAAAAAGAGCTGAATGACCTCCAATGAGCTGCTTATCATGGGGATAAGATAGGAGAGGCCTGGAGGAAGGAATCTAGAAATACAACAAAAGCCAGGAAAATGCTGTTAGCTGTAATCCCATTCTCCCACTACTGTAAGCAATTAATGACCACAGCTAATGTGACTGTTTCGGGAAATAAGTTTGTAAGATTAAAATAAAATTAAGAGCCAGGTATAGATATTGTATACCTTTAATCCAATTAGAGGCAGTCAGATCTCAGGGTTCTAGGCTACCCTGGTCTATATAGTGAGTTCCAGGACAAGAAAGCAATAAGGGAAATGCAAATCAAAACAACCCTGAGATTTCACCTCACACCAGTGAGAATGGCTAAGATCAAAAACTCAGGTGACAGCAGAGGCTGGCGAGGATGCGGAGAAAGAGGAACACTCCTCCATTATTGGTGGGATTGCAGACTGGTACTACAACCATTCTGGAAATCAGTCTGAGGTTCCTCAGAAAATTGGACATTGAACTGCCTGAGGATCCAGCTATACCTCTCTTGGGCATATACCCAAAGATGCCCCAACATATAAAAAGACACATGCTCCACTATGTTCATCCAGCCTTATTTATAATAGCCAGAAGCTGGAAAGAACCCAGATGCCCTTCAACAGAGGAATGGATACAGAAAATGTGGTACATCTACACAATGGAATATTACTCAGCTATCAAAAACAACGACTTTATGAAATTGTAGGCAAATGGTTGGAACTGGAAAAATATCATCCTGAGTGAGGTAACCCAATCACAGAAAAAACACACATGGTATGCACTCATTGATAAGTGGCTATTAGTCCAAATGCTTGAATTACCCTAGATGCCTAGAACAAGTGAAACTCAAGACGGATGACCAAAATGTGAATGCTTCACTCCTTTTTAAAAAGGGGAACAAGAATACCTTGGCAGGGAAGAGAGAGGAAAAGATAAAAGCAGAGACTGAAGGAACACCCATTCAGAGCCTGCCCCACATGTGGCCCATACATATACAGCCACCCAATTAGACAAGATGGATGAAGCAAAGAAGTGCAGACCGACAGGAGCCGGATGTAGATCACTCCTGAGAGACACAGCCAGAATACAGCAAATACAGAGGCAAAATGCCAGCAGCAAACCACTGAACTGAGAATAGGACCCCCGTTGAAGGAATCAGAGAAAGAACTGGAAGAGCTTGAAGGGGCTGAGACCCCATATGTACAACAATGCCAAGCAACCAGAGCTTCCAGGGACTAAGCCACTACCTAAAGTACATGGACTGACCCTGGACTCTGACCTCATAGGTAGCAATGAATATCCTAGTAAGAGCACCAGTGGAAGGGGAAGCCCTGGGTCCTGCTAAGACTGAACCCCCAGTGAACTAGATTGTTGGGGGAGGGCGGCAAGGGGGGAGGATGGGGAGGGAATACCCATAAAGAAGGGGAGGGGAGGGGGATGTTTGCCTGGCGGGAAAGGAATAACACTCGAAATGTATATAAAAATAAAGTTAATAAAAATAAAAAAAAAAAAAAAAAAAAAAGGCAATACAGAGAAGCCCTTTCTCAAACAGACAAACAAACAAACAAAACGTTGCTGCTAGAAAGAAGTGTGAGGAGTTAAAAGCACTTACTCTTCTTGCAGTGGACCACAATTTGGTTTACAGCTACTGTTTTGGACATCGTGCAACTCCAGCTCTAAAGGATTCAGGAAATCTTGGGGATCTAATGTACTCTTCTAGTCTCTGGGGGCATCTACACTCACATGTACATACATATATTCAGACATATATAAATCTGTTTTTGTTACAAATTGACTGACTTAAATGTATTGAGCTCTTGATTTTTAAGTATCCTCAATAGTATATAATTGTATTTTTTAAATCAAAACTATCTTAGAATTATCTATTCTTTATTTTTCAGCAAAGAAAATAGGTTTTATTAAGGCAAAGGTGTTCTCATTTGTGCTGTGTTTTGATTTCATAATCTAGACTCCAAATTTAAATTGGATGCTTAGTTTGTAAGTTCCTTTGATTTTATATCCCTATCTTAATAGAGGAGATATTGTGTTTGTTTGCAATCTATAAAAGATTTATGATTCCATGGTGAGGGAAAAAAGTGTATGTCTGTAGATGCTTTTGACAAAAGCTCCCATTGGTCATTAAGATTACAAGAGTTTCAATAATGACTGGGCAGAAGGACTTCTACTATCTATAGACATCTTTGTTGCAGTGATCTTATACAGAATTTCAGCAAAGAGATGCCTCTTGACCTGGAACCTGTCCCTACAAAGGGTATTATAATTGTACAAATTGTCACAGTACTGCTGACACCATAGACCTTAAAGGTCCTTAAAGGGAGTCCTATAACCAAAGGGTTTGTGGTGATCTGTAGAGAAATAGTCACCATAGGCCCATATATTTAAGTGCTTAGTCATTATTGAGTGGGACTACTTAACAGGCATTCAGTAGAGAGGCCTTGATGTAGAAAGTATGGCCTTGTAGGAGGAAGTGTCACTGAGGTGGCCATTGAGGTTTGATGTCTCTTGCTTCCTGCTTCCTGTCTAGATGTAGAGCTTTTATCTACCTCCCTGACACCATACCTGCCTGTGTGCTGCCATTCTTCCCACCAAGATGATAATGGATTAAATCTATGAATTTATTAGTTCCAACTAAATGCTTTCTTTTATAAGAGTTACAACATTCATGGCATCTCTTCATAGTAATTGAACTTTGACCAAGACGGAGTTGTATATAGCAGACTTTTGTATAAATCATTATTTTGTATATGTCAGTAAAGTCTCTCTCATCATTGAAATGAATAGAAATTTCAAATAAAAAGGTAAGCAAGCAGTCCACATACACACTCTGTACTTCATCTCCAAAAGTAGCTGAAAATATTTTTTTAATAGAGAGGACAATTTGCATACATTTTAATGAAAAAATAAAATTAAAATCTGTATTTATCAATTGGAGGAAGATTTAAAATAAAGCATAGGGTTCCTTTGTCATGTAAAGTTTAATTTTCAACTCCTTGGTTTCATTTATATGGATAATGCATTTCATTCCCACTATTTACAGCTCTTCTGCCTTTCATTGTTTGGGTAGAACCAAAGTTAATGAAGGACAGAGTGATTTACATTAAGAACATTCATCTTTCAGTGAGTAGTAGGTAGTGATTTATAGATCCAAAGGCTACTATATTGTAGATAAAGGATGGTACTTTCACAGTTGACTGATTTCCATTAACTTCCCCCTGTGTATTTAGTCAGTGCCTATTTTTGCCTTCTTTCAAGCTCAGACCTCACATTTTAATTTCTGGTCATTTTAAAGCTACCCATAATTCTGCACAATTTTCTTTGGAGGACAGGTTATGCACCATTCACTTTGAAAAAGGATTTCTTCCATCCAAATCAGGGAAGTCCTATGCATTTGGCTGTTGTCCTGGAATGGATAATTTTCAGGATGTCAGCTACCAAGCTGGTACTTAATGAGATCTGATTTTCAGGCTTCTTTTCTCTGTTTTCAGAAATGTGCACCAATCTATGCCACTGCAGAATTTTTTATTTTCAACCCAAATGTTAATAGATATTTGAATATTAAAATTTCTAATCAGCTAAAGGATTGATAAAGTATTGGATAATTTTGATGTTTTTTTCTTTTTTGGACAGGACTAAATATTGACCTCTTATAAGTAATCTGTGTCCTCACATTCATCTCACATTCATTCCTTTTTGGTAGAGTATGAAGTCCTTGAGAATAGAACACTGAGACAGGTGATGCTTTATAAAAATAAGAATACCAAAGTCAGGCCTGTACTCAGTCCTTTGCCAGTTTAGAAAGAAGCGTTTGAATAATGGTAGGAACATGTTTACACAGTGCCCCAAGAACACCACTCCCGCGTTTGTATTTATATGCCTAGGTTTGTTGGGCCCCCGCCTTAGGAATCTGCTTCTCAGTGCAGTTTGCAGGCGTTATTGCTGAGAGGCACTGCTGTCCAAAGTGCTTACAGTAAATGACTACATGGTCAGCCATTGTAGGGACATTATCACAGAATAGAGGGCAGACAATAAGAGCTGAAAAATGGAGAAGAATGACCTAAATGCCATCCGTTGGACCTGAAAGTGGCACACTTAAATTCACAGTGGTTCTGTTTATCTACATAGCGTGCACCAGAGCAAGCCAGTTAAAAATACTAATATGGGTAGTAGAGGGGGTTCTAGGACCCCCACTTCCACTTGACAAAATATGGATAGTTGATGCCTCTTAGGTATCACTCTTCCTGAAGAATGCGGTGCCTGAGAGTTTATTCATGACCCACTGAATGATCCCACACCCATAAACAGGTGGACATCACTAATTTTAGTCAGTGGGTTAAAATTAACCACTTAATTAACTTAAAGGGATATGATGTTGTATAGAAATGTGATAGGGGTTCTAAGATGAATTTGATATGATGTGGATATAATCAGAATTCATTGTGGACTTGCATCGAATTATGGAAGAATAAATATATTTTAAAAAACAAAAATTGAGATAATCAAAAAGACACTTAAGCTCTCCTTCATGTGTAATAAATCCTCACTGACTTTCCTACCCTAACTCATTATTATTTTTGTTGTCTTTCTCAGTTTAAGTCTTTTTATAAAACACATGAACTAAACATATAAACTCTTTCCAAAAAATCCTCATGAAACTAAAACACAATGAACTTAAAAAAGAATTTAGAGAACAAAAATAATTTTATTATTTTCATAATTTATGTTACAGCATTGTTTATGAGGCTACTTTCAATCATATTTAATCCCAGAAGAACCATATAATCCATCACCTACCTCAATCCTGTCATTATTTGTTCAGAATACTAGTTTTAATTGTCCAGATCATGTGTTATTGGTGTTCATGCATGTGTGTATGCACATGCACATGCAATGCTGAAGTGCAATATGAAGATCAGAGGATGACGTGCCAAGTAAGGCAATGTAATGTAACAAATCACACCGTGTTTCTATTGATTAGTTGATACATTAACAATTTTGCTTCAAACTCATCTATTTTTTTTATCAAGTTTCTGGGTTTTCTTTTCTGTCATTTATTTCTTGCCTTTCTTTGTTTGTTTTTATATCTCTGGCAATGAGGAGATGTAAATAGACAATACTCAGTACCAACAACATTGCTATTTATATTTGAAATCCTACTTCAGATTCTTCCCAAAAACAGACTCAAATATTTTTCTATCTTTATATTAAACGTTTTGTTTTTGTTTTAGAAGAAAAATCTTGCCTTGAGGTATAAATTGCACTCTAGGTATTCTATGCTTTCCAAAATAATCAGACTCAGTATTAACCAATTTCTCATTGCTAATCACTACCACTGTGGTTTTAGTATTTAACTGTGTCTGCGTTTAGCCAGAATATTTTTCTTATTGAAATAGATAATTAAAGTCTTGAATGATTATTGATTAATTTTGAAAGGAAAACCAAGTAAAGGCAAACCTCCCAGAAAGGTTATTGTTAGTCTCATGAAATACAAATTATATATTATTCCTTATCTAATTGATACAACTTACTAGTCATTTATCATATTCATAAAATTTTTCTCTTTAAATTTTGAAACTTACATTTTCATAAGAACTGCAAATGTTAAATAGCATGATATTGATAAATGGATGTACAACAGAAAGAGAAGGTGTTTAAAGCTAATTTGCAAATAGCATGAGAGGAAGACAAATTAATTAACAAGAGATAGCTAAGAAAGTTATCTCTGCCAAGCAGCAATATAGAGAAAAAAGCATGTTTAATTATTGATTGTTTCTAATGTGCTAACTTTTCAAATTCAATCACTCTAAGGACCAAACAAATAGTGGCCAATGTTTAAAGTTGTCTTGACCTTACTGTAACCCAGGCTCACTTTCCATTTCCCAAACAAAATCCATATTAATTTACCCTAAGATCTATAAAGTGACATACAAAGGTAATTTATAGCTTATCTCATAATATTTTCTAATTATAGTGCCTCTTTTATGAATATTAGGCAAAAATTTTAGATGGTTCACTTGAACAAATCAGTTTACATCATCAGCTCTCAATTATTTGTCTTCCAAATTTCTTTTTTCCCCTAAGACCACATAAAATCTCTACTCCCATAGCAAATATTACTTATAAACTCTAATGGGGCTACTGATTGTAAACTTGAGATTCAAGAATGAATAGGTTTATGCTGTATTCAGAAACTACTTCAATTTAAAGAAGCAAATCATAAGAGTTGATTTGATCATCAAAACTGGCATGAGGGCCTATGGTAATTTCAGGACAAAGCTGAGTAGAAGAAAAGAAGAGTGTCATGGGTCAAGAATGTGCTTATAGTGATATAGCGCATACTCGCCCCTTGCTTCAACACAAATGAGATTGAGAGTATACATATGTAAGCAGGTACATGTATTTGGACATCCTCTTATTTGTCTAGCTCGTACTGATGAGGATCTAGAGTGGAGGAAGTGGCCTTACCCTGGACAGGAAGTTCTTGCAGAGGAAATAATCAACGGCAAGTGACTGGAATCTATTAGCCCTCAGGTTAGAGGTTGTTTTGGGAAGCAATGTGAGAAACATTGGTGTGGTAGGAACAGAATTATTTCTCTTACTGACTTTCTGTTTTTATGCTCATTTTAAATAATTTATTGAAAATTAAAAATTCTAAGACTGATTTTCATGTCTCCCAATTTTGTCCTTGCTGTGATACCCAACAAGAATAACTTCAGGTGCTCGCTTCGGCAGCACATATACTAAGAATAACTTCAGTAAGAGAGTTTATTTTGCCTCATGGCTGGAAGGTAAGTTCATTAGTGGAAAGGACAAGAGGCCAGCGCCATGAAGTAGCTTCTCATGTGGCATACACAGTCATCAAATGAAAAGAGAAGATTGTTCCTGCTAGGATCGCGTCCTTTTATTCAGTCCTTGACCACCAGCCAAGGGTTATGTTACTCATGTTCATACTGAGTCTTCCCTGCACAGTTAAATCTATCTTGAAAATCTTAAATAGTCAAAACTTTAAGTTTCTCTAGTGAATTAAATCTTGTAGAGTTAACTGAATAATCCCAATCATATCCCTTAAATTTTGTCATGAATCAATTCAGACCGAAAGAATTCCTGCAAAATGCTCCTCCTCCTTTGTTTTAAAATTCTAATTTATAAAACACAAATATTTAGAAAATGGTATGAGTTAGAAAAGGTGAAAAATCATGACCTCTTGATGCAGTACGTAACTGAATTCCAAAATAGGATAAGAATCGTAATTATAAGACCCTTAGTACTAGAATCAGTTTGGTTGATTAGAAGTTAGTGTGAATCATTGTTACTTTTCTGAGTTTTATAACCATAGTGACTTTGTAGGAATAAATGTCCTCGTTTTTAATATACTTGCGTTAGTGACACCAATGTTTTGTTTGAAATTTATAACCATCTCAAATATATTAATGCCTTGCTCATTTCCCTCTGTGTGTTTACATCTTTACACACACCCACACACACACACACACACAGAGAGAGAGAGAGAGAGAGAGAGAGAGAGAATAAAGATATAAAGTATAAAGATATGGTGATGAAGAATAATGGAATACTTATATCAAGTTTTAAATTAGCAATGGTGAATAAGTGACTTGGAAATCATTCTTTACAATCTGACTCCATTAATGAATGGTAAAAATAGAAGGGAAGTTGAATTTTACATAATCAGTTTGTGACCTGGTATATTTCTCATTTTGAAGAACTTAGTAAAAAACGTAAGGTACTTAAACTTCTGAAAAGTAAGTGTGTCTTCCAATGCATTCAGTAGAGTATATGAAATTCAAAGAACTGGAAATCTACAAAATGGAATCAAAGTTATGAGATGGCTCAGTGGTTAAGAGCACTGGCTGCTCTTCCAGAGGTCCTGAGTTCAATTCCAAGCAACCACATGGTCGCTCACAACCAATGGGATCTGATGCCTTCTTCTAGTGTGTCTGAAGACAGCGACAGTGTACTTATATAAAGAAAATAAATCTTCAAAAAATGAAAGAAAGAAAGAAAAAGAATTAAGCAGTGGTTAAACTAGACTTCTTCACTGAGAGCTTGAATTTTCATAAATATCTATTAGGTGATACTAGAAATAGTGTGCATGCTTTGTATAGTAATTTTTACATAAGATGGAGTAAAGTAACAAAGTGAAGAGCTTCTTACAAATGAATTAATATATTTCAATACTGTTGAAATAAATTTGTAGGATCATTGGAGAATAAACATAGAGTTTAATATAGCCCTCTTCAAAGACTAATGTCATGAGTATATACCAAACAGGTCTGAATTTGAATGCACTAATATAGACTAGGGAAACAGTATGTACAGGTATAAAATAGTTACACATATGCCTTTACATTTTACAGCATATAGCATGTACATGAACTATCATCATTTTATAATATGTCAAAGTTTCATATTATGTTAAAATCAAGCAGATTGAGATTGCAGAAGATTGAGCAGTCAGTCCATGTGATACCTCACAAACAGTGATATCTTATCTCTTCATCTTCATTCTTATCATTAACTTCTTGCATT
Organism: Rattus rattus; assembly: GCF_011064425.1. Classification (NCBI taxonomy): domain Eukaryota; kingdom Metazoa; phylum Chordata; class Mammalia; order Rodentia; family Muridae; genus Rattus; species Rattus rattus. The sequence goes on along the minus strand of NC_046157.1, from coordinate 94,390,620 downwards.
TTTATATTAGACATTTATTAGGAACATCAAAGTCATATTGATAACTTGCTATTAACCAAAGCCCATAGCTTACATTGGCATTCTCTCTTTGTGTTACATAGCTTTGTGAGTTTTGAGAAATATATGATACATTATTTTTTCAACCACATTATTACAGACCTAATCTTGACCTGGGATTCATCTTTCATCATTTCCCCTCTCTCCAGTTCCTGTCCTCTAACAACCCCTAGTCTTTATGGGGGATAGTTATTTGATTAAGAATGGCGCCCATAATTGCAGACTGGTACAACCATTCTGGAAATCAGTCTGGAGGTTCCTCAGAAAATTGGACATTGAACTGCCTGAGGATCCAGCTATACCTCTCTTGGGCATATACCCAAAAGATGCCCCAACATATAAAAAAGACACGTGCTCCACTATGTTCATCGCAGCCTTATTTATAATAGCCAGAAGCTGGAAAGATGCCCTTCAACAGAGGAAATACAGAAAATGTACATCTACACAATGGAATATTTTTATAAAAACAATGACTTTATGAAATAGGCAAATGTTTGACTTGAAAATATCATCCTGAGTGAGCTAACCTAATCACAGAAAGACATACATGGTATGCACTCATTTGTTTTAGCCCAAATGCCTGAATTATTTAGATGCCTAGAACAAATGAAACTCAAGAGTGAAAAATGTGAATGCTTCACTCCTTCTTTAAAAGGGGAACAAGAATACCCTTGGCAGGGAAAAGAGAGGCAAAGATTAAAACAGAGACTGAAGGGACACCCATTCAGAGCCTGCCCCACATGTGGCCCATATATATACAGCCACCCAATTAGATAAGATGGATGAAGCAAAGAAGTGCAGAAGTGTAGATCGCTCCTGAGAGACACAGCCAGAATACAGCAAATACAGAGGCGAATGTCAGCAGCAAACCACTGAACTGAGAACAGGACCCCCGTTGAAGGAATCAGAGAAAGAACTGGAAGAGCTTGAAGGGCTCGAGACCCCATATGTACAACAATGCCAAGCAAAGAGCTTCCAGGGGTGATAAAGACTATAATGGGAATGGACTCTGACCTCATATCAATGAATATCCTTTGGAAAAGCCCTGGGTCCTGCTAAGACTGAACCCCAGTGAACTAGAAAGTTGGGGGGGGAGGGCGGCAATAGGGGAGGGTGGGGAGGGGAACACATAAGGAAGGGAGGGGGAGGGGATGTTTGGAAAGGGAATCGAAATCTTATAAGAAATATTCAGTTAAAAAAAAAAAAAAAAAAAAAAAAAGATGGGCGCCCTCCATAGACTAATGTATTTGCAGGTTTGGTTCCCAGTTGGTGGGCTGCTTAGAAAGGATTAGGAGGTGTAGCATTGTTGTCAAAAATGTGTCAATGAGGGTAGACTTTGAGGCCTCAAAGGTCCATTCTTTCAGCTCCTGCTCTAGCACCAAGATTGCCTGCCTGCCTGCCTGCCTGCCTGCCTGCCTGCCTGCCTGCCTGCTGCTATGAGGGCTGGAAAATCACTGAATGAAGACCCAGACAGTATGCAAAAACAAAGAACATTTGTTCTCCAGAAACAAGCAGCATGCAGGAGTCAACCATTCTCTAAAATGGCAACCCCAGACAAAAATACACATGCTATTTTATTGACAACAAGGGAACTCTCTAGAAAAATTAGGTAATCTAAAATTTTATTGGTAGTGCAGGGGGGCGGGGGTGTCACAATTGGTCAATGGTCTGCATTCCTATGTCATGAACATTCAGTCATGTGATGAGACAGGACTGCCCAGCAGCACAGACGGTCATTCTGAGATAAGATATTTCCTCATTTTTGTGATTATCCCCAAGTTGTTCTTTGAGAGGGGGTTTTTATGATTTGCTCTAGATGTGGCAGTCTGTTCTTAGAACTTCCGTCTTATGACTTAATTTCTGGGGCTTATCATCTATTCCTGGAACCGGTGCCCTATGGCCTTTTTTAAAATCAGGCCTAATCCTTAAATAGAAACAAATGGAGTCCTTAAACAGAGAGAAATTGGGTCTTTAAATAAAAAACAGCCTTTTTCTTTCCCATCTGGCATTCATAAGATGTTTCCACAGTCTCTTATTGCTGCTTAAAAATAATCAACTGGACTGGAGAGATTTGTTCTCATATGAATTTATTTATTCATTTCTTGTTAAATATTTTCATTATTTATATTTCAAATGTTATCCCTTTTCCTGGTTTCCCCTCTGCAAATCCCTATCCTCCCCCTCCCCCACCTATCCACCCACTCCCATCCTACCACCCTGGCATTCCCCTGCACTGGGGTATCCAGCCTTCACAGGACCAAGGGCCTCTCCTCCCACTGATGCAAGATAAGGCCATCCTCTCCTACATATGGGGCTGGAGCCATAGATCCCCCCATGTGTACTCTTTGGTTGGTGGTTTAGTCCCTGGGAACTCAGGTAAGTCTGGTTGGTTAATATTCTTGTTCTTCCTATGGGGTTGCAAACCCCTCCAGTTCCTTCAGTCCTTTCCCTAGCTCCTCCATTTTGGTCCAGGTTTTCAGCCCAATGGTTGGCTGCAAGCATGCACATCTGTATTTGTCAGGCTCTGGCAAAGCCTCTCTGGAGACAACTATATCAGGCTCCTGTCAGTAAGCACTTCTAGGCATCCTCAATAGTATCTGAATTTTCTGTTTGTATATGGGATGGATCCTCAGGTGGGGCAGTCTCTGAATGACTTTTCCTTTAGGCTCAGCCCCACACTTTGTCCCTGTATTTTCTTTACACAGGAGCAATTCTGGGTTAAAAATTTGGAGACAAGTGAGGAAAAACATGGGCACATGGGAAAGTTTCCTGAACAGAACACCAATGACTTATGTTTTAAGATCAACAATCGACAAATGAGACCTCATAACATTGAAAAGCTTCTGTAAGGCAAAGGGCACGGTCAATAAAACAAATTGGCAACCAACAGATTGGAAAAAGATATTTACCAATCATACATCTGTTAGAGAGCTAATTTCTCATATATATATATCAAATTAGACTCTAAAGAATCAAATAACCTTATTAAAAATGGGATACAGAGCTAAACAAGAATTCTCAACTGAGGAATATTAAATGGCTGAGAGGCACCTAAAGATATGTTTGACATCCTTAGTCATCAGGGAAATGCAAATCAAAATGACCCTGAGATTCCACCACACATCAGTCCGAATGGCTAAGATCAAAATCTCAGGTGACAGTAGATGCTGACAAGGATGTGGAGAAATAGGAACATTCTTCCATTGTTGGTGGAACTGGAAGCTGGTACAAGCACTGCAGAAATCAGTCTGGAAGTTCCTCAGTAAATTGGACATAGTACTACCTGAGGAACAGGCTTGACTATTCCTGGGCATATATCCAAAAAATGCTCCAAGCTATAACAAGGATACATGCTCCACTATCTTCATATCAGTCTTATTTATAATAGCCAGAAGCTGGAAGAAACCTAGATGTCCCTCAACAGAAAAATGGATACAGAAAAATGTGATACATTTACACAGAGTACTACTCAGCTATTAAAAACAATGACTTCATGAAATTCTTAGTAAATGAATTGAACTAGAAAATATCATCCTGAGTGAGGTAACCAAGTCACAAAAGAGCGCACATGGTATGTACTCTCTGATAAGTTGATACTAGGCAAAAATGTTGGAGTACCTGTGATACAACTCACAGACCATATGAAGCTCATATGAATTTAACTAGAGCATTTTCCACATAAGGTCCAATAGTGAGAAAAGTTAACAATAACAGATTTGGTCCCATTCATGCAGATATTAGCATAGTCAGTCAGGGAGACCAGGAAAATAATGATTCATTCAATTTTGATTCTTTTGCCTTTTTCTCTAGTCTTTCATGAGCCATGGCCAGTCCATTTCTTATAATGCCTGAGTTGGTGGTATTGAAACAGTGTGGCTTGGCAGAGCCTTCCCTGTTCCATGAAAATTAAGACGGATTTAATAATACTTTAGCTAATGAGTCTAATGCCTGTTTTAAGTGATGGATAGATTTTTAAAATTGAGCTAAGTCTGTGTATTTAAGGAACAGGTAGATAGAATCCTTTGGAGATCTAAGACAGCCCTCCATTGTCTTAGGGTACAGCAGGGTGTATATGAGGCAAGAAGATTTTTTTAAATCTTAGTTTGAGTAGATCTTTTGGGTGGATGACAGCTTCACGCAGCCCACCATTGGCCTCAGACATGCAGTTATGTGGGAGGAATTCTCTTCTGTGTTTCAGCTACTGGGTTGTCTCTCATCAGGCAGGATGGATGTGGGAGTGGTGAATCCAACTCTTTATGGCCATGGACATTGTCAGGATGACTGTGTGGGCCCTTCTAATGAGGCTTAGGGTCCCTTAACCCAGACCTCATCACCTGGTTCAAAACAATGGGAATTAGGAGAGGGTGCAGACCAATAGACTTGCTTTTAAGTATATGCCTACCACTGAGCTAAATCCCCAACCCCCCTATTCGCTTTTGTAGCCTGTGAAGTGTCTGCATTGCCTCCTGGAAATTCTGGTGATCATAGTCTGCAAGAATTTCAGAGGGAGGTTAAAAAGGAGGGGAGGATGTCTCCCATACAGTATCTCAAAAGAGGTCAAACCCAAAATAATAAGGGGTGTATTATATAAGGCATAGAGGAGAAGGGCTACCCAGTCACCACTAGTTTCCAGAGTTAATTTAGGCAAGGTCTCCTTGAGGGTCCAGTTTATCCTTTTGACTTGCCCTGAACTCTGGGGATAATAAGCACAATGTAGTTTCCAATTTGTCCCCAATACTTTAACAAGTGACAAAGTTACCTGAGAGATGAAGACTGGTCCATTGTCAAACCGCAGTCATGAGGGCAGTCCATACCTGGGGATGAGGTCTTCTGGCATCTTCTTGTCTACCATGGTGGTGACCTCTCTTCTGTTTTTTGGTGTGGTTTGGGAAAGCTCTGGTAGGATTAAAGTTACCATGGCTTCGGCTGTGAAATCTAACACAGTCTCTTTGGCAGCCTTATGGGCTAGCTTATTTCCTCCTTTCCTCTCATCCATGTCCTTTAGGTGTCTTGGGTAGTAAGTAGATCATGACTACGCTGAGGGGCAGCTTTGGTGCCTGTAATAGAACCAAAATCTGTCCTTATTTTTGATTCCTTCCACCGTGAGCAGCCCCCTTCCTTTATATATGAGTCCAAGAACATGAGCTGTAGCAAAGGCTTATTGGCTGTCTGTGCAGATGTTAGCAAGTTTGCCTTTGCAAGTTTTAGGGCCTGAGTCAAGGCAGTTAATTCAGGTTTTTGAGCCGAAGTCCCAAGAGGCAGAGCCAAAACCCGGGGAGGAAAGGCCAAATCCCATACCCTAGTGAAAGCAGCCTCCACTGCCTCATCCACATACTTTTTTCTGTCTTGCATAAAGCTACTCACATTCCTGGATCATTTCTGTATCCGAACAGGATGCCTTTCGGGTCTGGCCTCAGGTTCTCGATGTGGTTCAGCACTATCGAGCAGTCATTCTCTTTTTTTCTGTGGGAGAAAGGACAAGAGAGTAAAAAGATGAAATATAGGATGTTGATGACGAGACGAAGGGGAGCAGAGTAAAGAATGGACCGTAGAAGCATAAATGTGACCACGGTGTATTATGTGTAAATGTGGGAAGACCACAGTGGAATTCCTGACTTTCATCCACCATATTTAGCTCTATGAGGAAGAAGGAACTAAAGAAAATTGTCCGGTGGCTCAGACATTACAGAGATAAATTTCACCAGGCAGAAGCCATGATCAAGTTGATAGAAAATTTCTACCTGATTCTTAAAATTCTAAAATATTTATACAGAATAATATATGATGAACGTTAAAAGGATAAATAATTATGACATGAAATGAAATGTTTAATTTCTTTACCTTAATTGAGCTAGTTGCAATGATGTTTTTGTGAGTTCATTCCAAGAAAGTGATATTTTTGTGCTTTGTAGATTACAAATTTGTAAAAAAGGAAAAAAAATCAGTTCTTTGCTTATGCCCTCAAAATTCCTCGTAACTGTCATCTATCCAAACAAGTCATTAAAATTCTCAAAATATTTTGCACAAATTGATATTTAACTAAGAAACATAGACAAATTTAGTTTAATCTTTCAACAATTCTTAAGTATTTTGGTAAATTTCAAAATATAAAATATTTTATAATTGGGATACATATTTCTATATGAAAAAGTATACGTGCATATATTTTACATTATAGCCATTAGATATCTAGAAGGCAGTGACAAAATAATAAAATTTATAAAACATAGTACTATAAATAAAAAATTATAAATATATAAAACAACTAAGCACTATGAACTATATTAAATTTTTTGAATATATTAAGTTTTTCTATTCTTCGACATTATCCTACTTTTAACATCATTGTCAACTACCTATATTTAAGGATTACTATGAATTTGAAAACATCTTATGCAGACTATAGGGAATACATTTGGGAATTTTGAGATATTTTGTCATTTTCAGTGTACTTCTGTTCATAACCACTCATTTTCATGCACAGTTATAGAATATTTATAAAATGTTTTCTCTAATAAATTCTGAAAAGGACCCCACCCTCTAATTAAGCAGTAATACCTGTTCCAGATACACATAAATGGACTGACTTATAATAAACATTTTGTAAGTGACAGAAAAGCTAAAGTGTAGCAGTCTGGCAAAGAGGCCTTCAAATGGGTTCCAGAGACACTTGGAAATCAAGGAAAAATAGACAAAAGGCAGACAAGAAAAATAGACAGATTGTAGCAGTCACCAAGAGCAATACTGATGCCCAAGACAGATGGCTGAATTATCCACAATTGTTTATCCTTAAGTTTCAGGGAATGTTGACCTATAATTTAGAGCATTTTCTACACTAATAATAGTAAGTACCAACCGAAAAGCTATTTTTGTCTACCAAAATGTGTAAAAGAAAAAAAGTAAGGCACCGTCCAATATTCTGATGTTTAGTTATGATGATCAACATGAAAAATATCAGTACAATTAGGTAAGACACATCTATTATGAGATGCTAAAATTGAGGCCGAATGCTTGACACTCAATCGGGATGGAGAGAAATAATACAAAATGGTCTCAAGTAATTTAAAAAGTAAATCTTACTTTTTAACTCCTTTTCTTTTTAAGGTAGAACTATAGCAAACTTTGACTCCTAATTTTGAAAAAGATCAAAAGGAACAGAATTTAGTTGAAGGGATTTAAACTAGTATGTCAGAGACTGTCATAGTTTGTAGATATTTAAGAATGCTATACAGGTAATGCAAGTGTTCATCAGCTTATGAATAGGTAAAGGAAATGTGGCATATATGCACTGCACACCTTTGGTATGGATGGATTCCAAAATTTGCAGCAACAAATGAAAGGAACTGAAGGACACTGTTGCAGTAAATATTTAAAAAAAGTGGGGAGGGGAGGTGCAGAATGGTTCCCATGAATACACTGGCAATTGCCCTCTCTCCTTAGCTCTGGCTCAGGCCAGCCATTGGAACTAACGGTAATTTATCTCAGTGGCTCCACGCTGCCCTCAAGTACTTTCTGACCCAATGTTTGCACCCTGTGAGGCCATCCTGCCCTCACTCACAGCTCTTTTGGCTGGTTTCCATCAAGGGAGGCATACACATCCCAATTCCATGGCAACTCATTGTGTCCTGCCACCACACATTCTCTTGAACTCAGTTAAGTTGCCGCATGAAAGAACACATCACACAATATCCTCTGACCAATTGTTAAGATATAGTTTGCCCATCTAGACAACACAAAATCCTGTACACACCCATCCCTTAAGAATAGTCATAACAACGTAGAAAATGCAGAGAGGAATCTTAACATCTGCCGTCGTGTTCTCTCATCTCCCTCTCCCTACTAAAGCCTTCTCTGCCTCTCTAAAACTTTCCCCCAACCATGCTTCCTTTTCATCCAATGACAGTCCTCATTCTATCCTGTACCTGCCTTCACCTGCACAATGACAACCTACAGGACATTGAGCTAAGTGAAATAATACAAGCACAGGAAAGCAGATAGCGCATGCCCTGACTGTGTGAAGGAAAATCTCAGGACAAGTCATGGGTTAAATCTCTAGAAATATTTTTTTTGTCTTTTGTTTGATTGGATAATTTTTATTTATATTTTAAATGTTATCCCCTTTCCAGGTTTCCCCTCCAGAAACCCACTATCCCATATGAACTCCCCCTGCTTCTGTGGGAATTTGCCTTCATCCACCCATGGACTTTGTCCAAATTCCCCTGATATTCCCCTACACTGGTGTATTGATCCTTGACAGGACCAAGGGCCTCTCCTCCCATTGATGCTCAACAAGGCCATTATCTGCTACATATGCAGCTGGAGTCATAGGTCAATCTCTATGTATATTTGGGATAGTGGTTTAGTCCCCTGGAGCTCTGGGGTGTCTGGTTGGTTGATATTGTTGTTTTTCTTGTAGGGTTGCAAACCCCTTCAGCTCCCTCAGTCCTTTTTCTAACTCCGCCATTGTGGCCCTGTTCTCAATTCAATGGTTGGCAGCAAGCATCCACCTGAGTATTTGTCAGGCTCTGAATTTGTCTGTCTTAGGAGACAGCTATACCAGGCTTCTGTCAGCATGCAACTCTTGACATCTGAAATATTGTCTGGGTATGTTGTCTTTATATGGGGTAGAGCCCCAGGTGAGGCAGTCTCTGGATGGCCTTCCCTTCAGTCTCTGCTCCACACTTTATCTCCATATTTCCTGTTGTGAGTATTTTTGCTCCCCCTTATAAGAAGGTCTAAAGCATCCATACTTTGGTTTTCTATCTTCTTGAGCTTCATGTGGTTTGTGAATTGTATCTTGGGTAATGCAAACTTTTGGGCTAATATCCACTTATCAATGAGTGCATACCATGTGTGTTGTTTTGTGCCTGGGTCACCTCATTCAGGATGATATTTCTAGTTCCATTTCTATTTGCCTAAGAATTTCATGAAATCGCTTCCAATAGTTGAGTAGTATTCCCTTGTTAAAACGTACCATATTTTCTGTATACATACTCTGTTGAAGGGCATCTGGGTTCTTTCCAGCTTTTGGCTTTTACAAATAAAGCTGCTATAAACATAGTGGAGAATGTGTCCTTATTATATGTTGGAGAATCTTAAGCTATATGGACTGGAGTGGTTTAGGCTGGAACCTTAGGTAGTACTCTGTCCAATTTTTTGAGGAACCTCTAGACTGATTTCCAGAGTGGTTGTACCAGGTTACAATCCCCCCAACTATGAAAAAGTGTTCCTCTTTCTCCACATCCTCACCAGCATCTGTTGTCACCTGGGTTTTTTTATTTTAGCGATTCTGACAGTTGTGAGGTAGAATCTCAGGGTTGTTTTGATTTGCATTTCCCTGATGACTAAAGATGTTGAACATTTCTTTAGGTGTTTCTCAGCCATTCGACCTCCCTCAGCTGAGAATGTTTTGTTTAGCTCTGTTCCCCATTTTAATAGGGTTATTTGGCTCTTGGGAGTCTAACTTCTTGAGTTCTTTGTATGTATTTGATATTAGCCCTCTATCAGATGTAGGATTGGTAAAGATCTTTTCCCAATCTGTTGATTACCGTTTTGTCATGACAGTGCCCTTTACCTTATAGAAACTTTGCAGTTTTATGAGGTCCCATTTGTCAATTCTTTATCTCAGAGCATAAGCCATTAATGTTTTGTTTAGGAAGTTTTACCCAGTGCCCATGGATTCAAGGCTCTTCTCCACTTTTTCTTCTATTAGTTTGAGTGTATCTGATTTTATGTGGAGGTCCTTGATCCACTTGGACTTAAGCTTTGTACAGGGATATAAGAATGGTTCAATTTGAATTCTTCTACATGCTGACCTCCAGTTGAACCAGCAGCATTTGTTGAAATGCTACTTCTTTTCCACTGGATGGTCTTAGCCCTTTTGTCAAATATCAAGTGACCATAGGCGTGTGGGTTTATTTCTGGGTCTTTAATTCTGTTCCATTCATCTACCTGCCTGGCTGTATACCAATACCGTTCAGTTTTTTTCATTCTTGTTCTGCAGTAGACCTATACATTTAGTATGGTGATTCTCCTAGAAATTCCTTTATTGTTGAGGATAGTTTTGGTTATCTGGGGTTTTTTGTTATTCCAGATGAATTTGCAAATTGTTTTCTATTTCTGGAAAGAATTGACTTTGGGTTTTGATCGGGATTGCATTGAATCTGTACATTGCTTTTGGCAATAGGGTCATTTTTATTATATTAATCTTGCCTATCCATGAGCATGCAAGATCTTTCCATCTTCTGAGCTCTTCAATTTCTTTTTTAAGAGACTTGAAGATCTTGTCACACAGATCGTTCATTCATTTGGTTAGATTCACCCCAAGGTATTCTATATTAGTTGGGATGATTGCGAATTTTGTCTTTTCTCTAATTTCTTTCTCAGCCTGTTTATTTTTTGAGTAGAGGGAGGCTGCTGATTTGTTTGAGTTAGTTTCATATCCAGCCACTTTGCTGAAATTGTTAATCAGGTTTAGGAATTCTCTGGTGAAAATTTTAAGGTCACTTAAGTATACTATCATATCATCTGCAAATAGCAATATTTTGACTTCTTTCTTTCCAATTTGCAGCCTTCTTTTTGTTGAATAATTTCTTTGGCTAGGACTTCAATTACTATATTGAACAGGTAGGGAGAGAGTGGGTAGCCTTATCTAGACCCTAATTTTATAGGGATTGCTTCAATTTTCTCTCTATTTATCTTGATGTTGGCTACCAGTTTACTGTATAGTGTTTTTATTATGTTTAAGTACGGTTCTTGAATTTCTGAAACTTCCTAGACTTTTACCATGAGGGGGTGTTGTTTTTTGTCAAATGCTTTCTCAGCATCTAATGAGATGATCCTGTGTCTGTTTTTTTCCTTAAGTTTGTTTATTTAGGGGGGATTACATTATTGGATTTCCATGAATTGAACCATTTCTGAAACCCTAGCATGAAGCCTAATTGATCATGATAGATGATTGTTTTGATGTGTACTTGCATTCAGTTTGCAACACTCTCATTGAAGATTTTGGCACCGATATTCATAACGGAAATTTATCTGAAGTTCTCTTTCCTTGTTGGGTCTTTGTGTTGTTTAGGTATAAGTGCAATTCTGGCTTAATAAAATGCATTACGTAGTGTTCCTTTGGTTTTTGTGTTGTGGAATAGTTTGGAGAGTATTGGTATTAGTTCTTCTTTGAAAGTCTGATAGAATTCAACCTAAAGCCGTCTGGTCCTGGGCTTTTTTTGCTTGGGAGATTTTTAACAACTGCTTCTATTTCTTTAGGGGTTATGGGACTGTTGAGATCCTGAATTAACTTTGGTACTTGCTATCTGTCTAGAAAATTGTACATTTCTTCCAGATTTTCCAGTTTTGTTGAGTATAGGCTTTTGTAGTAGGATCTGATGATTTTTTTGAATTTAGTTACTGTTGTTATATCTCCCTTTTCATTCCTGAGATTGTTAATTTGGATACTATCTCTAGGCCCTCTGCTTAGTCTGGCTAAGGGTTTATCTATCTTGTTGACTTTCTCAAAGAACCAGCTCCTGGTTTGCTGGATTTTTTTGTATAGTTCTTTTTGTTTCTTCCTGGGTAATTTCAGCCATGAGTTTGATTATTTCCTGCCTTCCATTCCTCTTGAGTATATTTGATTCTTTTTGTTCTAGAGCTTTCCTGTGTGCTGTCAAGGTGTTAGTGTAGTCTATCTCTACTTTCTTTCTGAAAGCACTCAGAGCTACTCTTAACTCTGCTTTCATTGTGTCCCCTAAGTTTGGGCACGTTGTCTCTTCATTATGATTAAGTTCTAAAAAGTCTTTAATTCCTTTATTTCTTCCTTGACCACATTATCATTGAGTAGAGCATTGTTCAGCTCACATGTGTATATGAGCTTTCGGTCGTTTTTGTTGTTATTAAATACCAGCCTTAGTCCGAGGTGATTCAATAGGATGCATGGAATTATTTCTATCTTCTTGTATTCTGTGAGGCCTGTTCTGTGACTAATTATACGGCTAATTTTGCAGAAGGTATCACGAGGTGCTGAGAAGAAGCTATCTCCTTTTGTTTTAGGATGAACTGTTCTTTAGATGTACGTTAAATCCATTTGGTTCATAGCATCTGTTAGTTTGACTGTGTCTCTGTTAAGCTACTGTTTACATGAGCTGTCATCCATGCTGAGCTTGAGGTGTTGAAGTCTCCTACTATTATTGTGTGAAGTACAATGTGTGCTCTGAGATTTAGTAAAGTTTCTTTTATGAATGTAGCTGCCCTTGCAATTGGAGCATAGATACTCAGGATTGAGAGGTCATCTTGGTAGATTGTTCCTTTGATGAGGATGAAGCAACCTGACTTATCTGTTTAGTTAGCTTTTGGTTGAAAGTCAATTTTCTTTTATATTAGAATGGCTAGTCCAGCTTGTTGCTTGGGACCATTTCCTTGGAAAATTATAACCAGCTTTTTACTGTGAGGTAGTATCAGTTTTTGTGACTGAATTGCATTCCTGTATGCAGCAAAATGCTGGGTGCTGTTTATGTATCCAGTCTGTTAGTCTGTGCCTTTTTATTGGGCAATAATTTTGTTAGCCTAACAGAATATGTTTAGTGTTGTATTAATATGTATATTGACCATAGTTAACAATATATTCTAGGTTAAATTATAGTAATATACTTTATTTTATAGAATACAATGCATTTTTGCATATACATTTCAATTTTCAATTTTTAACACATTTTTTTAACATTTGTATCAGAAAAAGCATGATAAAATTAAGAAGATAAAAGATATCCTAATTAGGCCAGCGTAATGGTTCATGTCTTTAATTCCAGGGTTCAGGTGGTAAAGGAACAAAGATGTTTGAAAGTTTCTAGGCCAGCTTGTCCTACACAGTGAGCTCCATGGCAGTTAGAGTGTCCTGGTCTACGTAGTGAGATCCTGTCTACAAATAAACAGACAAACAAGAGGTATGCAAATTATATTATTGACAATTTCTATAGTATAAACAGAGACCAAACATCCCATTTTACCTCATGCTATACAATTATTGTCTGTTAAAAAACTAAATGGATTAGAATATATAAAAAGAGACTTCAATAATAATGATTTGATATATTTGTGATAAGAAATTTAAATAAAAGATTAAAGACATAGAAACATCATCCAATTTTGAGAACTTTTATATAAGATTTCCCTCAAATACTTGGTATAACAATTACATTGAACAAGGAACTATTATCATCTGATGTAATTTCGCCATCAGAACTTAGAAATTAGTATAAAACTTTCAAAAAGAAAAATGAAACAATCTTTTTTCTCAAATTTATTTTTATTTAACCTCAATTTGTTTCTCTCTTTTAAAGCATAGACAACTGAAAGTTTCCAAGAAATTGTAATTCCATCTTCCCAAGTAGATGCATAATGACACACACACACACACACACACACACACAAACACACACACAATCATATTCACACACATGCATGTAGAGACACACACTATCCATGTACATATATTTACATATATATTTGTTTAACTACAGATGTCTATATGGTTTTTGTACACTTATACATATTATTACCCATGGAATTCAGAGCTACAATACAATAGTTAAGCTAAGAAACCTTTCTGGATCTATGAATGTTCAAAGCAAATTTATCTGTCACTTTAAAGGTACATCTGACTTAGATTTGTCTTTGGTTTTCTAATGAATTTCCCCATACTGGTCAGAGGCAACTGTAACCCCCTTTCTGTTATGCTTTCTTTCTCTTCCTCAAGAAACAAGGGCTACAACAGAATCTGCCCAGCATGCTCTTGGGTTTAACTTAGAGAAGAAACTATCTTCCCCTTTCAGATGAGCATTTCTGTCGAGGTCTATCATGTCAAACAGATGGATTGTACAAATAACGCAAGGAAGGGATATTGCAGCAGAATTCTAACTCCATGTTTATCCAAATTACTACAAAAGAATATGCCCTGTATACTCTGTGTTTCAAAATTTTTGGAGGGTGGGGCCTGCTGGAATAGAGTTAAAGATTGCTGCTGTTGTTGCTGCTGCTGCTGCTGCTGCTGCTGCTGCCATCACCACTTAGGGAAGAACCCAAGAGCATAACAGATATCCTCAAGCTATGGGTTTTAAATGTTGTTTTGCAGAGACCATAAACACTAAGTTGTTAGAAAACATAGGACAGGCTTTTCTACGTCAGGTTATCAAATCTGTACACAATTGTTGTAGAATGAGAATTAGAACACATACAAATGTGCCTTGCCCTGTTCATGCTGTTGTTGCTTTTCTGGCTCTGCTAGCTCTACTTTAGGACCTCAGTACCATCACTTCACTACATTCACTTCCCAAAGTATCAAGTGGTAGGGGATGGAGGGACTTGCAAATTAATATATGTATTTAAAATAGATAATCTCTGTTTTCCTATCTCATTACACCACAACCCTGCGCCCCACCTCTAAGTCCTTAGGTAGGGACTTATGTCCTTCAGAATGGAAGGTGAATTCACATAAATGGGGCACATTACTGGGAGGCTACTGGAGGAAGAAAAGGAGACAATGCTTAGGTTGGTTGGGGAAGGAAGGAAGGAAGGAAGGAAGGAAGGAAGGAAGGAAGGAAGGAAGGAAGGAAGGAAGGCAGGCTCAAAGTGCCAGAGAAGTGTGTATGAAGTACAGTCAACATAAATGCAGGGGCTGAAAAATCACCATAAGCAGAGGCATCTGTGAGTGTGCAGACAGTGTGAATGTCTTGACTAGTACAGGTGGTGATGAGGAATGGATTCTGTACTCCTCATTCTACTAGACCTGGTAACATGAAGGCAGGCTTTTCACTGGGAGCTCCTGTCATTCTTCCACAGACATGCATGTGCAGCTTGTGCCACAGCTGGTAAGAACACAGAATTTCCCTTCCTTCACTGCTTTCCCCATCCTGAGTTTGAGTACCACCATTTGAGTTTGTGCTGGTGGCTGGGAAATGAAACAAAGAAGCCCCTAGTCGATTCTCATCATTGCCTGGGTATGGTTGGAGCAAGATGACCAGTAGTCTTTCCCCCTTGAATTGATTTTAAAGTGGGATTCAGATCAATAGTAAACCCTAGAAGACAAGACAGAAATCTCCACCTGGCTGTACCCAGGGAACAATATTTCACTCCATGCTGACAATGTCCTGAAGACCCATAAAGCTGAGCTCTGAAAGAACATGACCACAGGGTTCTAATTAGGACACTCGTCCATCTGTCAGGGACAGCCACCTTTGTGAGTCATGCCTGCTGGATGTTATTATCTTAGGTCTGTTGGGGCTCAGTGTCTAGATAAGTCAATTTCAAGTGCGGAAGTGAGGTAACTAAACAGTAAACTAAAGGCCTGTTTGCTTTGTCCATGTGTACTTGCTGATTAAAAAGGCAGAATTCAATAACAATCTTATTGTAGATAATTAAGTAAACAGACTTAGCAAAAAAAATATAGTATTTAAGACTCAGCAAATAATTATCTTTTTGTGAGATGAATGATGCAGTAATATTTGTCTGGGGAAATATTTATATAAAATGGAAAATTATAATTTTAAAGGTCACTGTAACATGAACAGTGAATTTTATCATGCCAGAGAATGTCTTCAATGGTCAGGTAAACTAACAACACATTTGGTACAGCCTGACCTGCTTGGTAATCTATACTTATGCGCTATATCTTTAGGTAATGAATTTGACTTTAATTGAGATTCTCTGACTTTTCTTAGAGATGTGATAGAGATTTCAATAATTTATTTTTTTTCTCACCTAAAGGACCTAGAAGTATCTACATTTGGGCTAAAGTAATGTTTTGCCACTAAATAATGACATTGAAAAAAATGAGATGTTTTTCTCATGTTTTCAAATAACAAGCATTTAGCACTTTCAAAATCCATGATGCTCTGCCATATTTTCTTCTGTGTTTATTGCTTATGTTGATCTTATTTTTCTTCTATAAATGAAAACAAACACCGAAATACACTCATATTTTAAAACATACTGGGCAGCACAGCATCCTTGAAGGCTTAACTTTAGAAACATGATTTGGGGGCGATAATGAAGAAAGGACAGATGTGTGGAAAAGCTGGGATAGGCCAGTTGTGCTATTTCTGATGAATGAGAATTATATGCTACATAGAAATGCAGCACTTACTAGTACATAAAACCAGGACTGGGTAGCTCTGAAGGGAGCAACCTCCAGTTCCAGTTATCTTGGAAGAAGAAGCTGTGGTCCCTAGTTTTGGAACACACCATTCAGTCATTCACAGCCACTCTTGCTTAGAACAGAAGATGACTTTTTCATGATTTGGGCCTTAACCCAGAAAAAGGTTTTCTCTGTCTGTGGATCAGAAGCCATTTCTGTTGCAATCCTTGAAATGGCTGTGCCCATTTCAACAAGATATATGCACTTAAGACTTCATTTGTTCCTCACAATATCTTTTCCCTCCAAATCACAATATTGATTTGGACCCTAGATTGTAGTTCATTAAATTTTAAACTAAGATCTTTAACTTAAAAACTAGAGATCTTGTTTATAAACACCTTATCTAACCTTGTTTACCATCAAAGGCAATTTGTGTTTGTGTGTATCCACAAACACATGCACCCATGGATATATTAATTGTTGGCCTAACAAAAGTAGAGAATTTTCCCTCTTTATCTCAACTTTGAGGTTAAAGGATGAATTTTTCCAGATCAAAAGGCACGTTGACACTAACTAGGAAGTTGAAATTTCAGTAATTCTAAGTTCTCCAACACTGTACCATTCACATACGAGACTCTGCTTCCTCAACAACTACTGCAAAGTAAAGTAGTTACAGCGTGAAGGACGTTTTGCTGAGAGATTCTGTGTTCTTACTTTAGAATTAGGTTGCCGAGTGGACAAGGGGAGATATGCATGCTCTCCATTTACTTCTAGAGCTTGTTCTTCCATGATTAATCCTCATATCCGGAATAAGTATGGGGAGAACTTTAAAAATTATTAATAATTTTAAAACTGGTGTTATGTGGTGTCGGGAGCGGGTGTAGCGGCAATCCCAAGATGGTGCCTGGGACTGCTGCCAAGTCTTACGATTAGCACCTGAAAGTAAGCCACGCCCCATCGGGAGAGCTGCACAGGTGCACCATGACGATAGATCAGGCCATGTGACGCCATGTGACGTGGACCTATGAACGGAGGTTACTGAAGACTGGAAGGTTGAGGCAGTTGAGGGAGGTTATAAGGGAGTGCGCTGGGGCTGGATTGAGACTTTGTTGCTGCTTGCAGACAAAAGGGTTCCTGAATAAACTGCTTTGAGAAGAACGTCATGGTGTCGCTCCTTTCCTGCTGCTCGGTGTTGGAAGCGACAATGTGGAATGTGTCTGTATGCCACTTGTGTATGTGGTCTCTGCTGAAGCCAGAAGTAGGCATCAAATCCCTTCAGAACTGAACTCCAGCTCTCAGATGAGAAGTCTGCAATCTTAACTGCCGCGCAAATACCTCCAGACCCTGTCCAATAATTTCCACTCACACATTGTAGAAAATGAATCACATTTTAGGCTGAATCACAGTATTTCTAATTAAAAAAAAAGATTGTTTTATGATCCTTACAAGGCATCCCTATTGCTGATATAGAAAAATATCTTACAATTATATATCACATAAAGAGATCCAACTTAGAAATAGGAAAAGAAAAACAGGAAAGAACATCAAAGACGAAATAGACCCTACAACATTAGAGTCTTCAATACCACCATTTTTTCCTTAGTCACACAGACACTTTATTTAGACTAACCTAATATGCAAACTTTATACTTTAAAAGGAATAAGGAAAAAAATCCCTATCCTATTTAAATTGGAAAGAATCACAAATCACAGTATAAACTCAATAGAAAATTGGGGAAAGTTATCATAATAGCAAAAGAAAGCATTGATACCCCTGGGATATAGCAATCTCTGATTAATTATTGAGAAGGCAAAGTATAAGAGAAATACACAAAATAAGGAAGTGGTAACTAGTAACAAGAGTACTCACCAAAACAGAGAAAAGCTGGGACAGCAGAGAACACAAGACAACATAAATGCCCATTAAAAAATGTCAACTAATGATATAATTTAGCCTTCCTGAAATTTTGCAATGCATTATAAACAAGATGAAAGCATGTTATAAAAATTGATATGTAGTATATTGTTAGGTACATATTGAAATCTGTAGACTATTTTATCCCATAGTATCTATACATATGTACTCAGAGCAATGTATAGCTATTAGTGCCAATTTTATAATTGAAGTTTATAATTTACGAATTTGATATATGAGGATTAGATTATTAGATTGTCAGACAATTTTTGATGATGTCTGTTGTGAGGTGCATATTATATCTCTGTACCCTCAGGATATTATTTAATATTGCTGGTCTCTAATCCTGTTATACTTTGTATCATGATGCCCTGTAAGGAAAATAGTTGCTTTTTAAAATTATATATAAACTTGCTTTGAACAGCTACAGTATTGTACATTGAAATGTGTAATATACCTTTTTTACAGATAATAATAAGAAATGATCACAATGAAGCATCTTTGGTGAAATTCCATAAGAATAAATTAGCATGGATTGTGATAGTTTGAATCAGCCTCTCCTATGAAGGTTGAAGAATAATCAACTAAAGAAACACCAGCAAGCATGCACAGACATTATGCTATATCACAGCAAGGAATGGCAACTCAAAACATTACTGTTTACTAAGTACTTCGTACTACTGATTCAAACATTAAAAATCCACAAATGCACTACAAAACATCCTTCACCATACTTTACAGCATTTGGTTTTTTGTCTAACCCTGTGATGATGATGAAATGTGAAGCTCATGGCTGTCCATAGTGTAAACCTGGATATATACCAAGGAAAAATTGCAAACAGAGACAAATTTTTAAAAATTCACATTAATTTTTTATTTAATTTTAAAACCAAAACCAGAAAAGATCCATCAAGTCATGAATCATTTATTTTGGTAATGATATAGAGATGCAAAGTGTTGCTATTTTCATGCTTAAGACAGTGAAAAGGTTCTCAAAGTTAAAATACAGATATAATTCAATTGAGGAAGAGCCATTAATGCTACATTCTTTGCTCAACCATATGAGACTATCTGGTACTAGCTGTGTATCACAAATGGATATAGAAAGTGGTCAAATTTAATATGCAGTATTCTAATATCAGAACTCACCATGGTCAGTATTTGTTTTAGAACAAGCAGAAGTGACAGTATTATCTTAAGCTGTAATAACAGAAATCAAACAGTTTTAGATTTTTTTGTTGTTGTTTTAATGATAGGAACAAGGAACCTCAATATCACTCATGTTAATTATGGGTTTGGGTACATAGATACTTGTGTAGTTATTGTTTAAAATCCAATTGACATTTTCAAAAGTTTGAATAAAAGACTATGGGAAGCTTTTAATCATTGTCATAAGGGGAAAACTAAATAACCTAATGTGACTTGAAGTTAAAACAAAGTGGTTAAAATTTTAAAAGTATTAAATTAAGAGCAGAACTTGGTTTTAAGTACAGAATTACTTGTTTCAATTTGTTGTGTAGTATCTCCAAATAGTTGATGGTGAATTAGTGCTATGATCAACTGCCATCTGGTGATAATTTATAAGATGAATCACACAGGAATCTCTGGGTTTCTGTAGGTATTTAGTGAATTAGAAGGACAAAGTATCCAGAAAGTATAATACTGTTCTCTACAAGTATTACAGTTAGACATTCTACCACTTTCATGCATAAATATTACTGACATAGATACAAATATACTCCATTTGAAATCAAATTTTACTTCATAATTCCTATGTCATTCATGTTAGATCCAATACTGTTTTAAGTTTTTCTGTGTTTGTAGAAAGAAGAATAGGTGGCATGCTTATTCAAATAATGAAAAACAAACAATGATCTTAATTTACAAAGTTCTGTTACACATAAAATATGCTTTAAAATTAAATGATTATTTTGGTAATCTGATAAAGATGAGTCTTTAAAATTTTAAAAAAATGGGTGGGGCATCTAGAGGGTATGACAGAGACTTCATAGAGGGGCCATGTTCAAGAATCAGTAAGAGTGACCTTGGCTTTGACTCACAGCACTGGGGACATAGAATCTGAAGAGAACAACCCTTTAACCAGGAGAGAACCACAGGGGAGTGATACAGACACCAACTCATCCATAAAATTATGGACCCCAAATCTATACTGTCTACAGGAAATGCAGGGAATGGGGATGGAGCACAGGCTTAGTGAATTGTCAAGCAATAGACCTCTCAACTAGACACCTATCCCATGAGCAAGCATCAATTCCTTATACTATTAATTTCCAGGAGCCATGAAAGAGAAGCTAAAAAGTAGCAGGTGATCTTCCTGAGATGGCTCCTCCATGAACTGTTAAAGTTAATGACTTAATTGCTTCTCTAAGCAAGGTTGAGAAGAATTTCATTTTAGGAATGGTTCCTCTACTATTATGCTTTTCCTGTTATTACTAGATATCTATAATCATCACTAGGTATTAGCTCACCTATTTAGCCAATATCTGCTGAACAATGAAAATGTACTACTGTCTTGTAGTGATGCTACATAGACAAACAGATGATTTTTTAATTCTTGATGATGATTCTATAAGGATTCCTAAAATTATATTAGTGATTATTAAGCTTGTTCATAATAGATCTGCTATTAAGTCCCTTTGATATAAAAATTCCAACGAGAAATCTGCCAGTCTTTGAGTATCACAAGTTAATTGTTTCTGATATAGCAATGAGGCAACTACCACTTAGAGTACATTCCATGAGGTTGTAAACTGATTAACAAAAGGTCATAAAAAAGGAACTAACAATTTACTATAGGTGGAAGGATAAAAGATAAAATATTCACTGGGTTTATCTATATGAAACTTTACTAATATCTCAGTCACAAAATTTTTAGCTCTCCATGACCCTGTAGAGGTGGTGATAGATGTTGAATGTTTACCCAGAAAATTTTTCTTTAAGGATATACATGTAAACATTCTCTATTGTAAACTTCTTATTTAATTTATGATTTGAATTTATATGAAAACTTGTGATGAACATTTTATCATGTAATCATGTATTTTGAAAGCTGTGCTGAGGACAAAGAAAGAAAACTTTTAAAGCAGAACTGAACTCGAAAAGAATTTAAAAGGCATAACATTGGAAGTAATGACAATGGAAGGAAGGGCATTATGGTTATCATATTAGAGCAGGAGGAAAGAGAAAGATTAGAAGATAGAGCAGAGAGAACTTTTTAGAAACTATCTTAGAGAATGTTTTGGAGGACTGAAGAACTTGGAAATAAAGGCTAAAACCTCTTTTCAATGTGTTCCTTTTTCTTCCTGTGTCTTAAACTAGCAGGCTGGGAGTTAGAGCTCCACTTTTCCTGTGGAGCAAGGACAAAGGCTACTTTACTTAATCACTTAATTCCTCTTCACCACACCCTCAGCCCCAGCTGTTTTACTATGAGGTGCTAAACTACAGACTCCAGAGACTGCAGGATCTGGCCTCAGAACAACTCAGATAGGCAAGTCAGCTACAGGAGCAAAGTGACTTAGATTTAAAATAGGAAAATGTTTTATTATTATACAACAAAACAAGACCAAGTCTTAACCCCACAGAAGCACTTCCCTCTCTGCTGCCTCAAGAGGAATAAAGAAAGAACAGCACGGGCCTGCCTACAGCAACTAATGATGCTCTGTTATGCTTGCAGACAGGAGTCTCTGAGATGCTCCATCCAGCAGCTGACTCAGACAACTGCTAGGACCCACATCCAAACAATGGATAGAGTTTGAGGACTCTTATTTTCATAAGTTGTATCAGAGATGTGGGTAGGACTGAGGGCCCAATGGGCACAGGAACTTCACAGGAAGAACTGGACTTTCAGGGCTCTCAGAGACTGAACCACCGAAGATCATACATAGGTTGGTCCTAAGCCCCACACACATGTATAGTAGATGCACAGCTCAGTCTTCATATGGGTTCCAAACAATCTGGAGTGGAGGTTACCCCAAAAGCTGTTGCCTGTCTGTGGGATATGTTATGCCAGCTTTTGATTTCTCTTTTCTTTTCTTTTCATTACTGAATAATTTTAATTAACATTTCAAATGTTATCCCCTTTCCCAATTTCCCCTTGGGAAACCCTTATCCCATCCCTCTTTCCCCTACTTCTAAGACGGTGCTCCCCCACCAACACACCCATGTTCTGCTGTTTCCCAATCTTGGCAGTCAACTATACGGGGCATCAAGACTTCATAGGACCAAGGACCTCTCCTCCCATTGCTGTCCAACAAAGAATTCATCTGCTACACATTTGGCTGGAGCCACCAGTCACTTCATGTGTACTCTTTGGTTGGTGGTTTAGTCCCTGGCAGCTCTGGTGCGTTTGGTTGGTTGTCGTTCTTCCTGTGGGGTTACAAACCACTTAATCTCTTTCAGTCCGTTCTCTAACTTCTCCACTGGGGACCCTTTTCTCAGTCCAATGGTTGGCTGTGAGCCTCCGCCTCTGTATTTGTCAGGATCTGGCAGAGCCTCTCAGGAGACAGCTATATCAGGCTCCTGCCAGGAAGCACTTCTTGGCATCTGCAATATTTTCTGGTTTTGGTGACTGCCTGTGGGATGGATTCCCCAGATGGGACAGTCTCTGGATGGTCAGATGGCCTTCCTTCAGTATCTGCTCCAGACTTTGTCTCCTCCTGTGAGTACATTTTCCCCCTTCTAAGAAGGACTGAAGCATCTTTACTTTGGTCTTCCTTCTTCTTGAGCTTCATGTGGCATATGAATTGTATCTTAGGTATCTGAGCTTTTGGGCTAATATCCACTTATCAGTGAGTGCATACCTTGTGTGTTCTTTTATGATTGGGTTACCTCACTCAGGATGATATTTTCTATTGTTTTTAATAGCTGAGTAGTACTCCACTGTGTAAATGTACCACATTTTCTGTATCCATTCCTCTGTTGAAGGACATCTGGGCTCTTTCCATTTCTAGCTATTATAAATAAGACTGCTCTGAACATAGTGGAGCATGTGTCTTTGTTATATCTTGGAGCATCTTTAGGGTATATATCCAGAAGTGGTATAGCTGGGTCCTCAAAGAACTCAAAAATTTAGACTCTAGAGAATCAAATAACCCTACTAAAAATGGGCTACAGAGCTAAACAAAGAATTTTCAACTAAGGAATATAGAATGGCTGTGGAGCACCTAAAAAAATGTTCAACATCCTTTGTTATCAGGGAAATGCAAATTAAAACAACCCTGAGATTCTACACCAGTCAGAGTGGCTCTCTGGTGAGAGCAGATGCTGGCAAGGATGTGGAGAAAGAGAAACACTCCTCCATTGTTTGTGGGATATAGGCTGGTACAATCACTCTGAAAATCAGTCTGGTGATTCCTCAGAAAACTGGACATAGTACTACCTGAGGATCCAGCTATACCACTTCTTTTTTTCTTTTAAATGGTCATATTCATGTATGCCATCATCATCTACTCTTACAGGAGATTCTGCAAACTCTATCCAGTGTGGTGATGTGTGTATAGTAAGCATTGTCACAGATTTCTATCAAACTGAATCTGAAGAATGGCCCCTACTTCCTGTCAAAATATTTTCACGTTCATCTATTAGAGTGACATGTCCTTATTCTACCCGCTTTACAATCCAGGGGTATTTCCTAAAGAGAAGCCTAGGTTTCAGACATGAGTGATGATTCATTTGGAGGCAATAATCATCTTCTAAACCAGAAATAATAGTTTATTAATTTTGCATCCCAAGTTTTTTAATTGTTTTTCTTTAGAATATATTTATAATCCTCGCAGTTGCCACGAAATGAGGGTGAACCTACATTGTCTGTGATCAATAATTACACCAGAGATTTCTGCAACTTATACTGAGACAGAGTATTGCCTGGCCTCACCTTCAAATACTTCTTTGATGAGCATGCTGCTTGGAGTTTTACCATCCACTGACAAGATCAGACAGCAGTAGACTTCATATAACTCGTGGTAACAACAGATGGGGTCTCAAAGGTATAAGCACTGTGAACTCCAATCACTCCTGTGTATTTCCCAGAGTGCTACAAACAGTTTCTGAAATTGAGCTGCCTGTAACCTTTGATCAGAATCAAAAAACTCTTTACCTGAAGGTCAGGAACCTGATATCTGGAAATCATTTATATAGTTTTAAGCTCCATCAAAGTCTGAATTTCTGCCAGAACACTTTTGTTTTTAAAAAAATGACATTATTTTTTTATATTTAGAAAAAGCTCCAGTCTGGCCTATTAAAAATTTTCTTTCTAACAAATTTCAGTTAATTTTGTAGTACTTTGGTAATCATCTAGGCTATCCCCTAGCATCTCACATAATTGCCTCTATTGAATGATTTTCCCTTTCTGGAATACTAATGGGAACTATAGAATTTATCAATAGTATATTGCACATAATTCACTACTAATTTTTTAAAAGTTATTCTCTTTTTTTCCATCAGCCAGCCTATATTCTTTAACTGTCTCATGCAATTTTGTGACAAATACATACTAAAAAAGAGCCTGTCTTGGCCCCTGCCTCCCAGCCCTCTCTAATTTTCATTCAATGTTATATTTCTCTAGGCCATAATAGAATACTTAATTAATATCTTGCCATGTAAACTCATATTTGATGATTTATTCATTAAACCCTAACATTTCCTGAGACTATTCATAAAAATAGTTTTGAATATATTCTGTTTCCTCCCAAATTTAAATGTCTGTGACACTTTCACCTTTCATTCAGAAGGGATAAACAGCAGTGTTTGTGTTTATTATGGTTCCAGGCTTTCTTCAGATTGTGTTGTCATTCTATATTATGGAAAGTTGTTAGTCAACATGGAGAATGAGAGATACAAGTTAGATGTAGAAGCTGGGTTTAGATTATAACAATGCTATACTCTTCATTTACAGAATTATAAAATTGTTAGCAAATATAAAATTAGACCCTCCAGAATTAGTAACTTACATTAAAAAATTATAAATTGTATTTTTCAAATTAGGTTTCTGTTTGTGGGAAAAATTATGAGCAAAACCAACTTGGTGGTGGAGAGGATTCATTTGACTATCAGGTGACAGTGTGTCATTCAGGTAAGCCAATACAGGAACTAAAGCAGAGACTAGAGGAATGCTACTTATTGGCTTGCTATTCATGGTTTGTTCAGATTTCTTTATTTTACAACTCAAGATCGGCTGCCCAAATTAGCTCATATAAATCAATAGAATTTCCCCACAAATATGACAATAGGCCAATATGAGAGAGTCAATCCTACAATTATATTTCCATTTTACCAGGTGACTTTATTCTGCTTCAAGTTGGCACAAACCAACTAGAACAAGCAGTATTCTGTCCAACCAAACCTGAGATCACAGTATTTCCATTCTGCTAACAATAATTAAAGTTGACAGATATGGTTTTGTATTATAAAAATACGAACAAGGTATATAGATGATGCATTTGAAGACTCTAATTTTATTCTACTGTCTGTTATCTGATTGTTATGTTATGACTGAAATTGTCTCTATGTAGGCAGAAAGGATCAAATTACTAGGATTTTTTTCCTGGGGCCAAGGGTGTGACTCAATGGCAAAAAGGTTGTTTTAGATATAATTGATCATTGGTATGTTTTATGCACAATACAAAAATACAAAACCAATGCCTGCCTTAAGAAGCTTAGGCAGTGATAAATGTCATATGATTGAAAATGGGAGAATTTATGTATTTTCTTCTGCCTCTTGAGTATTTGTCTCCTCATTGTCAAAACTGACACTTCAAATACCAACCCAGCTGACTTCTCTGTAACAATATAGCCAGAAGTAAACATTGGCTGTTAAAATAAAAATGAAAATGAAACACTGCTGTTGGCCTCTGTTCTAATGATCTAACATTCTTAGTAACAGGGGGGACATTTAACACAAGGATCTCTGGGAAGTTTTCTCTTCATTCAAGATAAAAATGTATTCAGATAATTTGACCTAGTATTAAAGAAAATACACAGATAAATATTTTGGATGAGACATGGGCTCTACAGCACCTGGACTTCACTAGCAAACAGACTTCACACATCTTGCTGTCGGGTTCATATGCCACCACATGATTGATCATTCTTTCCTGGACAATGCTGAAGTTCAGTCCCTGGAAAATCATGCTCACTCCTCAATAATGACAGTCAAAATTCTCCCAACCATTGTTCTTCCATACAAAAACAATACTAAAACCAAACCAAACCAAATCAAAACAACCAAACAAACAAAAATTTAAAAATACAAATGGTTACTAAAATAAACAATTAATTAATAATATGGTAATGCATTCTCCAGTAATTTCTCTATATGTTTTTAAATAATTAACTCTCCAATACCCACCCACCTCCATTTTTGGACATGCTAGAGATGTTATAGATCTTTTTGGACTTATCCATTGTCTGTCATACCATTTTCACTATTTATTAGAATATGTTTCTATATAAATTACTGAGGTACTCTATACCTCCTTATAAAAGTATCAAATCATTTTATTAAAGTAATGCATTAATATATACTGTCTCTCCTACATGAATTTAAGGATTCTGAGCATGGATTTTATATCTTATTCATTTTTATGTGTTTTATGGAATAGAATATGTGATGTACTACCACTCAGTACATAGGTACAAAATAGGTATTTTGTAAATAATTTAGCATTGTGATAAATTTATAAATAAACTGAGTAGTATTCTGTACATTACAATGGAGACTTATGATATTTAAATGCATATGCTTTAAAAGCACTAGGTAGTTTGAAGGAATGTCATAGACTTCCTATAATTGCACAAATATAATATAAATATATAATTAAAGTAAATAATATAGACCATAGTGGAAAGTACATCTTAAATTCAAATGGTTAGAATTAGGAAGACACTTGGCAATTTGAATCCCATGCAAGTCTAGCAAATAATTCATGTACAGGTTCTAGAATTCAATTTCCCATTTTTAATACTCGCTAATTACAAGAATAGTGGAAATAATGCCCTCTTCTGGGCACAGTTGCACATATTTGAACATACATTCATGGATGTAAACACTTGTGCACATAAAGTGAAAATACGTATTTAACACAAACATTCATTTTATTGCAGTGTCTCTGTATTGGACATCTATAAAATCCTCTCATCTGTTAAATACCTTACATCTACTTGCATTATCACAGCTTTTGTTTTTATTCCCTGAGCTTTCTTTGATTAATATGCAGCACACAATCCTTTTTAAAAGCTATAATATGCTTCACAGATCTGGAAAATGTTTTTAAACTCCTAGTCCTAAAGTTACACCAAGGCAGTGCATCATACTCTCAAGAAATTAATTTCCATAGGACACATCTAGTAGTTCTATATCCATTTTACTTTTTTTCTCTACACAGAAATGGAAAATTATTTCTGAAGGCATAAATGAGGGAAAGTGATGCATAAATAAAATTTAAGTCGTCTCAACTTCCATTTCCGGGTCACTGATTATGTTTCTACAAGTTGAATGGCTTCTTCATCTGTGTCCACTATGAAAGATCTTATCCATATTGGGTTCATATCTTCTCACCAAGATAGACCTTGCCCATATTGGATTCCACTCTTCCCAAAATGAAAGCCCTTATTCATATTGAATTTATCACCTCTGACTATGACAGACCTCATTGACACCTCTTGTGGGAGTTTGCTGATTTACCTAATGCCACATGGGAGATTTCAGTTGTAGAGTATGAGAAAAAAATGTACAAAGGACATATTTAACAGTTCTTCAGGAAGCATATCCAATTTCATTTATAATGGCTACAATGAACCCGTAGATCATCTCTCTCTTTCTCTGTTTTTAACCCATTCTGATCCTTGAAAAATAGGGAAGAATCCTTCATTTATCTTATATTGAAATGCAGTTAGAAAGAAATGTTTGTTATTCATTAATAAAGAGACAGATTCCAATATTGTTTTTTAAAAGTTCATTAATTCTGCATGTTATGTTTCTAGTGAAAATATGAAATAAATTTCATGTTTATGCTGTTGACATATATATAAAAACAAGAATTAATTTATCAGATTATATTATCACTGTGTCTATATATTTATTTTCAATTATATAAGGTCATGCATGTTTAAATTTACTTAAATAATAGTTGTTAAAATTTAATGTAATTAAATAATCATAAGGAGCTTACAGAAGGAAATATGCTTCCTCTCTAACTAGCATTGAAATGGTGTTCTGTTATATAGTCACACATGTGCAGTTAAGAACAGTCTCTGTCTTCTATTGTGTACATTTCAGATATCTCCATCTTTACACTGTAAATGCTTGCTGCTTGGCATATAAAGTCTGGAATAATATGGATGTATAGTCTCCTTTAAGTTTCTTGAAGGATCTACAGGTAGTGACTCATCAATTAGATTCTCTACAACTTCTGCTTAATCTCCTGATTCCTGGCGAATTCTTTTCCATTTGTTTTAGTGTATCGCATTTAATATTTACAAAATGATGGAATGTTTTTATTTTATTTCAGGTAGAACTGACTGAAGTATCTCTGGTTTATTTTGCTCTCATTTGTATGACATCAATACAATTTTAAAGACAGTAAAATATTTTGATGAATGTAAACATTTGAAGATACGTTGATTAATCCTGGCTTGACTCAAGGAATCATGAATGATAATTTAGAAACTGCTTTGATATAAAAAGGATTCTCCAGGGGGAGTATTAAAATGAATAAACTTCTATACTGTACTAATAATATATACCTATTTGTAAATAAATGGAATAAAATATACAAGGTTTATTATTAGGAACTTTAGAAATGTCCTCTACCTCTTTCTCAAATTTCTTTGAACCTACAGATTTAAAACCAGAGGAAATTGTTTTCTCATATTACTGTGGCCCATATTTCAAGATTAAGTTGTCTCCAGGTATCACAACCATTGGACATTCAAGAGTAGTACTGCTCTGCTTGTCCCAAGCTTCTGATGTTACCGAGATTCCTTTATTGAATGAATCTACCCTGATCTCTGCTCGTATCCTGTTGTGGTCTTCTCCTTGTCTTGTTCTAAGTTCTATCTGATTCTCTAAATCCTATCAATTAAATATAATAAGGCCTGTCTAGACAACTAAGCCACCATATTCTAAATACAATCACATTTATGAATGTTTCCTAAGTAAGGGTATTTTCCTATTAATACCTGATAAGTCCTGAGTTAATCATTTTACTCACAAAGGTAATAATTTTACGTTGTTAAAATTTGGATGAAAATCTGATTTTTCTGTACTCATGGTAATGAATAGCTCACAATGTTTCTAATTTATTTGATCAGTCAATTAATAATAAATTAACTAAATAATTAATTTAATAACTAATGTTAGTAAACATGCAAGACTGCTAGAACCTGCATGGTAGACCTAGGCTGGAGCAATCAAATCCATAAATAATTATGTTTTTCAATATAAGCCAATGAAAACAATCCCTCTGTGGCAACTATGGCTTTAAGGATGATGTCAATCTAACACTGCTCTATATCCTTGAATTGGTGACTCCATTCTTCCAAGGACTGTGTGCATGATAAGTGATTTGGCCTGGATGTAGATGTCTTTCCTGATCAGGCCCAATTTCTCATAGCAGAGATTGCAACAAATTGAACACCCCCTACGTATTGCCAACATTTACTGTTGCATTCATTATCCTTCGGCACAGCCACTCTTCTATCTTTGCACTCTCTTCCATCCTATCTTATTGATAAAGAACTTCTGAATTAAATTTTGTATTTCTATCATTGTATTTTAATACAGATTATCTTTTTATCTCTATTCAACATATGCCACATAGCTTCATGTTTCTCTCTTATATAACAGTGTATGACCTACCTCCCACTTTTGTTGTTATGTCTTACTCCAAAAATAACACCTCTAAAATATTA
This sequence comes from Rattus rattus, assembly GCF_011064425.1. Lineage (NCBI taxonomy): Eukaryota > Metazoa > Chordata > Mammalia > Rodentia > Muridae > Rattus > Rattus rattus. The sequence goes on along the minus strand of NC_046157.1, from coordinate 94,360,597 downwards.
TATTTTAAATACACCATTTGCTGAGTAATTAAAAGAGAATCTATCATTTTACCTTTATTTTAACAAAATGTTTTACTACTAGACAGGAATATTTTGGAGTGAAGTTTGAAATGTTGACAAAAAGTCTAATGGTGTAAAATTCCTCTCAACATTTTGGTACATGTTTTTCTTTTATTTGTCCACATAGAGTACACCCTGACCTTGCAAAAAAAATGAATTGAAAGAGGCTTCAGTACAATTTCTTTGTTGCCTAAAGTCAAGCAAACAGTAAGATTTTGCTATATGTCAGAACTCAATTAATCAAAATCTAAATGATGTTGATAAAGAAGTGTGCAAGGACAGCTACAGTAAGATACATAAATAGATGTATTTGATATGTGTGCATACACGGCAGAAAAAATTAGACTTCCTCATAAAGAACTGTGTTTTATATCTTCAAATAAAAAGTTCTGTGTACTATGACATCTTACAAAAGTAAATATTCATATAAAACTTAGTTTATATGTTTTCATTCATTATTGAATTACATGAAACTCCCTTTCTTTACAAATATTCAGGTATCTATAGTTACATTTTACATATGAAATAATGTTCTCTCTTTCCCAAACTAAAAATTAATAAAGAAATAAAAACATTTTCCTAAAATAAAATCGGTAACTTTCAGCTATGCTTTTTTAAATTATCTTTTATTTCACTCCACTCTACCTATAAGCATTTTTGGTACAGGGCTTGTTAAGAATTTTGGCAGTATATTTTCCTAAGGCTTACATATAAGTGAACTGTAGGCTTTGCATACAATACGTGTGGCAATATTCTAGCAAATAACACACTTACAAGTTCTTGAAGCTATTATTCTGTATATGGTCTACCATCAATTAAAAATTGTAGCTAAAAATTGCAGAATTTTGGCTGTTTATGGTAACAGAGAAATTAGACTGATAATTTTGTTGCAGAATATTACCTAAGTTTTTTGGTTAATATTGTGGTGAATTCATTTAATCACAACAAGCTTGTCATGGTCACATTCAGATGTTATTAATTCCTTGTAACCAGTTCTTTCCTTCTGTGTCTTGGCCTTTTATAATTCTATGACATCCTTTACAACTTAAAGTAGACATTAAGCAATTTGAATAATTATACATTTTTGTTGTTACTTTCCTTATCCAATTGACCAAATACCTAACTAAAACAAAATAAGAGTAAAAGGTTCATTTAGAGCAGTTTTTCTCAACCTTCATAATTCTATGACATTTCAATATAGTTCCACATGCTCTGGTGATATCCAAGCATAAAATTATTTTTGTTGTTACTTCATAACTGTAATTTTGCTACTGTTATTCTATGAGAGATAGAATTTTGTCAAAGATGTTGTGACCCACAGGTTGAGAACTACTGATTTAGACACATAGGTTCAAAGAAATTTTAGTCTATTGTAGCTGAAAAGTCCTGACAGACTGGCCAGTCCATGGAAGTGCATGTTTGGGACAGTGACAGTTCATATTCCTTCAGACCAGGAAACAGAAAGCAGAACTAAGAGATTGGACTGCTGACCTTCAAGTCTAGACCTTAGTGTCTTCCTGCCAAATAAAGTCACCTCCCAAAGGTTCCTCCCATACTAATCGAAAAAACAAAAAAAAAAAAAAAAAAAAAAGAAGACCCCATAGGCATTTCCACAAGTCAATCTGGTATGTGGAGGAGAATTACATCAATTATTTTGCCTCTTCTAGGTATTTCTAATTTGTTTCATTTTAAAAAACTAACCAGGATCCCGTAACATTATCATACAAATTAAAATAAAATTTTCTCCATAATATATAATTAGGTTCTCCTGTGCAAAAAAAACAAATACATTAATTAAAAGGGAGAAATAAGCATTACAATTTATATAATTTATATTTCTCTTTACCTATGAGCATATACAAGGATGCTAATTTGAATAAATATCATTAGAGTTCAAAAACGTTATTTTCTAAATGCTGATAGATTTTCATTTTATTAGTCTCCAGAGTGAAAAGAAAGTATTACTTTTGGCTTTGTTCATGCAGGAGAATGGAAGAATTACTAGAGTGTTTAGTTCTGAAGACTAGATTTCATATTACACATTTTAATTGTCCTCAGTAGGATGCCTTTAAGAGTACGAAATGTGGGGTTGGGGATTTAGCTCAGTGGTAGAGCGCTTGCCTAGGAAGCACAAGGCCCTGGGTTCGGTCCCCAGCTCCGGAAAAAGAAAAAGAAAAAAAAAAAAAAAGAGTACGAAATGTATGAAATGGTATGGTCACTCTTTGTCTTCAGTGTGACAAAACAGACAGTAATGTAATATATATGTATATATATTATATATATATGTATATATACATATATATATATATATATAACTCATGAAAGAGATGAAAAAGATCTTAAAGGCTGTCATTGATAGATACTGGATAAGTTTGGTATTACTATTACTACTGTTGTTATTGTTGTTGTTGCTTTAAATGTCAACCTAATTAACTTCAATTTATACTGGCATTATTCTTAAAAATCTCTTTCTCTTTCCTATTCTATAAATAAGATATAATACTGAGCTTTTAGATTTTCATAGTGTGTGTGTCAATAATTGACCATATATATGGTCCTTTGGTAGTCCTTAGGGTTATATTTTGTGTGTGTGTGTGTGTGTGTGTGTGTGTGTGTGTGTGTCTGTGTGTCTGTGTGTAAGAGACCTATTTCTCACCATAAAGATTTTATTTTCTATGAATAGAAACTTACATACAATTCTAAAAATATCAAAGTGCTACACTATGACAAGCCAGTGAAGCATTCTAACAGTTGAAAAGAGAGGGAATTTTCAGAGAAGAGACAAAAGTAGAATGATATCTTTTTTTTTACTTTTTAAAATTATTTTAATCTTTTTTTTTACAGTCCAGTCATTATCCCCTCCTGTTCCTCTGTCTGACAGTTCCTCATTCCATTCTTCCTCCCGTCTCCAACACAATGTCCCCACTCCCCATCCCATCCATCCTGCACCTCCCATTCCCCACCCATCTCTCCTCATCACCCTACCAGGCCTCCCTGGGACCTTAAGTCTATCAAAGGTTAGATGCCTTTTCTCTCACTGAGGCCAGGTCAGGCAGTCCTCTGCTGTATATGTATCGGGGACCTTGTATCAGCTAGTGTGCTGCCTGGTTGGCGGCTCAGTGTCTGAGAGATCCAGGTTAGTTGAAACGGCTGGTCTTCCTATGGTTGTCCTCCTCCTCAACTTCTTCCAGCCTTGCCCTAATTCAACCACAGGAGTCCCCGACTTCACTCCATTAGTTGGGGGTAAGTATCTGCATCTGTCTTGGTCAGCTTCATGTTGGGCCTCTTGAAGAATAACCATGCTAGGCTCCTGTTCTAGATTCCTCATCTTTTTTTTTTTTTTTTTTTTTCCGGAGCTGGGGACCAAACCCAGGGCCTTTGCACTTCCTAGGCAAGCGCTCTAACCACTGAGCTAAATCCCCAACCCCTAGATTCCTCATCTTAAAGATGAAATTTTCAGCACCCTGTGCTAGTTAGTGTACATGTACATAAGACAGGATCATGTAGTAAAAACACTAGAAGACATTGAAATAACTGCAACATAAAGTTAATTGAACACAATGCATTCTGAGTATGTCTTATTTCTTAGTTTTAGACTAAGGCTCATTTTATTGACTTAACAATTCACAGAGAAAATCCACATGTATGCCATTGAAACACAATTACAAGATCTTACTTGAGGGTAAGTTTGATCTTTGCTGGGAAGATTAAACCACTTGTTCATGTGTTCACAGTGGTACCCACTCTAGGGACTGCCCCATGTTCCTGTAGAACACAATTGCTCTTGATACTCCCCTAAATAGCTCTGGTGATTACAAATCACAGTGTTTCCAAGAACGGGTTTCTCCTCAGTTCTTGCCTTCCCAAAGGAAAAAAAGTCAGTGAGATCCAGATAGTTTCTCCAGAAGTTTTTTTTTTTCAGTCTGTTTCTTGTTTGCTTTTAGTAAAGAAATAGAAAGCAGATAGTCCTTAAATGAAAGAAGGTAGTATCTTGTTTGTATGGGGGTTAGTAACAAAGAGGAACACACATTGTTCCTTTTTTAAAAATTATTTCTTTTACTTTTTGATATTAGACTACAATTACATCATTTCCCTTCAATTTCTTTCTTCTAAACCCTCTCATACATTCTACTTTGCTCTCTTAGAGTTTCATATTGTCTTTTAAACATAAATACATATATACATATAAAAAACACATATACACCCAAACACATGCATAAAGCCTTCTAGAACAAGGGAAATTTTCTATTCTTGGCAATAGCATACCAACTTGCTATCTAATATCAAAAATCTAGGCATTGTGCATAAGAGAATTTTATAAATATTATTTGGTTGGTACCTTCTTTGTGGGGACTGGGTGATTCTTTTCACCACAAATAATGGTGGGCCAGATATTCCTTTTAGGATCTATATTTCCTTGTTTCTTTAGAAAAGCCAGTTGAAAAGTGTGATGTCATAACCACTGTACAAGGATAATGATTCTATCTCTTTTGAGAATACAGGTCATTCATTAATATTCAAAGTGTTACAATTGGGAGAGTGACATGATGACTTAATTTCTGATATAGTTGGAAAGATCTACCTGGAGTTTCAAGGAACTTGATCACAGAAGAACAATCTGTCCATCGGGAGGTACAGCGACCAAGATAAGCTGCAGTTTCCTTAGTTGACTCATTTCTACCTCCTCCTTAAACCAAGACACACAAGTGTAGACAGATAAAGTATAAATTTTTCTTTTTTGTTTTTAACTACTTGCTTATTTGATATCAGCCCCTTATTCTAGCTACATGAGACAGACCTTTACTTATTCCCTTTGTTCTGTGTAGCACTCAGCTTCTAATAGTTATTCTTATTGAGTTTGGATGGGTTTAATGGTGTGTGTGTGTGGGGGGGTGTGAATGAATGTATAGGTGGAGGGGGATTTCATTCCAACTGCCATTGTTTATTTTTCCCATAATCCTATTGGCGTGTTCTCTGCCTCTGAATTTGTAATCTGGTGAAATTTGTTTAGTCCCCTCTCCTCATACCAATCTGCCTTCTACTCTTAGAATTACAGGCAGGCCACCATTGCCATCAAACCTTTTTGTGAATTCTAGGCTTTGCAACTCAAATCTTCATGTTTCCTTGTCATTTAGTCATCTCCACACAACTTAATAAATGAGTTTCATGAATTCAATCAGTTCCTACATAGTAGGCATATAATTATGCTGTGTTTCACGTATTTTTATTTTACAAAATAACTGCATAGAGGATGCAAGTTAAGCTCCTTTAAAAATGTTTTGGAAATTCCTTTATCTTAGGCATTCCTGAAGAATTAAGGAGGTGAGGGAAATCCCCAATCTCATTCTGTTAACCATCTGTTTCATAATTTTCTGTGAGCTTATTAAAACGCAGGCTGTACAATATGTCCTAATTTAATCAAAATCCCCAGGACTGGGTCTACATTTGGGCTTCTTCAGATCATTAGTATGCAGAAATTGATTACCAAGTTCTAGAGTAGGAGGCAATTGAGCAAAAGTGGATGTTTATAGTTTTCTTATGTCTATAATATGATACATGTGTATTTATTTATGAGAATATTAGAGAAATTTATGTGCTTGACTCTTGAGCACCATAATTGGTGCTCTACACCCAAACACCAGAAACAAGTTTGCACTGGTTACTAAAAGTTGAGGAATTTCACAATATGAAAAATTATATCAGGATGTTCACAAAATTAAAGATCCAGTGATATAGGCTAATTCCTCTTTTTCTTTCTAAATTTTAAATAAAGTTTTCCTCCTATTTCTCATGAGAATAGAAGACTAGTTTGTACATATTTATTCAGCCCTTTGGAAACTTCTACGTCAACAACATAATGCCTAAGAAGCCCCTGAAATTTCACTTTATACCATACTCTCAACACACATCTTAAACGTCTCTTAAGAATTGCAGATATAAACCAATCTTCAAGAGAATTTTCAGGCTTTTGATGACTTGTTCTCATTTTACTTAATAATAAAACTTTCAAGAAAAAGACAAGTTAAAAAAAACAAAGAAAAAACAAGTTGATTAACTCATGGTCTGAGAAGAGCTGGGTAAGGGGAAAAGCAGGAGCAAAATATGTCGCAAGTATAAAAGTGTTAAATAAAAAAAACTGTAAACATAAAATGTTAAATGTTCTTACTTCTTCTCTAGTACAAAAAAAACTTACATTTTTGAATAAAAAATGAAGCCATGCACAATAACTTCATGAGCTAGATAAGTTGTGAGTTACAGTGTAATTTCCTCCTTCTCTGCATGTACATTTATCATAGAATATTGATCTTCTCACATGTAATATTCCATGAGTCACCACCAATTATAGTGCTGATTCAAATGGAAGGCTGGATTCAAGTACTGGTGTTATTCGTAAAGTATATATGAGTTATGTTTCATGGCAATAAATTTCTGTAGTGATAGTATTCATTTTGCTGAAATGTAGACTATCTACCAATTTAGTTAAGAAAAGAATACTCTTAAGCCAAGTAAAAAGCATGAATATTTCAATCATCTCCCTAATGGCATTTATCTAGATTTAAGGTTCTGATTTGGTGTTGTTGCCATTGAAAAATTATTGAAACTGCTAGACATGTGATTGCAGAATCACATATATTCTAACCTCATTTGCAGGTAAATTGTGAAGCATGTACCAAGTAATGTGTAGGTAATGAAAAAGGGAATCCAGTGCTTAGAAAACCAAACTACACCAACAACGATAATCTCTGCTCATTGCATGATTTTGCTACAAGTTCACCAACAGGAAAAAGAATTCTTTTATGTTTAGTTATTGAGATCTCTAATTCTCTTTGATTTTTAAATCATCTTTAAAACGAAACAAATATTGTCTGATTTTTCATTTGCTTTTAGGGACAAGAACATTTCTCCCATTTTTCTTTATAATCTAGTTAGAACTGATTTTACATCAGCTTTTGTGACCCCTGTACCCAATCGTCTTGTAGACTGAGTAAAAAATTAGACTCAGACCTAATCGAAGTCTAAGGGCTACATCTACAAGTCAAGATTTAATGACTCACTGCTAAGAACTTGCTTAGCAAATGAATCTCTGCCTTTAAATTGTATAATGGTACACATACAAGATAAAGTGTATCAGAAACCACTGTGGCATTTTACCTGATAGCATATGATGTTTAGTTGGTATATTGTCCCCACTGTCATATCTAATACCCCCTTAAACTCCTTTTACTGGCAAGCTTCCAAAATTAGGTTTCCACACAGCTTCTCAAAAAGCATTTTACAGCTAGGTATCTCCCAATCAGAGAAGCATCTTCCTGCAGTAAATGGCAATTAGCAGAGAGATCCACAACTGGAGAGCATGCAGATGCAGAGCAAACTCAAAAACTCAGTCTTAAGTGGGATGTCTTTATCAATGACCTCCCTTCAAGGCTTGGGGATCTAAACAGAAGGGAAGTCTGAAAGAATAAAAGATCCAGAGCTTATGAACAACTTCAAAAAGCATTATTTTCCTAGCACTTCATGGTTGATGCTCACATGAAGTCAAAGAGACTGTGACAGCATGCACAGGACCTGCACAGGTAGAATGCAGATTAGATCCCAGCACAGACAGTGGGAAGTGGACACAGAGTCCAACACCTATCCAAGAAGCTATTTGCAATTGATAACTTCTAGGAGAGGGAAAAAATGTGTTTTCTTCAGTGGAATGTACCAGATATATTGACCACACTACAGGACAGGCATTATGTTCAAGATTAGTTGGCCAATATATTTTGGATTTCAGGGTTTTTTTTTATTATTGATGATAATGTTGTTTTGTCCTTTATTTAAGAGAACAAAATATAGGTGATTATGGAAGCAGGAGAGAATCTCGAAGAAGTTTGGGGGAGAGAAAATAATATGATCAAAATATGGAATATGAAATTCCCAAAGAATAAATACTAAATACTCAAAAACAAAGAAACCACAAGATATAATCATTCAAAATTATTTTATTGGTAACAATGTATTATAATATACAATACACATTTTCTGTAAATATTCCAAAGTAAGTAATTTATTTTGCTTAAGCTGAAAGAAAACAATATGTATTTCTACTTGTTTTTTGAAGAACTTAAAAGTTCATTAGACAACATACATTAAAAGCTTTTAAGAAGCTTAAGCAGTTACTCTTAACTGTAAGAGTCTGTTACTACTCTTCTAAAGGACCCAGGTTTGACTCTTAACCTCCTGGTCAGGGGCTAACAATTGCCAGCAGCCCAAGTGTCTAGGAATTGATGCCCTCTTCTGATATCCATGGGCATTTGCCTGTACATGGTACATGTGCATAGACTCAGACACACACATACACACCCACACACACACACACACTCTCACACACACACTACATAAAATAGTAAATAATATATTAAAAAATTAAATATTTTCAAAACATATGTGGAAATTTTATATACACTTAAACTTTGTTTCATCAATATACTTGAATAGAGCTTTTTGCCACTAGAAATATTTCTCAATGCAAATGTCAATATCATAAGAAGAAACCAGATGGATCCTTTATGTCCACAAAGTTCTGTTCATATGTACACTCTTGTTTACATACAGAAAACATTGCAACATCATTGAACGATGTTTTTAAATACCCATGAAATTATTTTTTTTTCTTATTCGTCATCAACTCAACACCCGACAGTAACCATTTCTTCTATTTTTTTCAGTGAGGTGTCAGCATGGAACGAGATGATGAATGACACCCAGAGAGCTGCTCCCAGCAGTATTTTTGGAAAGGGCATGTGTTCAGTTCAGCATAGTTTATGTCAAAAGGTACAAACTATACACTCAGATTCTCTCTTGAAGCTTGAAGGTCAGAGAATGACAGTGGAATTTTTTAAAGGTATCTGTTGTCCATGCTTCTGTTTATGACTTTGCCCTACGAAAATATCACTTAAGGAGCTATTTGTATTTAGAATGAAAAAAAGTAAATGATCTGTTCAAAAATTGAGTCTTCACATAATTATGTTCAACAGACTGGGTTGCTTATAAAGTCAGAATGTCATCATTAGTTGAGAGGAAGATTCTTTACTGCATATATACTTAATTAAAACATGTTATCATTTAACAAATAGTGACCTCTAATTATGAAGTATTCACATTTGGGGCTGGAGAGATGGCTCAGTGGTTAAGAGCACTGTCTGCTCTTCCAGAGGTTCTGAGTTCAATTCCCAGCAACCACATGGTGGCTCACAACCATCTATAATCAGGTCTGGTGCCCTCTTCTGGCCTGCAGGTGCATACATGCAGACAGAAAGCTGTATGATGTATGCATAATAAATAAATAAATAAATGTTTTAAAAAAATATTCACATTCCCCTATTGTTTGGTGAGGTTCTAAGTCTTTGTATTCTTTTAATTATTTTTATAATGATCTTTCAATATCTTTGTTTCACAGATTTCCTATACCTATTTCTTTTATTTTCCAGAAATATCAAAATAATTCTGGAAGGTGAGTATTGATTATATGTGAATATTAAGAAATATGTAGGTAAACATCTATCTGGAGATGAATTACTTTACTTTCAGACAATAAAATGGGTCTCAGAAACTTTGGGCTATTACTTGGTTACCATATCCTGGAATGAAAATTTTAGTCCTATAAACATACTGCAAATTCTCCAACACACATACAGTATATATTGCTCTCAATCAGTGTCTTTTTCTTGGAATTCCATCTCAACATGCACACTAACTAAACTTCTTAGCATGTTATCATTGCACATAGTTCTGTGATTCATAAGAATATCTTTTTGTTTATATCTTTTTCTACTATTCGTCTACATGGATGTTACCTCTTTAATAGAAAATGAGGATTCAATGGTATGAATGCCCATGACAACTAACTTATTGATCACAAATCTAAAACATAGTCACAATAATTTGGAAAACAATAGTATAGATATTACCTATAACAGCGGACGTTATTCTCAAGATAAAGAAAAAACAGCATATAGGAAAAAATATTCTGTATATTTTTGATAAAATTGGGACTAAAGCTAAAAACTTAGTGTCCTACAAGCAGTAGTGGTTTGGAAAAGGATGGAAAGAACTGAGGCAGGGACTGTGTTGCAAATATAAGGAGTTCTATAGCTTGAATGTGTCTTTGTGAATAGTTCTTCAACTCTATTCCACTTATCAAAATGTGAACAAATAAAACAATTAGTTATGGGGAAAATAAACAACATGCTTGGGCTCTGTTCTTTCATGTAGTTTCTATCAAGTGAGTATTCAATTTGAGCCTGACTACTCATGGATGATACAAGAACTGGGAGTAATTAGAGTGGATGAGATTGGGCTAGAAGCCATCAGGGGCCGGTGTCCATCAAAATACCCTGGACTGAACAGGTAAGGACTGCAATTGAGATGCAATTTCAAGTCTTTTATCTATACAGCATTGAGTAACTCACAGTTTGAAACTTGATATCTTTAATCTTTGCCATCAAGCATATGCATTCTTAAAAAAAATTGAGCACATAATCAAATTATGTTACTAACTCTCTAAAGTAGATGTTAATTAAGATCTGACAAATATAGAAAAATAATCACAGACATGATAACACGACAACATCCTCAAAAGAACAAAGCTGTGGTATTTATTCATTCTTTCTTTTGGTGCTAGTGATTGAATTTAGGGCCTCATGCACACTAGACAGGCACTCTACCCTCAGTACAACAGAGAAAGAATTTGAGAAAATAAACTGGCCAGTTCATCCGGAGCTGAGGGGCAGCCATGGAGCAGCAGGGATCAATAAAATGTGCTTTTGTTACAAATCTTGAGATGTTTGTTATTTATTTGTTTAATTTTTTCTAGAAGTATACATTTGAAGGAATATCTATGGATATAGACATTTTCAAATGTAAATTAGATTTTTTTTTCTGGAAGTAGTACTTAGCCAATTTTTCAAGCTTCTGTAATTCTGTCTTGCTTCACAGCAATCTCTGTTTTAAACAGTATGTATTTATGTATGTATGTATCTATATATGTATGCATGTATTATGTACTCTGTGTATGTCTGGGTGTGTGCGTGTGCATGTGTGTGTGTGTGTGTGTGTGTGTGTGTGTGTGTGTGTGTGTGTGTGTGTGTGTACTTAACCCAGAAGAACTTCAAAGACTCAGTCCTATCCATCCACCAGGTGGGGCCCAGGGATCAACTTCTGATTTGGAGTCCTTATGGTAAGCATCTTCGTTTTGAGCCATCTCTCCAGTTCCAAAGACAGCCGTTAATGGATTATCTTAATAGTCATTACCTTTATATTTTCATTTTCACTTGAGTGTATCTTAATTTTCCTCTCTGTTTTTACAAATCATGCTGTGTGAACATGTTTTGCTGTGCTGCTATTTTTCCTCTATTACAGAGGAACTTCATACAATTTTCAATTTTCTTTCTGTGTTTAATAATCAAGTATAAGTCATTACTTATCTTTTCTCTGCTTCCTTTTGACATACTTACAAATTACCAGTTCTACTTCTTTATTACCACTCAAATTTGATGAGTTTTCCTTAATTTAAAAAATTGTGATCATAATTATAGTAATTTTTCTTTCCTTCCTCCAAACTCTGCAATATAAGCACTTACCTTGATACTATACCACTTTATTAATGGCAAAGATTGAGAAAAGTTGGTTTGATTGTGACTCTCTCCATAATTTTTTTTATCTGGTTTGTCCAGTATTTTTCTGCAAGGAGTACAGAATCATCTTTTCAATAGCTGGCTGTTTTATTATGATTTAAATGTTGTTAGATAGCTCATTGGTTGGATGGGTAGATGATAAAGATAGATAGATGATAGATAGTTTGCTAGATGGGAGACACACACACACACACACACACACACACACACACACACACACACACACACACACACAGAGAGAGAGAGAGAGAGAGAGAGAGAGAGAGAGAGAGAGAGAGAATGCTTAGTAGTTTGAATAGGAATTATAACCAAAGAGTCAAATACATAAATGTTTGATTATTGATTATTAGGGAGTGTCACTACTAGAGAGAGATTAGGATATATGACTTTGTTAGAGTGGATATGGAACTTTTGGAAAAAATGTGTCAACTGGAGCAGCCTTTAGGGTTTCAGCAACCTAAGACAGACATAGTGACTCTTGCTCTTCCTGCTCCCTGTGAATCTGTATGTACAACTCTGAGATTCTTCTCCTTTTCCATGCTGTCTGCTTATCGCAATGCTTCCCACTCTGTGGAGAATGGACTAAACCTCTGAAATATTAAACACATCCCAATTAAGTGCTTTCTTTTATAAAAGATGCTACACTCATGGCATCTCACTATAGCAATAGAACATTGACAAAGACAAAAGATGGTACTAAAGACTGGACCATTGCTGTGGCAGGCCTGAAAATATTGCTTGTGGCATAATGTGGACTTAGGGTTTAAATCAGTTGAATACTTTCAGTTGGTTTTAGTGTTGTGGGTAACATGGAAGAGAGTGATGCTCAGACCAATATAGATTATGAAGGCCCCACTCAACACATTTCAGATGAGAAGATTATTAAAAAGTGGCCTAGAAATCATTCTTTTTATATTTTGATATTGCTTCCAGATCTTATCCAAAAATAAAATAAAATAAAATCTGCCTGAGGCTAATTGAAGAGTTTTAGATTAGTGGCATTGACAGAGATCATCTCAGGGCAGCCTAGTATTGACTCTGTCATATGGTTACTAGTGGTTTTTCTTCTGGAGAACTGTTGTTGTAAAAATATAAAAAAATAAAATAGTTTTTTCCCTGCTCTAGGTCTGGCACCACAGTGCCCCAAGATATCTGATATCTTAGTCTCAATCAGCAAAACCTCTCACCTGCTCTGCTCCATCCCATATCACACTGCCGAAAGTCTCTCTCTGAGCTTGGCAACAATTTCTCTACCTATCTAGTTCCCAAGGTGGGTTTCCATGTCAGAAACACACAATCTAACTCTGTGACGTCCTACACACTCTCCCAAATTCAATTCTCTACATGAAAAAACACACATCACAATAACCTCTGATCCGATTGATAAGCTATAATTGCCCACCTAAACATACAAAGCCCTGTACACATCCATCCCTTAAGAACATTCATAACAACCTGTAAATATACAGAGTGGAATCTTAATGTCAGCTGTTGTCTCCGTCTCTGTCCCGCAGAAAGGAGCGACACCACGACGACGTTCTTCTCAAAGAAGTTTATTCAGGAACCTTTTTTTCTGCATGCAAGCAGCAATCTCTTACCCCCAAGCACACTCCCTACTAAAAAACCCATAACCACGCCCCATCAGTCCAGTCTACGTAGTCTCAGTTCATAGGTCCATGCCAAATGGCCTGATCTTGTGTCATGGTGCGCCTGCGCAGCTCTCAAGATGGGCGTGGCTTACTTTTGGGTGTATGAGGAAGTCAGGTGCTAGTCATAAAACTGGGCAGCAGTCCCGGGCGCCATCTTGGGATTGCCACCACACCCGCTCCCCACAGTCAGCTTCCATGTTCTTTCTGCCACGGCTTCTTTCTGTCCCTCCTGTCTCTTCCTAATTTCCCTTCCAGTCTCCTCCCCTTCCCTCAAACTTTCTCCTGCCCATCCTTCCTTGTCGTCCAATGACAGGCCTCATTCTATCTGGTACCTGCCTCACCTGTGACATCATCCCACAGAGACCTATAATGCAAAGGAGCAAACTGGGCATTTAAAAATATAAAATGTATAGTTGAGGAGAAAATGGGCACCAAGAAGTGTAATAGAGCTAAGTTCAACCCTCAGAGAGGTGAAAAGCTTCAAGACAAATACAATCCTAAATGGAATAATGGTAGTGGTAACCCTAGGACAAGACCACACCAAGCTGTATTTCCAACTTGTGATAAGGAATTAAAGAAAAGCTTAAACAGTGAAAGAAAACATCAACACCAAATAGTTGAACCAGATTTAATTGCATGATGGAGAGGGCTATGATTTAGCTCCAGAAAGCAGCAGAACTTGTCATCTTTGGCCACATGGTTCTTTCTTTAGAGTCAAAGATAAAAGAATGGGATCATGAAATGTCCCTCCATGACTAAGGAAAGGCACTGAAGCTAGGTATGTGTTCTCACATGGAGGCCTGCAGAAGGTTTTCATGAAGCTATGATAATAGAATCTAAATTGCCTTGGAGCCCCCAACTCATGGGGATGACAGAGACATGGACTACTTGCCAAGAAAAGCTGCAGACCAGAGGTGGAAAGAGCCCAGCAGAAAGAAGTGTTGTACAGTCAATAACATAGAAAAGAGTTGGAGCTCTGAAGAGTTCTTTGACATCAGACATAGAGATGCAGATTTTGGAATTTGCCCTGATGGCTTTAGGTCTGCTGTCATTGAATATTTGCTCACTGTGTGCTCCCTTCCCTCCCATTGAGGTACATATACTCTGTCTGTGTCATTGTACAATGAAAGTATAAATGTATGTGATCTGTGTTTCACTTGTATGTTTGTTTTTGTCTTTTTGGTTTTACAGTGAATTACAAATAAGAGGGTGCTTTGAGACTTCTGAAGTTTGGATTTTTAAAGTGTTCAAAAGTTGTTACTTTTGATGTTAGACTGAAGGTATTTTTGCATTATTACATGTCTACAAGCCTCTAGAGACAAGTGTATGTGGTGTGGTTGTTTGAATAGGAATGGCCCCATAGGCTCAAATATTTGAGTGTTTGTTTATTAAGGAGTGATATGTTTGAGAGAGATTAGGAGACTTAACATTGTTGGAGTGGATATGGCCTTGTTGAAGGAAATGTGTCACTGGGGGGATAGGTTTTAGGCTTTCAGAAGCCCAAGCCAGGTCTAGTGACTCTTTTTTTCCTTCCCTCTGCATGTAGATCTTGATGTAGAACTTCTAGCACCTCCTGTACTGTGTCTACCTCCCTATTGCCATGCTTCCCGCTGTGCTGATAATCGAGGAAACCTCTGAACCCGTAAGCAAATTTCAATGAAATGCTTTCCTTTATAAGACTTACTATGGTCATTGTGTCTCCTAATAGTACTAGAACTCTGACTAAGGTGGACAGACAAACAGGGATAGGGAGAGGAATGACAACATAAAAACAATGCTGTGGTTATTATCCCTTAACTCTACTATCTTATTACTATATCCTGTACATAAGAAAGAATGTCCAGTGCCTGAAGATACATATCTATCTCTCTAGATTCCTAATTAAAAATATGGAAGTATGTAGAATGTTAGATACATACATTGAGATGATTTAATTTGAAATAGTCAATAATTAATCTATCAGCACCTAACTGGTTGCTACTAAAATACTTTAAATCTAGTCCTTAAACATAATTAGTTATTATCATGCCACTTCCACACACACTGTGCACATCTCCCTGGTTGATAGAGCTCTTCTTGTTTCTCTAGAGGCTGGAAATTTCTGATCCATTCCTTGCAGCTTTTGTGCATTTAGAGCATAGGAACACAATACGATCCCAATAAAAGAATCTTAAGTAATCTCAGAAATGACAGGTATATCTCATATCCAGAATCCCAGCCCATTGAAAGCTGAGACAAGAGAACTACAAAGAGTTCGGAAGCAACCTATGCTCTATAAAGAGTTCAGGCATATCCTGGTCTAGAGAGTTGAACTTTGACTCTAAAAACAAACTGGAAAGAACAAATAAAGATCTGTGAACGGATGGGGCTGATGGAATCTTATTCCCTTTTTCCAAAACCAAAATTAAAATGAGACAATCTCATCCCTCTTGTTCTGTCCTAAAGTCATGTGTGCTACCTAGAAAAGTGCTATTCACATTGCAAATGTGAATGAGGTTGACAGAATCTAATAAAGAATAAATTGAACCATTAAAGGTGGCTGTTAGCTAGTAAGATCCTCCCATCGTACTGCATCTCCATTTCTTATGTGAGATGTATGCCTTCACAATTGTTAATAAAGTAATAGCATGCTACTTTTCACTGAAACCTTCCTGTTCAATATAAATTTCTGCTGCCTTCTTCATAGTAGCTACCAGTGTTTATGTATTTAATAAATATGTTTTTTATTTAAAAATCAGACACTCAGCAAATAATTAAATGCAAAACCCCATAACTATTGAAATTTTATTTAAGGTTTTGAGAATGATGTAATTTAAATTGTTTCATTATAAAATAATTCTTCTTGGACAGACCAAAGAATGGAATATTGTAAGATTCACTACAGAAGTAGGAGTAAATCACCATAATCATGTACACTGGCAGAATGCCGCAGGATTATGGCATAAATAAACAAGTTTTAAAATTAGAGTGCTGGTGCTATCAACAATAAGAACTTCAATAAACCCCAAATTATAAACTAATACCACGCTGCTGTTTGTGTTACGATATTATCAAAGTAAAAGTCCATAGTTTCATACACCTTTTTATTACCCTATTATCAATACAGCACAGAATCAATTTTCTCAACGGAGGGAAACTGCGTATATCAGGCCTCATGTTCAGAGTACTTAACCAATATAAAGTGAACTTGATAGTTTTTTTTAATGTGCTTTTCTTTCCTCATAATTTGTTGTTTTTGTTTGTCTTGTTTTTCCTTTTGGATGTTGTTTATTTTGCTTTCTTGGTTTTGAGGGGTTTCATTGTTGTATTAGTTTTTTGTTTGTTCATTTTTGAACTTAAAGTTGGGTGGTAGAAGGAAAGGATATGAAAGGACTTTGGGAGGGAAGAATAAGATCAAAATATATTTAAATTTAAAAATTATTTTAAGCAACAAAACATAATTTAACAAAAATAATAAGGAAACAAATAAAATAATAACATTCAGAATACAGCCATTTGTGTTTTTTTTTTCCTGCTTAAGTATTACTCAAGTTCAGAGAATTTCAGAGTTAACTCCAGAGAAAATGACCCAGCATATTTTAAAAGACTGGAAAAACTAGACTAGCTGATGATGTTCTTGAAGAATAAACCTTCAAAACATAGTGTCTGCTTCTATAAACTTAATGTCATCAAGAGAAAAATACTCTGTTATCCCTGAAAAAGTTTGGTAGTCCATAGCCCTGATAGAAGTCAATCTATCCAGCTCTGACAGAAGCCACCTTAAGTGGGTTATTGTCCATCAAGTATCTCAAATGGCTTTCCTCTTACTATGGCCTAGATCGAGACCAGCCAATCAGAGCTCTTTAGTACCTGCTGGATTTCAACCCAGACTGGGTGCTAAGCAACAAAGTATAGGGTAGGATAGTGTGCCCTAAATTCATATGAGACAGCTGGGACCAAAAACCATTTCTGGACATTCAATTGTTTCTTGGAACTTTAGTACAAAATAGAGACTAGATACAAAATGGAGGCCATGTAGCTGAGGGGACTGTCAACAAGACAAAGTAAAAAAGGGGCACAAGAAAAACATACAACACAACGGATGCATGTACCTGATTGGTTGTCTCTAAATTATCCCTGTCCCCTACCTCCTACCCTACCTAATTTGTAGTTTTTGGCTTTCAAAAAGCTGACATGGTTCAGATCCCAAAGCTGGCCATCTCACCACTACATCAGCTTTTTTAATAAAGAAACTTCTGATGGCTTAAAATAATTTGCAAGAGGCAAATTATTTCTGAAACATTGCTTTATAATATTAAATTGGTTATCTTTCTAGTTCTTGGTAATATGGTTTTTGAGTAATAACCTACTCTTATTTATTATTATTATTATTATTATTATTATTATTATTATTGTTATTGTTGTTGTTATTGCTATTTAAAGGATCTTGGTATGTTACTGCACTATGTTTGCCTAAGTCTCTGGTTCCATGGCTGAAGTAATTTTATAATGGACTGAGTTGTTCAGAAGCACTGAAGCTGTCCACATGATCTGAGCAAACTGGGGCTTCAATTTGCAAACACAGTTGGAAACCTTTGAAAGCAACTTTCAGATGCCAAGGCAAGAGGCCTTGCCGATTCCGAACAGCTTCTGTCAAGTGTGATGACTAGGAAACAGATAGTCCGTACCTGTGGGAAATCAAGTTTGTTTCTCATTTCATAGATGCCAGCTTCAGAGGTCTCATCAGTTAGGACAAAAGCTGGTAATTATAAATCAATCCTCTGTGATCCTAGTTGGTGACATATTCTGATGAAGGCTGTTACTGCCGTCCCTCTCTCACTTGGGTAATACAATATCATTTGGGAATTCATATGTATGCAGAGGTATCAGACCCAAACCCAGATATCAGGTCTTACACACTAGAGCAGAACCTAGGCGTCTGTCATATTGACAAGACAGCACAGGACGCTGTAGTGCAGATCGCTGCAAATTCTGGTGAGTAGCTAGTTAGTTATTAACACAGTCAAAAAATGGTAAACTGAAGTTCTGGAAGAATTTGGGTCACCAAAATGAGAATTCTGTGTATATAAACTCATTTTTCCATAAAATATTCTAGATGAGAAAAATTAGTTTTTAAGACTGTGGAATAGAGCATGTAAAACAACTATTCCTATTTTGCCAATGACTGTTAGTATCTAGAATAAACTGTTAAAATAAATGATGGTATACATTCTAGAATGCAAAATAGCAGATTGGAAGTGGCAGGTATTGAAACTCTTGAGTAAAGTCATATGAATAAATATATGTTAGCCAGCACAGATCAGAATCCATGGTGTGTGTGTGCGTGCATGTCTGCGTGCATGCGTGCCTGTCTGCGTGCGTGCGTGCATGCGTGCGTGCGTGCGTGTGTGTGTGTATGTGTGTGTGTGTGTATACTCATGACACATCTGTGAATGTCACAGGAAAACTTACTGTTACTCGTCTACCCTGGGTCCCAGAATTTACATTGGGTTATCAGACTCGACTGCAGTCAGCATTACCCCTGAGCCATTCTGCCTTTCTAATCTTTGCTTGCTTCAGAAATGCTGGGTGCTGTACTTAGGACTAACATGGCAGTAACTGTTAATCTCACCTTAAATACAGAAACAGGAACCTACTAAGGAAAATAAAGATTAGCTTGAAGCTCTTAGCTCTTTGCACATGGCATGTTACTCTCACATACTTATTATATTTAGATACTTTGGAAAGCTTGAAACTAATCATATATTATTATAAATATTCTGGGAGCAATTCCACTTCCAGTTTGAAAGAAATCCATGCCTCCCTCTGTTCTTGCTAAGAACAAATAGAATTTCTGAATATTAAATAGGAAAAATGGGTTAAAAGTCCCCATAGTCCTGGAAAATCATGCACCCTGTGGCAACAGTGGCACAGATGATGATGAGATAATTCACCGTTTACTGGCTGAGTTCAAGGTTCTGTCCATAAGGTAAAACACATACCTGGTACTATTATTGTGAATCTATTACAAGACAGATCATAGGCACTAGGAGAGAACCTACCACTATTACTCTGTTAAATGTCACAGTATCAAACCAACTCCTAATAACCTATTTTTACTCCCTTAGATTTAAATATCTCCCAGCCTTCATCACAGAAGCTTCTATTTTTAATAGATGATTATCAACACAGAGAATACAGAAGTCAATGTGCAAATTATAAAAGACTACAGATTATCAAGCCCTAAGATGGGATATATTGTAGGTAAATATGATCAAATATTTAGTATGGACTTCTCAAAGAATTTTTTTAAGTTTATATGGCATGGAGAAATGCAGAAAAACTAAATTTTCTAGAGACCTTAAGAGCCAAAATATGTTGGAGCAGTAAGTTGCCTAAGCTGTTTAGTTTAGTTTTGTTTTAATAGTTTTCTTCACAAAATCTATGACAGAAATATGAGAAATGGTAAACAGGAATGGAAGCTAAAGCAAAAAAACATCTTTTTTTATCAGTCCTTTATCTGTAAATAAAGCCTCAGACCTTTAGATAACGTCAGACTGTTAAAGTCAACAACTTCATATCACTCTTGCTATCTGCAAATAATACAACACTGCCATAGTTTAAGCCATGACACATGACACTAAGGAACAAAAGTGAGCCTCAAATTCTTCCCAGAGCTCACTGTTATAAGGTGCCCCATAACCATTCTTCTGGGATGTTGTCAGAGTAGGTGAATATATATATATATATATATATATATATATATATATATATCATTCCATATGAGAGCAAGTAGCTGCTCATTCTTCCAAGTTCTCCATCAGTAGCAATTATCTTCCTGTCCTTATCATTCACTAGGAAGGCTCTAGAGGACATGGATCAGAATCTCAGTCTCAGTTGCCCCCTTAGAGTAATGACATTATATCTAGATACCTGATCCTAAAAGCCCAGAACATGGCTAGAAATTTGTGTAATTTCCAAATGAATGTGAAACCATTCTATACCATAAAAATCAATCAGGGAACCTTGCTCTTGATCTTCAAACGGCATCCTGCAGTATCACCTCTGATCCCAAAAAAGCAGTGTCATAGACAACTATCTCACACAGAATGTTCAGACAATATCTTATAACACAATACCCACATGTCCTGATCCTAACAAACAAGTATCCTTTGTATAACGAAAGAGAAAGCCCACAAAGGAAAGAAAAGAGAGATAGTCAATGCACACCAACCCAAGCGTGTGAAACATTATGATTCTTTCAATGAAGAATAGCACACAAAAGTACTTCAGCGAGTCAAAGGCAAAGCTCTGGTATAATTACAAAGAAGTGATTCTTGCCACCTGAAGTTTTAGGGCTCTACCCTGGGTCAGTAGCATACTAGAGGGGTGCCAAATAGCTTTCACAAGGGCAGTAGGTAGTTAGCTCTATTTCTACAGGCTTAGTGATGACCATTGGCTAATTTTAAAGATTTCAAAGGTATTGAGACAGAGGAACTAATTCTTGTTATTGCAAGAATGGTTCTGGAATGTGAGAACCTGAGAGCGAGAAGCAGGTAGGTGAGACTGTATTTGAAGTATGTGTTAACTAATCCTGTAGATTGGAAACTGATGAAAAGATGACTTTACTTCAGTGAGATGGAGTTCAGCAACTGCTCAAAAGGGAACTGAAAGATTTTAGTGATATCTTCAAAGCAATGTCAAGATCTCACACGTTAGTACTGCACTATAAGACCTGAAATTGTGACTATATTGTAGAGTCAAAGTTGAGCACGATTTAGCAACGTTCTTGGAACCAAGTAGGTTATCAATTACATGTCAGTGCCCTGATGTAGTCATTTTAACTGCATATTCTGTTGGATGAAGCCAGCTTTGAATTGTGGTTACAAACAATAGTACCAGCCTTGACAAAATCACCTCTGTACTCTTTAGCTTATGAACTGCTGGGGGCAAGGCATCGCTGATAATTGAGCACATTAATCTTTTGGTGACAGGCTGCTGTTACTTATTACTTATTGTGTCTCCAAAGTACCATTCAAGGCTGATGAACATAAGAGTGTCCTAAGAAGGGATAGGAAGTAAAAATCATTTACACTGCAAACAGTGTCCTCCTGAAAATTTATTTATAAAAATAAATACCAGATCTTCATAGACTTCAAAAAAGATAACTTAAAAATTTCCCTAAATAACAAGTGGTGATTTTATCTGAATGAAAACAAAATGGAATAGGATTGAGAGTCTAGATTCTAATCATCCAATTAGACATGATCCAGTTGATGGTTATTTATCCATATCTGGTGGATCTTACTGGTTTGTTTATTTTGCTTATCTTTTCTTTATTTTGTTTTGTGGTTTTTAAGACCTTTTTCTTTAAATTTTATGTGTACAGATGTGGACCTGATGTATGTGCCCACATGCATTCATGTGCTCATATAGGAATGAGTATATCTGTGTGTACTTCATATATGCATGCACCCATGGAGGGCAGGTGATTGCAGGGTACCCAATATATGAAAGAAATTAAACCCAGGTCCCCTACATGTGATTTTAAGGCCCAACCCATCTCCAAGCCAAAGGTCTTACTGTTTTTGATGCTAGAGCTTTTTATCCTAGGGAAAGTAAAATGTCTATCAATGATGGTGAGATTGCTAGGCATCATAACTTAAAGTGAAGGGTAGGTTTAAACGGGAGATAGCAGGAAAGTATTCTCAAGGGAATATATAACTCTAGCTATTACTTATACTTTTATAATACTCACAGAGAGAAAGATTTGAATATACATATTTTAATTGAATAATCATAGGAAGTTCTCTGACTGTGACTATATATATATACCCAAAATATTAATTATGTGAAAATGTCCTTGATAATTAAAAGATTATTAGGGATAGGATGACTTACCACAGTCTATCTAGATCTCCTTAGAATGAATCTGTTTATAATTATTTTTCATTATTTGTTTGAAGCAGATATTAATATTCACTGTGTTCTTGAGAAACCAAGCATTAAGGAGAGAGATACATACATAACTAAATGGCTGATTGATCTCTTCTTTCAAGACAATGAATTATTTTAGGGAAGTAACATTTGATCATAAGCAATAAAGGAAGAAAACTGAAGAAGGGGACTTCAAGAAAGGAAAATGATAGACTGACTCATCTCATGAGTGTACACAAAAATATTCGACATATAAATAAAGATATATCTGAAATGTATGTGTGTGTCTATAACTCATATACTTGAGATAGCCATTAAGCAAAAGCAGTAATGAGTCAAGACAATTTCATTTTAAGGAATACAAATTTGGAATACATTTTTTAAATTATTATAATTGCACACATAACTCAAGAAAGTGAAACGAATTCATATATTATTTTGTGTATAAAACTCCAGAGCTCATGGGATGACTCAGTAGGTAAAAGTGTTTGCTGTGTATGTATGAGGGCCTGAGCTTGACTCTCAGAACCAAACAAATTTGGATATCATAAGAAGTATCTGCAAGCCCAATGCTATGACCAGATGGGAGGTAGGAATACCATGAGAATTTGGAAGGTCCCAGGAAAGTTAGCTATCTTAGCATCCTCAGTGGTAAAACAACAAGAGAGTCTGTCTCAGAGTAGGTGGCAAGGTACCCAAGGATTCTTCCTGATTTTAATACAAGTACTGTGGCACATATGTGTCTGCACTTAGAACATGTGCAGGTGTCATCCATACACACAAAACACACACACACACACACACACATACACTCACACACACACACACACACACACTCACACTGAAAAACATGAAAAGCTCAAAATAAATTATACAGAATAATTGACAAAAAATGCAGATACCACTGTTCTCAAAAAGTGGCCAACATAGACCACTCATTGATATATTCCTCCTACCAACATTTAAGAGGTTAGAGCAGGATTCAAGAAGTTAAAACAAAACAGTGCTGAAAAAAGAGACTCCATCTTAAAATTATAAAAACAAACTAATGAAAAAGTAATTAACTTAAGAGTTTTTACAAGATGGGCTACACAACTGCATATAGTAATCTTTCAATATATATTTAAACAAGGAAAGAAGGGTATAACATTGACTATCAAAAGAACATAACAAATACTATTTAATTCAAGTGATCAAAGTTCATATGCACAGTTCTGTTAATAATTGGATTCCTGTGTCTGGCCAATCTCTAGACCTTACTCCTCTAAACAACTCCTGGATTGCTTTCTTCCAGAATCTGGCCACCACCACTCTGCTTCCTATTACTATGAACTTGACTACTCTATACAGACCCCAATAATAACATGAAACATGACTTTTTAAAAGTGTATAATTTTTTAAAGATTTATTTATTTTATTCATATGAGTATATTGTAGTGTCTTCAGACACACAAGAAGAGGACATCAGATCCCATTACAGATGGCTGTTAGCCACCATGTGGTTGCTGGGAATTGAACTCAGGACCTCTAGAAGAGCAATCAGTGCTGTTAGCCACTGAGCCATCTCTCCAGCCCCAACTGTATAATTTTACTTTGTGTAGTATTATTAATTTTCATCCATTATGAAGCATGGGTCAGAATTTCCTCACTTTTACAGGCAGAATAACTTTCTGTTTACACACACACACACACACACACACACACACACACACACACATACACACACAAATCTCACCATTTTTCTTTATCATTCATCCAGAAAGAAATGTTTAGACTGTTTCTTATGCCAGGCCACTTCCCTATAGTTTTGAGAACATGTGTGATCATAATTCTTTTAGACAGAGACACTCTTTGCTATCCAGAATTAGAATAACGGAACCTTTGGGATACCAGCTAAATTTAGCAGTTTTTGCTGCCAACAGAGTGGTTAATTAAGTAGTCAAAATGTTAATTTAAGAGTCTCCTATTAGTATACACCACTGTTAAACACTATCCACATTCCAATGAATGATTATAAGGTACTATTTTCTACATTTCATAGTATTTCACATATTTTCTTGGCATTGGCTATTTCCGTTTCTTTATAATATTGCTACCCAAAGTGTAGTTTCTGCTTACAAATTACAAACAAAATTGAAAATATTTTTCCCTTTTAAAAATTGAATTTACTGGGCCAGAAATATGGCTCAGGAGTTAAGAGTAGAAATTTCCTGAGGACCAAAGTTCAGGATTTAGTTTCTACTCACAACTACCTGTAATTCCTACTCCAGAGTGTCTGACAGATTCTTTTGGCCCTCACAGGCACCTGTACTCACACACATGCACATACCTTAATACACAAGTTGAAAAGTTAGAAATGAAATCTTAAAAGAAAACTATTTCATCAATGCTCTCTTTTACATTGAATATTTGTTATGAAATTATTATCAACATAGTTTGCATGTGCATATGTGTATTGTGCGTGTGTGTGTGTGTGTGTGTGTGTGTGTGTGTGTGTGTGTGTGTGTGTGATTATTTGCTTGAGTGTTTGCCCATGCATGCATGTGTGTGTATGTGAAATGCAGATGTTGACTTTAGGTTTTGTAAGCAACTTTACTACACTTATTTTACTGAAGAGAATTCTCATTTGCAACCAGAGTTCACTGATTCTAATACTCTAATCAGCATGCTCCTAGAAAGTGTGTTTCCATCCCTAAAAAGAACTAGACTGCAGGCAGGCTGCCATACTCAAAGGGTACTTATGTGGGTACTGTACTTATAGTGTTAGTACTTATACTTGAGGAACAAGCACTTTACCAATCGGGATGCCTCTCTAGCCCCAACTCTAGAAGTAATCATTAATGATAGCAAACACAATTCCATAAATAAGCTCAACATATAGACAGCTGAGATGAGTATAAATTCTTTTGAAGGGAAAAATAAAATTATAGGAATGTTTAACATAGTATCTGATTCAAGCCAATGATTATTGGCACTTTATTTTAAGGCACTGCTAGGGAAGGAAGGTATAAGACTTGCCTTCATTAACTTCATTAACTTTCCATTAATCTCTGTATAGTTTTCTCAAATGAGAGCACAAATATGGTTTTACAACAAAGAACTAGCCATTTCCTCTTATTTATTTTTTTTTAAATACAGGTGTTCATTATAATACCCCTTAGTGTAAAGTTAACAGCCTCTATTTTGATTTGTATTTTATTGTGTCATGAGAATTCTACACAATCGTGTAATTAAAACTAAGATAAATGATTCAATATATTATTTTATTTATCTCTTTCATTTTATTGAATACTACAATGAAATTTAAGGTCCAGCTAATAAATCTGTTTAGCTTTGCTCCATCTGAGGACAGCATCTAATCTAGTGACCTCAAACTTTCTGAATGAATGTGACATTCTATTAGAATTTAAAACAAAATGCAAGTCTCTGAGGCAGGATCTAAGGCAGTGCTGCTAATGTTTATTCTTACCCCTTCTTAAGGGTAGCACCTTCAAAGTAATTGTGCTTCTTAATATATCCCTGACTAAGACAATATTAAGTATGTCCTCTGGCTCATATTTTAGATGTATGTATTTCTTGACTGAATCTTCCTGGCCTCCCTTTTCTTAGATGCATATTTCAGAAATTTTGCAATTGTAAATTCTTCCTTTCTCTTTGAGATAGAAACTCCCAGGCTTCCACTGACATTTAAAACATAATTTCTTTTCTTTTCTTTTCTTTCTTTCTTTTTTTTGTAGATAGTTAGAAGCAAAAATTAATTATAAAAAGAAATCTCCATGACAAGCTTTCTTCCTCTCTCCAATTTTTTTATGGAGAGTCAGTAGCTCAAATCAAATATCAATTATCAAACAAAGGAAGTCCAATTTTACCTACCAGATTTTCTCACATATCCCTAGAACTTTTCCAATGGCTTATGCTAGTTCATAGACTCTCCTGCTTCGTTGCAGTGAATTGCATTCAATCTTTCCCTTAATTTCATCAATTTTGAGTAGCTTCATTTACCTATGAACTTATTTTGACACTGGATCCAAGACCTTTCGAATTTGAGGTCAGTGTAAATCTCTACTCATAGATTTATGAGTCTTAATGTAGGGAGCAAGAACATAACAACAATTCACAAATAAAATTTCTTCATGGCTCCCTCTTAGTAGGACAGAATTTCTAAGTCACAGAACTTGATGAATATGGCATGTATTAAGTTTTATTAAAGGAAGGAATGTATTCTCACGTATTGGTCATCTCTATACTTATGAAAAAGAAAAATTCCCAATGAGTTATGGGAAGTAGAGGGATGGGGCACTAAAAATCTGCAGTGTGAGCAGCATTCACTTAGCTCTTTCCATAAAAGAATATTTAACATTTTCAATCACCACATGAGACACCTCACTTTTTGGATAAACCGCTGTTCAACTGGGACATAAAAGACAGAATCAGAAGTATTACAGTTGGCTAAAGTTAAAACAAAAATATTTCACTGAAGATGAGTAGAGAGGAATTGAAATTGATTTTGGTGAGCAGGTGTTGCATTCAAATCTTGCAGTTAGTTGAAACCCATCCTAAGTTCAGGAGGATAGAAGTGAAATTTTCAGAGGAGTGAGAATCTAAGTGCTGATGCTCTATCCTATGTAGACGAAGACATTGTGATCATTGTGATCATTTTCATTGTGATAAACAAGAAAAATTTGCCTGTACATATTTCCTCAGCTTTTTTCCCCAAATTTCATGCATCATTAAAAATTCTGTAAAGCACTGACTAACTATATTAGACTTTTCGTTTCAGTGCAGTGATTTGATAACCTAATATTAGGTTGTCTTATAGGATCTGGGAAATTACCAGACCTAATAATAGGATCTCCATACTTTGTACTGAGAGGATTGGGTTGTCTCAGAGCTAAGACTGTCTATCTCTTCTCTCTCAAGGCATTATTCCATCTTTTGGGCAGAGTGTCCTCATCCAGAAAGCTTTAGGGTAGATAATAATTGATTTAATACAAGTCCCATTCAAAAACAATTGGTTTAAGACTTAACACATAAGCTCTCTCATTCTAATTACAACAAAATTCCTTTCTGTTGAACTGCAGAAAAAACTCTTCATGCTAGAATTGCTGCATCCTGTGAGGTGGGCTGAGGCACTAGTCAAACAGTTCATGAAATCACTGAATGAACTTTCAACTAATCAAGTGTGAGTATAGTCCAGGTATGATCACAGCTTCAGTCCTATGACCAGTTAGTTCATATCCACTGCCCTGTTCAATATTTCATTTGATATCTGAAACAAAGTTTTATAATTCACTTATTCGAATCTAGAAAATATGTTTTTCTTCTGATTTTCTTTTTTAAATTCCAGACTATATTTTTTTAGAGAAGAAAAAGAATGTCACTGTTAAAGAACATTATCAATGGCTTTGGTGTGCTGCGGTTCTGAATTTACATGATAGAATGCCTAAGAATTTCAAGACCTAGGTTGAGGACACAGTTTCACATTCCATGTATCTACATGTGAAAGGAAAAAGTTTAAAATTGCCTCCTAGACAAAAGTTGAAGCCAAAAGAAAGAGAAATAGTCGGGCCCTGGAAATGCCTGTTCCAGAAACTAGATGATCACAGAAAGAGTAATTGCATCAGCTGGTTCAGCCACTTTGTTCCAGGAACTAGCTAACCATAATAGCAGCTGACCATAATAGCAGCTGACCATAATAGCAGGAACTGGTTAACCATAAAGTTAGATTAAAATCTTATAGCACTCATTAATAAGTGGCTATCAGCCCAAATGCTTGAATTACCTTAGATGCATAGAACACATGAAACTTAAGACGGATGATCAAAATGTGAATGCTTCACTCCTTCTTTAAAAGGGGAACAAGAATACCCTTGGCAGGGAAGAGAGAGGCAAAGATTAAAACAGACACAGAAGGAACACCCATTCAGAGCCTGCCCCACATGTGGCCCATACATATACAGCCATCCAATTAGACAAGATGGATGAAGCAAAGAAGTGCAGGCTGACAGGAGCCGGATGTGGATCGCTCCTGAGAGACACAGCCAGAATACAGCAAATACATAGGCGAATGCCAGCAGCAAACCACTGAACTGAGAATAGGACCCCCGTTGATGGAATCAGAGAAAGAACTAGAAGAGCTTGAAGGGGCTCGAGACCCCATATGAACAACAATGCCAAGCAACCAGAGCTTCCAGGGACTAAGACACTACCTAAAGACTATACATGGACTGACTCTGGACTCTGACCTCATAGGTAGCAATGAATATTCTAGTAAGATCACCAGTGGAAGGGGAAGCCATTGGTCCTGCTAAGACTGAACCCCCAGTGAACGTGATTGTTGGGGGGAGGATGGGGAGCGGAACACCCATAAAGAAGGGGAGGGGGAGGGATTAGGGGGATGTTTGCCCGGAAACCGGGAAAGGGAATAATAACATTCGAAATGTAAATAAGAAATACTCAAGTTAATTAAAAAAACAAACAAACAAACAAACAAACAAAAAAACCAAACAATAAAAAGCAAGGATCAATGGGAAAAAGGAAAAATCTAGACAGTGCAAAGTTTTAGGATTGAGGGGAAGAAGGTATTTCAGAAGAGCAGTCCCTCAAACCACTAATACAGAGAGGCTGTAAAAGCCGTGGACTCAGAAAAGACGATAGACTTAATGCCCTGGAAATCCTTCACACCGATCCCAACACATACACATGTGCTGAAGCTACGCTCTGAAGGGGGGGAAGTAATGATTAAAAATGAAAAGGAAAGGAAAGCAGAAAACGGAAATAGGAAAATGAAAGTAATAACCAAAATTAATGTCTATGGCATGCGTTAGGATTGCAGGCAATTCTTTTGCTTTATTTTTTGCTTGTATATAAATACTTCTTATATGTTTTTGTCAAAGCATCTTGCAAGTCTGTTGATAAAATGTCTTTTTCCGAAAAAAAAAAAAAAGAACAATTATGAGAAACAGGAGGTTCTTCCTTGTGACTCGGTAACAATCATGAGAAACAGGAGGTTCTTCCTTATGATTCAGTATGGTTTGTCCTTTAAATACCCCTTCTTCCAACCATTCGAGGTCGAACTCCTCTTTCCCTGTGTGGGATACGAGTCTTGACCCCAGTGCACTAGTTTCTGTCGTCCCTATCAATAAACCTTTTGTTGATTGCATCAAGATCATTCTCTCATGAGTTCTTGAGGGGTCGCATCATCCTGAGACTTGAGTGAGGATCTCCCTGCTCCGGGGGTCTTTCACATGCTCCTCAAGAAGGTAATCAAGCTAGAAAATAATAGACTCAGAAACATTGCACTCAAAGAAGTAAACAGAATACAAAAAGTCTGTCTATGACTTTATAAGGAAGGGGAATGGCAAAGATGTAGGAACAGATTTGTAGGAGGGTCAATCATCAAAATGCTGCCCTGGTAGGAAAATTACTGGAGCAACAGAGTTACTCTAAATTGTAAAGTTAAGAATCTCAGGCTAGCAGAACAGTAGCAAGCATAGAGGCAGCTTCTAGTCTGGGCAAAGTACGTACTAAAATCTACTACAACATGACTGGCTATAACATAAAAAGTACCAGCTAGCTTTGGGGTGCACTTTTAAGTCTTCTCGGGTTCTGGAAACCATTTAAAAGTAGAACCCTACATGGTGTCATATTTCCCATTAATCCAAGTGCATCAATCAGCTGATGAGGTCAAAAAGCTTGAGTACAAATACTCAAGGTCTGTTGATGTACTCTGTGGTTGACATGCCTCCTCGTTCAGCATTCATTCTCATTGGGTAAGACACTAAAATTTTACTTTTAAAGTCTTCTTTTGCTGTGTTCTTATAGATGTGAGCTAATCTTATTATCTTCCTTAATTACTCTCCACCAATATTTTCCATATATATTTTAAATTTTTATGTTTAACACATTGTATTAGGTTTCAGTCTACCATTTTAATTATTGACTTTTTATTGATTTTTTTCTAATGCCTCTCCAACAAATTCCCTTATCCTCCTCCCTTTCTTATACTCTTCCATCAGCTCTCTAAAACTTCCTTTAAGCTTTCAAATCACCTACACGTCCTCTCCTCCACCTTCTTTATATTGAGACAGAGACTTTCATCAAACTTGGTGCTCAATCATGCATCTACGCTTTCTGGCAGCAAGAACTCTGCATCCTCCTCCTCACTTCTGCAATTGTAATCACTAGCCATCTCACAGGAACTGGAGAGGAACAATGCTGACTCCTTCAAAAGGTTCTGCATTTGTGCTGAGGATCGAACTTATGTTGTGTAACCGTCATTTCGCCAGCTGATTCAGCTACCCATCCTCTCAGTTACAAAATATTTGAAAGATGTAATTATTAAAAAGCTTCCACCCAGCCCCATAATCCCAGAAAGAAGATCTAGATACAAAATACATTTCCAAGTAGCTTGGACATATGGCTATTCTTTTCTTTGCCTAGATACTAAAGTAAAATAACACATTATTGTAACCCACATTCTACCACATGGCTGGCTACCTGTAGAAGATACTATGCACCAATCTCCTTACAATCTGATGAGTGAATCTCTTGCCTAACACTATCCTAGAATAATTTCTGTCTCCTGGATATCCCACCTCCTATTTCCTGCCTATGCTATAGCCATCACATTTATTACTGACAGGTACTGCATCCATAGAGACATAAGGTATTCTCTCTACGTAGGATTAGACATTTATCATTGCTGGCCACATTTGGACAAATCCAAAGCCACTTTAAAGTGACTGGATAAATCACAGTGGATTGGAAGTAGGTGACACACTAGTTATGGTGATTTCTTGTGGATGAAATTGTTTAGATTACTTAACTTCAGTTTGTCAATCTCAATATTAATGGTGAATGCTCTACTTTCTAATACAATATTTGGAAAAGATATGGAGAAACAACTTTAGGCAATAGCTACTCTATCCAATACTATTTTTTCTCTCCCCTTTTCTTTTACTATATTTAATCTTTTTTTTTCTTACAGCCCAGTCATTATCCCCATCTTGTTCTGTCCTCTAACAGTTCCTCATCCTGTTCCTCCTCCATCTACGAGAGGATGTTCACACACACACACACACACACACACACACACACACACACACACACACACACACACAGCCCACGCTCTACCAGGCCCCACCATTCCCTGGGGTTCTCAAGGGTTAGGTGCATCTTCTCTCATTGAGACCATCCCAGAAAGTCCTATGCTGTATATATGTCAAAGGCCAAAAAGAAAACTAATACTATTTCTACTCACAAGAAAAATCTCCTCCAGGGATGCTGATATAGCAAATATAGAGTATGTATACCCAGTCAAGCATGTAAGATGCGATTTTTGCACAATTCCTAATCAGCGGGTATTGCTGAATATGTTTCGGCTAATAAATGCTTCCTTATTTTAGACTAAAATTGTATAAATTTCCTCTGGAAAAGGCAAATATATTTCATAGAATTTGCCTTTCGTGCTGTCTTTCCACTTGTGTTCCAGGGTCTAAATATGCAACTAATAGAAAATCTCCATTCTTGTTAGTTCCTATCACTTGTGCAGTTTTCCTTATTTTTCACATATTTTCTTCCCATGACATCTCTAACTTTATTTTAATCCACTGCAGTTAAAAAATTAGAAAATACACTTTTAATGGAAATAGGTTTTTATGTTTTTACTGATTAACTATTAAACAGTTTATACTTGACGTCACATAATTTCAGTCCTTCAAAATATGTGAAAATGTCCTTACTGAATTGTTGATATTACATTTTTCCACTATTCAACCCAATAGAGAAAATATCATAGGAAATACCGAAATTAAATAGGAACTACTGAAACTAAATTAGAACCAAGACAACACAACACAACATAATAAAAATACTTAGCATATATTTATGCCTACGTTTGGCAAAATATTGAACATATGAAAATGTTTTCATGTTTCAGAAATTGGTGGTGTTAATCTTGTACCCTTAGGCAACTAGTCCATCACTCATTTTCTTTTCTTTCTGTTTTAAGTTCAATAATACTATTTTAAAAGGTCTGATGAATGTCTAGATTGTTTCCAGTTTCCAGATATTAGGAATGAAGCCACAGTGAACATAATTGAGCATGTGTCCTGTGGTAGGATGAAAGATCCTTTGAGTAAATGCCTAAGAACGATGTAGCTGGATCTTGAACTAGATTGATTCCCAATTTTTTGAGAAAGCGCATACTATATATACAAGTTTACAGTCCCATGAAGAGTGACCCTTCACTAGCATTAACTGTCACTTCTGTTGTTGATTTTAGCCATTGTGAAAGGTTTAAGATAGAATCTCAAAGTAGTTTTGATTTGCATTTCTGTGACAGAAATGACTAATCAGCCACCGAAATTCTTCTACTGAGAATTGTCTGTATAGCTCCGTATCCCGTGTTTTGGTTTTTTTGTTTGTTTGTTTGTTTGTTTGTTTGTTTGTTGTTGTTTTTTCATTATTTGGTTTGTCAATATCTGGTTCCTTATTTTGTTTTCTTTTTTCTTTTTTTATTGGTTATTTTATTTATTTACATTTCAAATGTTATTCCCCCCCTTCCCAGTTTCTCTGCCACAAGTCCCTATCCCCTCCCCTTTACCCATGCCTCTATGTGGGTACTTCGCCACCTGCCCACCCACTCCTGCCTCAGCACCCTAGCACTCCCATACCCTGTTCCATCAAGCCTCCATATGACCAAGAAGGTCTTCCCAGGGATTCCAGATAAGGCAATCCTTGCTGAATATCCAGCTGGAGCCATTGGTCCCCCATTGTGTAGTCTTTGGTTGGTGGTTTAGTGCCTAGGAGCTTTGGGGGTCTGGTTAGTTGATATTGATCTTCCTATGGGCTTACAAACCCCTTCAGTTCCTACAGTCTTTGTACTATCTTCGATATTGGGGTTCCCAGGCTCAGTTCAATGTTTAGCTGTGTACATCCCCATCCGTATTGGTTCAATTCTGGCAGAGCCTCTCAGAGGACAGCTATACCAGGTTTCTGTCAACAAGCACTTCTTGGCATCAGCAGTAGTGTCTGAGTTTTGTGTTTGCAGATGGGATTGATCCCTAGGTGCAGCAGTCTCTGGTTGGCATTTCCTTCAGTTTCTGTTCTACCTTTTGTCCCTGCATTGCCTTTTGACAGGAGGGATTCTGGATTAAGATTATTAAGGGGGATGGGTGACCTTGTCCCTCAACTGGGGATTGGGCCTATCCACAGGATATGGTATTTATAGGTTCTATCTTCCCTTTGTTAGGTATTTCAGCTAATGTTCTATCTGTTGGGTTCTGGGAACCTCTTGGGTCCCTGGCATCTGGGCCTTCATCTTGGCTAACCCCACCCCCCAACACACACACACACACACACACACACACACACACACACACACACACACTGTCACAAAACTACTCTCAATTTCCTGACCCTCTGTACTTTTCCCCATCTCCTCCTACATCTGAACTGGACCCCATTTTCCTCTTCCCCTCCTCTCTACCTCCTAAACCCCTCTCTCCTACTTCCTGGAGGTTATTTTGTTCCCTCTTATGAGAAATCTCATCCACTCTGATGAGATTTTCTTTCTTCCTGGGTTTCATATGGTCTCTGAGTTGTAACCTGGGGTATTCTGAGCTTACTTTTGACTAATATCCACTTATCAGTGAGTACAAACCATGTGTATTGTTTTGTGACTGGGTTACTTCACTCAGGATGGTATTTTCAAGTTCTCTCCATTTGCCTGTGAATTTCAGGAAGTCATTGTTTTTCATAGCTGAGTAGTACTCCATAGTGTAGATGTACCGCATTTTCTGTATCCATTCTTCTGTTGATGGACATGTGGGTACTTTCTAGTTCCTGGCTATTATAAATAAGCCTGCTATGAACGTAGCAGAACATATGTCCTTGTTATATGTTGGAGCATCTTTGGTTATATGCCCAGAAGTGATATAGCTGAGTCTTCAGCTAGAACTATTTCCATTTTTCTGAGGAACCACCAGACTGATTTCCAGAGTAATTGTACCAGCTTGAAATCCCACCAGAAATGGAGGAGTGTCCCTCTTTTTCTACATCCTCACTAGCATCTGCTGTCACTTAAGTTTTTGATCTTAGCCATTCTGACAGGTGTAAGGTAGACTCTCAGAGTTGTTTTGATTTGCATTTCTCTGACGACCAATAGTGTTGGACTTTTCTTTACCTATTTCTCAGTCATTTGAGATTCCTGAGTTGAGAATTCTCTGTTGAGCTCCATAACATATTTTTTATCTTTATTAACTTGAGTATTTCTTATTTACATTTCAATTGTTATTCCCCTTCAGGGTTTCCGAGACAATATCCCCCTAACTCCTTCCTCTCCCCTTCTATATGGGCTTCCCCTCCCCATCCTTCCCCCATTACCACCCTCCCCCCAACAATCACGTTCACTGGGGGTTCAGTCTTGGCAGGACCAAGGGCTTCACCTTCCACTGGTGCTCTTACTAGGCTATTCATTGCTACCTATGAGGTTGGAGCTCAGGGTCAGTCCATGTATAGTCTTTGGGTAGTGGCTTAGTCTCTGGAAGCTCTGGTTGCTTGGCATTGCTGTTCATATGGGGTCTCGAGACCCTTAAAGCTCTTCCAGTCCTTTCTAAGATTCCTTCAACGGGGGTCTCGTTCTTAGTTCAGTGGATTGCTGCTGGCATTCGCCTATGTATTTGCTGTATTCTGGGTGTGCCTCTCAGGAGAGATCCACATCCGGTTCCTGTCGGCCTGCACTTCTTTGCTTCATCCATCTTATCTAGTTTGGTGGCTGTATATGTATGGGCCACATGTGGGGCAGGCTCTGAATGGGTGTTCCTTCTGCCTCTGTTCTAAACTTTGCCTCCCTATTCCCTGCCAAGGCTATTCTTGTTCCCCTTTTAAAGAAGGAGTGAAGCATTCGCATTTTGGTCATCCTTCTTGAGTTTCATTTGTTCTGTGCATCTAGGGTAATTCAAGCATTTGGGCTAATAGCCACTTATCAATGACTGCATACCATGTGTGTTTTTCTGTGACTGGGTTAGCTCACTCAGGATGATATTTTCCAGTTCCAACCATTTGCCTACGAATTTCATAAAGTCGTTGTTTTTGATAGCTGAGTAATATTCCATTGTGTAGATGTACCACATTTTCTGTATCCATTACTCTGTTGAAGGGCATCTGGGTTCTTTCCAGCTTCTGGCTATTATAAATAAGGCTGCTATAAACATAGTGGAGCACGCGTCTTTTTTATATGTTGGGGCATCTTTCGGGTATATGCCCAAGAGAGGTATAGCTGGATCCTCAGGCAGTTCAATGTCCAATTTTCTGAGGAACCTCCAGACTGATTTCCAGAATGGTTGTACCAGTAGGCAATTCCACTGGGATTCCTCTTTCTCCACATCCTCACTAGCATTTGCTGTCTCCTGAGTTTTTGATCTTAGCCATTCTCACTGCTGTGAGGTGGAATCTCAGTGTTGTTTTGATTTGCATTTTCCTTATGACTAAAGATGTTGAACATTTCTTTAGGTGTTTCTCAGCCATATGGCATTCCTCCGCTGTGAATTCTTTGTTTAGCACTGAACCCCATTTTTTAATAGGGTTATTTGTCTCCCTGCGGTCTAACTTCTTGAGTTCTTTGTATATTTTGGATATAAGCCCTCTATCTGTTGTAGGATTGGTAAAGATCTTTTCCCAATATGTTTATTGCCATTTTGCCATAACAACAGTGTCCTTTGCTTTACAGAAGCTTGGCAGTTTTATGAGATCCCATTTGTTGCTTCTTGATCTTAGAGCATAAGCCATTGGTGTTTTGTTCAGGAAATTTTCTCCAGTGCCCATGTGTTTGAGAATCTTCCCCACTTTTTTTTCTATTAGTTTGAGTGTGCCTGGTTTGATGTGGAGGTCCTTGATCCACCTGGACTTAAGCTTTTTACAGGGCTATAAGAATGGATCGATTTGCATTCTTCTACATGCTGACCTCTAGTTGAACCAGCACCATTTGTTGAAAATGCTATCTTTTTTTCCATTGGATGTTTTTAGCTCCTTTGTCAAAGATCAAGTGACTCTACATGTGTGGGTTCAATTTCAGGTCTTCAATTCTATTCCACTGGTCTACCTGCCTGTCTCTGTACTGATAACATATAGATTTCATCATTATTGCTCTCTAATACTGCTTGAAGTCAGGGATGATGATTGCCCCAGAAGTTCTTTTATTGTTGAGGTTGTTTTCCAGCCTTTTACTCTGAGGTATTGTGTGGGAGCCGAATTGGATTTGGGCCTAGTTGTCTTGTCACTGTCTGGCCTTTGTCTTAGATTGTGGATCAAAAGCCTCTCCCTGTTTACGGCACAAGAAGTTTGCATCCACGGGATGTTTTCAGCCGGAACAAGACCCTTCTGGGTCTCCAGCAAGGTTCGACCCCTGCTGAGCCCTGCCTTTGCATGTGGAAGCCTTTTGTCCCCAACTGGGAGCAGTCTGGCCAGGTACTTCTCACCTGAGTCATAAAATTAGGATGGCCTTCCTGGCTATTTTCCTAATTTATTCAGGCACATGGTCGGTCCTTTGTTACCGGAATCTCAGCCAGGGTTCCCCACTGTGTTTGGCAGATACCTGCTAAGTTTTGTACCTTGGATATATAGTTTGGTCAATAAAGAAACCAGAAGCTCTCTTCCTCTTCAGGCTTGACAGGAATAACCTGTGTGTGTGTGTTCTTTCATCTCACAGGCTTTCGCCCGATTCTCGGTACCGTGTTGGTGCGGGCGCCAACAGTATTGTCTGTCTTTGTCTCTGTGGTATGTTTCATCTATGTAGCAAAATACTTGGTCCTCTTTACATATCCAGACTTTTTGTCTATGTCTCTTTGTTGGGGAATTGAGTCCATTGATGTTAAGAGATATTAAGGAAGAGTGATTGTTGTTTCCTGTTATTTTTGTTGTTAGAGGTGGAATTATGTTTGTGTATCTCTCTTCTTTTGGTTTCTTTGTAAGGAGATTACTCTCTTGCTTTTTCTAGGGTGTAGTTTCCCACCTTGTATTACAGTTTTCCATCTATTATTATTTGTAGGGTTGGATTTGTAGAAAGACATTGTGTAAATTTGGTTTTGTCCCGGAATATCTTGGTTTCTCCGTCTATGTTAATTAAGAGTTTTGCTCGATATCGTAGCCTGAACAGGCATTTGTGTTCTCTTTGGGTCTGTATGACTAAATTACTACCGAAAGACTATACATGGACTGACCCAGTGCTCCAACTGTATACGTAGCAGAGAATAGCCTTGTTGGGGCACCAATGGAAGGGAAAGCCCTTGGTCTTGCCAAGGTTGGACCCCCAGTGCAGGGGAATATGGGGGGGCAATAAGGGGGATGTATAGGGAAAATACCCATATGGTGGAGGGGGAGGGGAGGTGATGTGGGCTTGTGGACAGGAACCCAGGAAGGGGAATAACCTTTGAAATGTAAGTAAAGTAATACAAGGAGGGAAACTGCACCCTAGTTTTGTCCTGGATTTCCTGGGTGTTTTGTGCTAGTAGCTTTTTGTGTTTTACATTATCTTTGATGGTTGTTTTGATTTTCTCTATGGTACCTTCTGTCCCTCTGAGATTCACTCTTCTAGCTCTTGTATTCTGTTGGTGATGCTTGCATTTATGACTCCTGATCCTATGTTTTCTATCTCTAGGGTTGTTTCCCTTTGTGTTTTCTTTATTGTTTCTATTTCCATTTTTAAATCCTGGACGGTTTTGTTCAATTCCTTTACCTGTTTGGTTGTGTTTTCCTGTAATTCTGTGTTTTCCTGTAATTCCTGTTTCCTCTTTAAAGGCTTCTACTTGTTTACTTGTGTTGTCCTATAGTTCCTTAAGGGAGTTATTTATGTCCTTCTTAAAGTCCTCTATCATCATCATAAGATGTGTTTTTAAATCCCAATCTTGCTTTTCTGGTGTGTTTGAATATCCAGTATTTTCTTTGGTGGGAGAACTGGGTCTGACGATGCCAGGTAGTCTTGGTTTCTGTTGCTTAAGTTCCTGTGCTTGCGTCTCGCCATCAGGTTGTCTCTGGTGTTAGCTTGTCTTGCTGTCTCTGACAGTGGCTTGACCATCCTGTAGGCCTGTGTGTCAGCACTCCTATAGACCTCTTTTCTTTCAGCAGGATCTGGGGAACAGAGAGCTGCTCCTGGGTTTGTGTGACCTGCAGCTTCCAGGTGGTTTGCTTGGAGAAGAATAGTTGGTCTTATCTCTGCTTTTAGGAGTGTAGATGCTCCTGGTAACTGGCTTTCATCTATCTGCACAGAAAGAAACCCAAAGGGTCCTGCTCGTGACGGCTCATATGTCCCTGTGTCCAGAAAGTACAGATGGCACTAGGCGATTTCCTCATGGGTCAAGAATGTGGTCAGAATGTAGTTGCCTCCTTGAGTTCAAAATATTGTCTGCACTTGTGAGGGTCCAGCTAAGAGATTTCGATCTTAGCCATTCTGATAAATTTAAGAAGTTAGCCCTTGGTATGCCTACTCTGGCTGCAATAGATGGCACCTAATCTAGGAGTACATGTTCAGCATGATTTGATCTTGATAAGTTATTTTAAAAATATTTTTAAAAATTTAAAATAATAAAATAGGATATTAAGTTTGGAGACTATGATGATTGTAGGTGGATTTGGGATTAGTTGAGGAGGTTGTAGGAATAAATATGCTCAAAACATATTGTATGAAAATTTCAAAGTTTTTTTGGGGGTGGGGCAGGGATAGTGTTGATTTTTTTTTATTATTTAAAATCCATCATTGAAGCAACTCACAATACAAATGTAAGCAGGACGAAAATAAATATCATGGAGAAATGCTACTTATTGTTCTGCTACCTCTGGCTTGCTCAGTTAAAATTTTATATGCACTGTGCCCAACTGCCCTAGGATGTTACTAGCCACAGTGTGCTGGGCTTTCCTATACCAACTATCAGTCAAGAAAATGCCCACAGAACATGCTTTTACAACAATTCTTTTACTTATTTTTTAATTAAATTTTCATTTAGTTTTTTTAATTTTTATTTTTAATTAAAACTAAATTCTTCTCTTATAAAGTACATCAATCACAGTTCCTCTTCCTTCCTTTCTCCTGATTACTTCTTTTCTTAGTTAGGGTTTTACTGCTGTGAACAGACGCCATGACCAAGGCATCTTCTATAAGGACAGCATTTAATTGGGGTTGGCTTGCAGCTTCAGAGGTTCAGTCCATTATCACCAAAGTGAGAGCATGGCAATATCCAGGTAGGTATGGTACAGGGGGAGCTGAGAGTTCTACAACTTCATCTGAAGGCCGCTAGCAAAATATTGACACCCAGACAGCTAGGATGAGGATCTTAAATCCCACACACACAGTGGCAAACCTATGCCAACAAAGTTACACCTCAAAATAGTGCCATTCCCGGGACCAAGCATATTCAAACCATGCCATTCCCCATCTCCCCCCTTTCATCCATATCTGCCCCTTCTTCATTTATTCTTTAGAAAAGAGCAAGTCCCTAAGAGACAACAGACATTCAGGACAAGACAAAATGAAATAAGGCAGAGCAAGCACCCTCATACTGCAGGAGGGGGAAATTCTCAAGAGCAGTCAAGAGAGTGAGAGACACACCTGCTTCCACTGCTAGGAATATCATAAGAACATCAAGTTAACAGTCAAAACATTTACTTAGATGACCCTGTGCAAACATATGCAAACCTTGGATTTGCTACTTCAGTCCCTATTAGCTTGTGTGAGCCCTGCTTAGAAATAAACTAAACAAAAAAAGATAGGTCATGTTCTCTTGGTATTCTGTATCCATTCTGACTCCTATAGTCATTCATCTCCCTCTTCCATGGGTTTCCCAATCTTGGAGGGTAGGGACCTGATGGAAACCTCCAATTTAGATTCTTTCTCTCTTCATGATGTCTGGCTGTGAGTCTTTCTACCCACTACTGGAGGAAACCTCTCTGATAATAACCGGACAATGCACCGATCTATGAGTATAGCAGAAATTCATTAATCATTTCATTGATTTATTTTTATTTTGCACTTGTGTATGATATTACCCTAAGCCTCTGGGCTATCCAGTCTGCTTTACCTAACTATCCAGGTAATATTGTGTGTGGTCTTTCTCTCTCTCTCTCCTTTCACGGTTTTAAGTAACAGAAACATATTCAGTAGTACACCTTACATGATTGACTGGTTATTCAGGCACTGGAAAGACAGAGACAGGCAGATCTCTGAAAGTTCAAAGTCTACCACATGAGTCCCACAGCAGCCAGGGCTACACAGAAAACCTTGTTTCAAACAAACAAACACATGAACAAACAGAGGTGTAGGACTAGGTATTTTGAAAAGTTGGATACCTCAAAAACAATCTTTAGTTAACATTTCCATTAAAATTTTCATATTAATTTACCATATTTGCTATGGTTTATAAAACTCTCCTACTTTTTAAAATTCAGTTGAAAATTTTTTGCCTAATTTTAGTTTTATTGCTTAGAAGCAATAAAGAAGCAAAAAGGGAAGATCTCAAACATCTCCTATTTTTTTTCTTTAAGTATTTGTAACATGGTTATAAGCAGAAATACAACCACTGGGAGTAGGAAATAGCAATTTTTCTTCTGCAAAGTTAGTCATAATGGCATTTTACATGACACAGAACTAGACAATGACTATCTAAATTACCCATAAGATAATTTGACTATTACATTTTGTCTACCTCGTCTTCTTTATCAATCTTCCTTGAGACTTGCTAGTAATAAAATTAATACAGATTCTTCATCTGTGTGTGTATGTGTTGCTTTGTGTATATACATAGATACCTTTATCAAAATAGTATTAATTATATATTATATTAATATCATATTATGCATAATATTATATATATGCATATCAACCAGTCACCACATTCAGAGAACATTGTGGAAGAGGAAACACAAAGATTTTAAGACCCAGAGATAGAAAAAGAATAGAGTAGTTGAGACTATTTTTAGAACACAGTAAGATTGCTGCCATCAAAAACTCACACCAGCTGTGGTTTCCTACATAAGACCTGCACAAGATCAAGCCAGAAAACATTCTAGTATGACGTTCCTTAGGATTCATTAGCACCACCTTTAACCTAGAGTGGATGCCTTCTGTGGTAGGGCAATTGAGTTTTCTTTAAGCATATGGTACTAGTTGGTCACCCATAATTCAGTGAAAAGCCACACATCTGAGAGTATATTAGCAAAATAACATATTTTTTAATATATTTAAGAAAAGCAAGAGGAGAAGGAGGAGAAGGAGAGGGGGACAAAAAAGTGTTAATTTGGGATAGGTTAGGGAGGTAAGTTGCCTGTGGGAAGAGGAAGGAGAGAGGTAAGGAATGAATATAATCAAAAATACATTGTATGGAGCTGGAGAGACATCACAACATTTAGCAGCATTTGCTGCTCTTGCAGGGGATTCAATTCCCAGAACCCATATGGTTCTTGGTGATCCAATTCCTTTTCCTTATCTTGTGACAACCAGGCATTCACAAGATACACATACATACATACATACAGGCAAAATTCTTATACATAGAAATTTAAAATAATATAAAAATTTAAAGCATATGAAATTCTCAAGTAGTTAATACAATAATATACATATTTTAAATGATATCCTCTATAATTTGAGTATTATCTCAGTACCATATTTGAGTATTCTCAGTACTCTAGTTACAAATCCTTCTATTGACTAGTCCCCCTCAAAAAAGAATCTTCTTTGACAAAAGTTGAAAGCATTAAAGGGCTATACATATAAATATAAGTATTAAAAAGGCACTTTAATAACGTGACTATTTAAATACCCTCTCTATCTGATGTAGACATACAAACTATCAGAATCAATGACAAGGCTGATGGCCCAGGAGCCTGGAAGGAATTAAGACACCATAAACTAAGGTTATTAAAAATCACTCTAGCTTGCTCTAGAAGGGCAAGTTTAATATCTATCAAATACCAAGTTTATGAGGGAATGGAACCTGCCATCATTTCTGTCAGCAAAAAGCACTATTAATTTTTGAAATAGAGAAACTCAGCTCTTCAATATTTCAGTTCCTTATGCATCTGATAACAAATCTGTGAACAGGTTTTAGGACTTTAGCCAACATCAGGGCCTAGCCAAATGTGGAGTAAGCCAACTTGGACAGAAAGGGCTACCTGGAAAGTCAGAGTAGAACTCAGAATTGAGTTTGTCTGGTTTGGACCTGTTTGAAATAAGTGTAAATATGCTAGACAATTCACGTAATTTGTGGGACCTACAAGTTCAGGAAGGTAGAAATGATAACACAATGCCTTCCCCATTTGGTCACAGGAATTGTACTATTGTATGTGAAACACAAGAAATGTTTCCAGTTTTCCTCTCTTGTTGAAGTTTTAAAATTGACAAATGTGTTTGATAAATCATGTTCTTTACCTTGTCTTCTTGTAAATAACTACTAACGCTTCAACTCTTCCAGCTCATTAAACAGGTTCCCTTTCTCTCCTTGGAATATTGATGCTCTATGATGAATTACTCAAGTGGATGGTTTCTTCTAATAAAGAACATTTATTTTATGAAAAGGTTGAATCGTCACATTCCAATCCCAGCTTTTAATTCAAGAGAGTGTGGGAGAATATCTTGCTCCTTATCTTCATTTTATTTTTGGTAGCCATTCTCTTCCATCTTTTCTATAAAAGAATCTTGGTCTTCAGTTCAGCTAGGCTGTGGATTATAAAGGTATCATGTTCTGTTTCTTTTAGTCACTAAAGTACAGAGGCAGCCGCAACCAAATTCCTTTCTACTCAACTACACCCTTGTCTCTGAGACTTATTCGTGTCCTTGACGTCTTTGCTTTCTGAAAAGGTGTGTG
Source organism: Rattus rattus (assembly GCF_011064425.1). Taxonomy (NCBI): domain Eukaryota; kingdom Metazoa; phylum Chordata; class Mammalia; order Rodentia; family Muridae; genus Rattus; species Rattus rattus. Next base: position 94,317,439 of record NC_046157.1, on the reverse strand, counting down.
TAGGCTTCTGGTTTGATCTGTTCTCTCCCCGCATTGCTTGTTTAATTTTTCTCTGCCTAGATTTAAATGTGCATATCTCTCTCAATAGACTTTTAATGATCCTCTTCTAGTCAGAATTTGAGATGTTTTCTTTTACTGACTTTTTGTTAGTGACTGCTTTTCTAATAGGGTAGTTATTTACCTAAGGCTTCATCTATCTGTAAATATGTGTGTCTGTTAAAATTAGTGTACATTTGTTTGTGGTTAAAATTTCTTATTCAACCCACACATAAACTAGACTGAAACACCTGTTCTTTTAAGTCGTCTGGGTTTAAGAAGCTATTATGATGGCTTCATCAAATGGATCAGTTTATGCTCACCTTCATTCTATCAATACACATTACTGCCTTTAAAATCCATCATTTGCTATAATCAAGATTTAATAGATTAAATATTCCATTCAAAAAAAGCTGGAATGCCTATCTCAGTTTATCAAAGAAATATCTTCACTGCCTGAATGTTTGACAAATACATGAGATTCATTATATTTCTACGAACTAGTCAGAGAAAAAGCTAAAGCCAATTTGCTGTAACCAATGTCATTCTTTACATATATGTTTGGAGTTTACTTGCCTTTAGATAATTCTTATGTTTCCAAACATTTCTGTAAGACTGCTTTGAAAGTTCTAATATTAGAATATTACCTGTTAATAAACATTTAGTTTTTGTAGTTGTGTAGCATTGTATCTGAGTTACAAATAGCAAGTATTCTATTGTGTAAAAAGTACAGGATTCATACAAACATAGGAGACATTGGCTTTGACCTGTTGATCTCCATCTGGCTGAGAAATAGACTATGGCAAGGCCATCTGACTCACAATTTTCCTCAATCTCACTGGTTGGCTGCCATTGCCTACACCATCTCCCTAGGGACTTGTAAGAAGTATTTGAATTGCTAATGACAGAAAAGATTCTCAAAGCAACTGAAACCCAGATGGCGGTCAGGTGGATATTGAGGTAGGCCAGAAATTAAACTGAACTTGCTATTCATGGAAAATTGATGTAAGAGATGTCATCTAAATCCATTCAATTAAGTCACTTTTGATTCCTTTGATATTATGCTAAGCAGAGGCTAATTCCTGCCAGAAAGCATCTCTCCACCATGTAACAGAAACCCCACTATTATTTAATAAGGAATATCAAGGAATATGCTAAATGCAGAAACCACAGGGAGACATTTTAAAGGTTGATAACATGCTCTCTCTCTCTCTCTCTCATCTCTCTATATATATATATATATATATATATATATATAGATATATATATATAATAGATAGATGATAATGATAGATAGATAGATAGATAGACATAACAGACGGGGGAGGGAGAAGAGGAGAGAGAGAGAGAGAGAGAGAGAGAGAGAGAGAGAGAGCTGTAAATCAGGATGAAACATAAAAAAGTTCTATAAAATCTTATAGGTTCCAAAGAGATGACTCAGTGGCTGAAGTACTTTGCTGTCTGAACATGAATACCCCAGTTCAGATCCTCAAAATCCAGGTAATCCTGGGTAGAGAAGTAGATGTCTGTTATCCCAGCACCAGGGGAAAAACAGGAAGGTCACAGGGGGCTATTCACCAACAAGTCTAGACAAAAGTATAAGCCACAAGCTCAGTGAGATACTCAGTCTCAACAAAGGAAGGAAGAGAAAGAACTGAGGAAAATTCACTCGGATATCAAATTAGATCTCCAAAGGTAATCTGCTTGTATGGCCTCATTTCCACACACATGTGCATGCACACAAATAACATACACATGCACAAAATACTTGTCTAGAGATATCCCATTTGATAAGCAGTTTGAAAATAGCTCGACAATAAACATATTTACTTTAAGTCCTATATAATACTAAAGTTTGTATAGAATGATGCCTCAGGTTACCCTCATCTCTCTGAAGATCATGCTCATTTCTGTATGCAGTAATGATCCATCAGTTCATGAGAACTTACTCAGAACTCAGCAGAAGTGCTGTATGCTGATGAAATATTATTAGATTACATCAGGCTCTTCCAAACTACCTCCCAATAAACTACCACAAATCAATAAAAAGTGTGGGTTACGTCCAAATATCAGATGCTGCTGATATTTTTATTGCTTCACATTCTTTAGGGATTTTATTGTGTTAGAATCTGAACTACCTTTTAGCTATTTTTAATATCTGTCATAATATATATGACAAGTGTAATGACAGGGACTTTAAGCCAACAAGAGATAATATAAATATATGAAATAGTCTCAACTAGAAAAAGTGAGTAGCCAAGGACCTATTCAGAAACTGTACAAATCAAGCACCACTACCCTGTTCCCGAACTTTCTCAAGCAACATTGGATGCTTCTTCTTTAGGCAGGATAGGTTGCATTATACATAGAATTTTCTCCAGAAACTCCCAAAGTGACTGATTAACATCCAGACATTTAGTCATAGGAGCTAACATTCTTTTCATAGTATATTTCAGTGTTTTTTTTTCCATTAATATCAGCATCAACCTTAACCTGAATCCCGAAACTTTGAATATCACTTTTATATCCTTGATGAACACACCTGATGATTGATTTTAATCTTTGAATGGACAAAATCTAGAAAAACCTGGGGAGAGGGTTTCACTGAAAACTGGTGTGGATAATGTTGGCCATTAGGCATGTCTATAGGGGACTGCTTTAATTATGTCAACTGATGTGGGCAACATAGCCCATGATGCACAATATCATTTTCTACGATAAGGTTTGAAGCTTTGTAAGAGTGAAGACCGTGAACTGTTGGTAAGCATGTATGTGTTCATTGCTTTCTAGTCATGCCTGAAGATGTGATGTGAATAACTGTCTTAATTTCGTACACTAGCATATGATCGTCTATTGTATGGATTTTAAGCTAAAAAAGTATCAACTAAAATTCTTTCAGTCAAGTTATTTTATAATATCAGGAGAAATGAAACTAAAATATCAGCCAATGATCTTTGTTTCTGTATATCAAACTTTGAACTATTTCTGTTGTAGAAACACTCTTTTCATGGCTGAAGAGTTAGCTCAGTGGGTAAGTAATCCCCAACACTCAAGTAAAAAGCTATGCTTCACTTCACAAACTAGTAAATCTTGTTATATCTAGAGAATCAATGAGTCTTATGACCACCAGCCTAGCTCCACAGTAAGGAAGATGCCTGCTCTCAAGGTAATAATATAAGAGATTGACAGAGCCGGCCATAGGATGTCCTCTTCTAGTCCCTGAATGTAAATATGAATGTACACACTTGCACATACATGTATACATACTAACACTCAGATATAAAATAAAATCATAAATAAAAGACATCAGAAATTGTAAAACATAAAATATATGCAAAAACAAAGTGACAATAATTTCTCCATTCAGCAGTCATTACGGTATGCTGGTTCATCCGTGTTCACCCAAAGTTGTATTTTCTTTCTTTTTTTTTTTTGTATAATATTTTATTCATTTTTGAGAATTTAATATTGTATATTTTTTTTATTAACTTGAGTATTTCTTATGTACATTTCGAGTGTTATTCCCTTTCCCGGTTTCCGGGCAAACATCCCCTTCCCTCCCCCCCTTCCTTATGGGTGTTCCCCTCCCCACCCTCCCCCCATTGCCGCCCTCCCCCCAACAGTCAAGTTCACTGTGGGTTCAGTCTTAGCAGGACCCAGGGCTTCCCCTTCCACTGGTGCTCTTACTAGGATATTCATTGCTACCTATGAGGTCAGAGTCCAGGGTCAGTCCATATATAGTCTTTAGGTAGTGGTTTAGTCCTGGAAGCTCTGGTTGCTTGGCATTGTTGTACATATGGGGTCTGTATTTCTATAGGTTGAAAAGTCACTGCTCTCACATGTGCTGCTTTAAAATTCAGACAGTGTATACTTAGTGTCATAATTGGAAGAAAGAGTTCTATTTTTGTCCTCTGTTCAATTATAATCTAAGTGCTCTGGCCATAGTTTTATAATTACATATTCAACATTTGTCTTTTATTGCTTTATGAATCTTTTTGACACCCAATTTCTAAGGAAGAATAGACAAATATCCCAGGGTAATGTGATCAATTTACAAAAATTTATCCTGTTTAATAATAAGGAGAACTTGGAAAATATTTCCTTCATTGCTACCCTATTAGTTAGACCCAATCAGTAGACAGAAATTGTAGAATTAAATAAAGAGAAACTGCTTAATTAATACAAGATTTTACATGCAATGTGACTTCCTATACAGGAATATGGAAATACATTAACAGATACACACAAATACACACACACACACACACACACACACACACACACACACACACACGCTGCTCCTGGAAGAGACTAAGATTGAGATTGCTCAATAAGGACATGTCAAGAATATCCATAGGGGCTAACAATGAATATTCTTTAGAACAAATAGAATATTGAGATTCGTAACCATCTACTGGCACATATGAAAGCCTCATTAATAAGTCAAATATGGCATTCCCTGGGAGTCAGTGGGCAGCATTTCCCAAACTGCTGCTCAGATTTATTGGCAGTCTCCCTGATGCCTTGAAGCACACGCTACTAACACATGGATAATATTAACAGCTAGAACAGAAAGATGAACCATTTCTCTCTCTTCTCTCTGTCTCTCTCTGTCTCTCTCTGTCTCTCTCTGTCTCTCTCTGTCTCTCTCTGTCTCTCTCTCTGTCTCTCTCTGTCTCTGTCTCTGTCTCTCTCTCTCTCTCTCTCTCTCTCTCTCTCTCTCTCTCTCAATCTTGTCTTTACAGTTTCTTTCTAATAGCAAGACCAAAGTTATGCCAGCTGCAAAGACAGTTGTATTTTTGACATGTTTTCAAGAGAATAGAAAGACAGGTAGACTTTTCAATGTGCTGATAACTAACACAGGTTTCATTGCTAATTAGTATGTTCCCTAAATTAAAAAAAAAAAGACTTTTAAAAATGCAGAAAACTAGTAGAAAGACATGTGTGCAACTTAAAATTATAGGTAACACTGATAATGAGTTCTCTTTAATTAAACATAAACTGTCAGAAATAAAAGTAGTATTCCTCAAGTGGGAGACTTATTCTAAATATGATTTCTTGCTATTTTAGGGATTTATTTACTTGGATATAGAAAAGTAATGCTTCATCTTGCTTGTTGAAATCAATTTAGTAACCATTCTCTAATTAATTCAGAGGTTGAAATTCAGAGAAATCTAGTAAACGATAGAAAATAATGTACATCATAAAAACAGAGGAAATGAACTTGTTCCCAGTGAGTCTTGAGTAACCTCCTTACAGAGAATCATTAATTTGTTTATATTTTTTAAAAAAGTGTAAGTTCATACAACTGTTTTTCCTCTAGACATTTACTAATGAATAATAACAACTCAAAGCAATTTTGGTGGCATGTACCATATTTTATACTGAATATTTACTAAACAAACAGATTTCTCTTCAATTTTGACTTCCACAGATTTTTGGGTTAACAGACAGAATTTCCAAGATGAACCAGAATATATTTTTCTTTACATCTGTTTTTGTTTGTTTGTTCTTAGCACAATATTTATTTAAATGAAAATGATTAGAGTAGCTTATTACAAGTAAGGGATGAAATTTAAATGATATTTGTTAAATATCTCTCTCTCTTCTCTCCTGTACAATGCAACCCCCCCGCCACAAAACCTCCGATTTTTAAATAGATGAGTTCATAATGTCATCTGTTATATCTTTTTTATTGGATATTTTTTAATTTACATTTCAAATGTTATCCCCTTTCCAGGGTTTCCTGGCCATACCGTCTCCCCTCCCCCTGCTTCTATGAGGGTGCACACCCACACACCACATCCTTCCTCCCTGCCCTGACATTCCCCTAGACTGGGAGATCCAGCCTTGGCAGGACCAAGGGCTTCTTCCACTGCAACAAGTCTATCCTCTGCTACATATGCTGATGGAGCCATGGGTCCTTCCATGTGTACTCTTGGGATGGTGTTTTAGTATCTGGGAGCTCTGGGATGTCTGGTTGGTTGATACAGTTATTCTTCTTATGGGGTTGCAAACCCCTTCAGCTGCTTCAGTCCTTTCTCTAACTCCTCAATTGGGGAACTTCTCAATTCAGTGGTTGGCTGCAAGCATCTGCTTCATATTAGTCAGGCTCTGGCAAAGCCTCTCAGGAGACAGCTACATCAGGCTCCTGTCAGCAGGCACTTCTTGGCATCCCCAAAAGGGACTGGGTTTGGTGTCTGTATATAGGATGAATACCCAGGTGGGGCAGTCTCTGGATGGCCTTTCCTTCCGTCTCTGCTCCACAGTTGTCTCCTTATTTACTCCCGTGAGTATTTTGTTCTCCCTTCTAAGAAGGTCTGAAGAATTTTAAAGGGTTTTTTCTTCTTGAGCTTAATGTGGTCTTGGGTATTTTAAGCTTTTGGGCTAATATCCATTTATCAGTGAATGCATATCATGGCTGTTCTTCTGTGATTGGGTTACCTCACTCAGGATATTTTCTAGTTCATTCCATTTGCCTAAGAGTTTAATGAAGTTATTGTTTTTTTTGTTTTTGTTTTTTTTTTTTTATTGAGTATTTCTTATATACATTTGAGTGTTATTCCTTTCCGGTTTCCCAGCAAACAACCCTCCCCCCCTTCCTTATGGGTGTTCCCTCCCCACCCTCCCCATTGCCGCCCTCCCCAACAGTCTAGTTCACTGGGGGTTCAGTCTTAGCAGGACCCAGGGCCTTCCACTGGTGCTCTTACTAGATATTCATTGCTACCTATGAGGTCAGAGTCCAGGGTCAGTCCATGTATAGTCTTTAGGGTGGCTTAGTCCCTGAAGCTTTGGTTGCTTGGCATTGTTGTACATATGGGGTCTCGAGCCCCTTCAAGCTCTTCCAGTTCTTTCTCTGATTCCTTCAACGGGGGTCCTGTTCTCAGTTCAGTGTTTTGCTGCTGGCATTCGCCTCTGTATTTGCTGTATTCTGGCTGTGTCTCTCAGGCGATCTACATCCTCCCTGTCGGTCTTCTTTTGCTTCATCCATCTTGTCTAATTGGGTTTGTATATATGGGCTACATGTGGGCAGGCTCTGAATGGGTGTCCTTCAGTCTCTGTTTTAATCTTTTGCCTCTCTTCCCTACCAAGGGTATTCTTGTTCCCTTTTAAAGAAGGGTGAAGCATTCACATTTTGATCATCCGTCTTGAGTTTCATTTGTTCTAGGGATCTAGGGTAATTCAAGCATTTGGGCTAATAGCCACTTATCAATGAGTGCATACCATGTGTGTTTTTCTGTGATTGGGTTACCTCACTCAGGATGATATTTTCCAGTTCCGACCATTTGCCTACGAATTTCATAAAGTCGTTGTTTTTGATAGTTGAGTAATATTCCATTGTGTAGATGTACCACATTTTCTGTATCCATTCCTCTGTTGAAGGGCTCTGGGTTCTTTCCAGCTTCTGGCTATTATTAATAAGGCTGTGATGAACATAGTGGAGCACGTGTCTTTTTTATATGTTGGGGCATCTTTTGGGTATATGCCCAAGAGAGGTATAGCTGGATCCTCAGGCAATTTAATGTCCAATTTTCTGAGGAACCTCCAGACTGATTTCCAGAATGGTTGTACCAGTCTACAACCCCACCAACAATGGAGGAGTGTTCCTCTTTCTCCGCATCCTCGCCAGCATTTGCTGTCACCTGAGTTTTTGATTTAGCCATTCTCACTGGTGTGAGGTGAAATCTCAGGGTTGTTTTTTGATTTGCATTTCCTGATGACTAAAGATGTTGAACATTTCTTTAGGTGTTTCTCAGCCATTCGGCATTCCTCAGCTGAATTCTTTGTTTAGCTCTGAACCCCATAATAGCCAGAAGCTGGAAAGAACCCAGATGCCCTTCAACAGAAGAATGGATACAGAAAATGTGGTACATCTACACAATGGAATATTACTCAGCTATCAAAAACAACGACTTTATGAAATTCGTAGGCAAATGGATGGAACTGGAAAATATCATCCTGAGTGAGCTAACCCAATCACAGAAAGACATACATGGTATGCACTCATTGATAAGTGGCTATTAGCCCAAATGCTTGAATTACCCTAGATCCCTAGAACAAATGAAACTCAAGACGGATGATCAAAATGTGAAGGCTTCACTCCTTCTTTAAAAGGGGAACAAGAATACCCTTGGCAGGGAAGAGAGAGGCAAAGATTAAAACAAAGACTGAAGGGACACCCATTCAGAGCCTGCCCCATGTGGCCCATATATATATACAGCCACCCAATTAGACAAGATGGATGAAGCAAAGAAGGCAGACTGACAGGAGCCGGGTGTAGATCGCTTCCTGAGAGACACAGCCAGAATACAGCAAATACAGCGAATGCCAGCAGCAAACCACTGAACTGAGAATAGGACCCCGTTGAAGGAATCAGAGAAAGAACTGAAGAGCTTGAAGGGGCTCGAGACCCCATATGTACAATAATGCCAAGCAACCAGAGCTTCCAGGACTAAGCCACTACCTAAAGACTATACATGGACTGACCCTGGACCTGACCTCATAGGTAGCAATGAATATCCTAGTAAGAGCACCAGTGGAAGGGGAAGCCCTGGGTCCCTAAGACTGAACCCCAGTGAACTAGACTGTTGGGGAGGGCGGCAATGGGGGGGTGGGGAGGGGAACACCAAACAAGGAAGGGGGGGGAAGGGGATGTTTGCCCGGAAACCGGGAAAGGAAATAACACTCGAAATGTATATAAGAAATATTCAAGTTAATAAAAAAAAATTTTTGACTCTTTGGTTGGTAGTTTAGTCCTTGTTAGCTCTGAAATGGGTGTGTGTGGAGAGGTCTGCTTGGTTGATATTGTTGTCTTTCCTATGGGGTTGCAAACCCCTTCAGCTCCTTCAGTCCTTCCCCTAACTCCTACACTGGGGTCCCTGTGGTCAGTCCAATGATTGGCTGCGAGCGTCTGCATCTGTATTTGTCAGGCTCTGGCAAAGTCTCTCAGGAGACAGCTGTACCAGGCTCCCGTCAGCAAGCACGTCTTGGCATCAGCAGTAGTGTCTGGGTTTGATGGCTGCAGCTGCATATGGGATGGATCCCCAGGTGGGGAAGTTCCTTTAGTCTCTACTCCACTCTTTACCGAAGATGGTCTTTTCTGACATCAATGGGAGGAGAGACCCTTATTCCTGTGAAGCTTAATGTCCCAGAGTAGGGGAATGCTAGGGCAGTGAGTCGGGAGTGGGTGGATGAGTGGGTGACTGGAGGAATACCCTCATAGAACCAAGGGGTGGAAGAGGGATTTTGAGAAGGTGAAACCAGGAAAGGGATAATGTACGAAATGCAAATAAATAAAATAATCATTAAAAATAAAAATGAAAAATATTTAACTCAACCTGATAAATAAGAATAAATTTTAAGCTTAGTAAAATTTAATATTTATTTTTTATATTCTTTCTGGCTGTAGTAATATATATATTCACCTTTTCTTACCCTGTTCTATACCAGGAATTATTAATGAGATAAGATAGCTTAAGAGAAATTTAAATCATATAAATTGAAAAGATATGAATAAATTTTACTAAAATGTGGCTTAATTGTGTAGAGCAGATATCAAAATAGTCCATATAGAAGCCATCATATTAAAATATTGACTCCGAGCATTTATGATCTAGAATAGTTTCAAATACTTTGAGATAATATTTAAATTGGTGAATGAATTTTTGCAAGACATCTAGTGCACAGTAACTAAAAACAAGACCAAGGTCCTAGGTTCTGTATTAGTTAAATGAAACATGAAGATAACAGATAGTAATGAGAAGTCCTGGAGAATTACTGAACTCCGGAACATCATTAACAATAATGAACTAGGGTCAAGGGTACCACAAGAAAGCCTATAGAATCAACTAACTTAGACCAATAGAGGCCCAAAGAGACTGAACCACTAACCAAAGAGCATGCAAGGAGTAGAACATTGTCCCCCCACATATATGTAACAGATGTTCATCTTGGTCTTTATTTGGGACCCCTAAAAACTCACGCAGGAGAAGGATGTGACTCTCTTCTTTGCCTTTGGATTCTTTTCCCCTAACTGAGATACCTTGTCTAACCTCAATAGAAAATGTGACTAGTCATACTACAACGTAGTATGCCACGGGGGGGGGGTTAATATCCATGGGAAGCCTCCCCTTCTCGCAGGAGAATTGGGAGACTGGGGAAAGAAGAGGAGAAAGTGGGGAACTGAGAAGAGGGAGGGGATGATATGATCAAGATGTAAAGTAAATAAATTAAAATCTAGATGAAAAATGTGAATGTTTTCAGTACTTAGAAAAGAAAAATGTTTGAGAGAGAAGATAGAGTTAAACATTAAACCCTATCGAAATTTGGAATGTAATAAGAGAATATTGTCAGAAGGCATCTAGGATAGGATAAAGGCATGCAGATGAATTTCCTGAAAATGGTCCACTACCTTTGTATGGCAATGATGGGTAAATTCTGAATTGCAGGAAAAGTCATCTCAGGATTGATTCTTATTACTGATGTCCCTTTTATTATTAATAATGCATAGTATAGAGATCCATGGACATTAGCCTACTATATTGGACAGAATTTCTGCAGATCAACAAAGATGCATCTCCTGTACTAATACTGTGTACATTAATTAAGAATTTCATAATTTCTAACAATGATTCTATAGAATTCCTTAATTTCTACAAGTAATTTTGAGCCCTTATTAGTATGAAAGCTGCAAAAAGAGTTCTATAAACCATCATGTGTCATGCTAATTGTTTTATGATAGAAAGCAAGCTTGGAATACATTTATGATCAGGGAAACTTTACTGAAGTTGTTTATAAGGATTAGGAGTTCTCTTGGTTTATTCATCTATGGTAATTGAAGGTTTTGCTGGGTATAGAACTTTTTCAGTCACTTAAACATACTGACAAATAATCTGCAAATAGTGATATTTTGACTTCTTCCTTTCAAATCTGTGTCCATTTCACCTCCTTTGTTGTCTAATTGCTCTGGCTAGGACATTGAGTACTATATTGAATAAGTAGGGAGAGAGTGAGCAGCCTTGTCTAGTCCCTGATTCTAGTGGTATTGATTCAAGTTTCTCTCCATTCAGTTTGATGAGATGAACATGTGGGGTTTGTTTGTTTTTGTTTTTTGCATTTGTTTCTATAGTAGATTACATTGATGGATTCACATATATTGAACCATCACTGCATCCCTGGAATGATGGCTTTGATGTGACCCTGGATTCAGTTTTCTAGAATTTTATTGTCTATGTACACATAGATATTCATAAGGGAAATTGGTCTGAAGTTCTCTTTCTTTGTAGGGTCTTAAGGTTGTTTAGATATAAGTATAATTGTGGCTTCAGAGAACGATTTGAGTTGTGTTCTTTCTGTTTCTAGTTTGTGGAATATTTCAAAAAGTATTGGTATGAGGTCTTCTTTGACTGCCTGATAGAATTGTGCACTAAACTAGTCTGGTCCTAGGCTCTTTTTGGTTGGGAGACTTTTATTTTTTTTTATTTTTTTATTTATTTATTTTTTTATTAACTTGAGTATTTCTTATATACATTTCGAGTGTTATTCCCTTTCCCATTTTCTGGGCAAACATCCCCCTAATCCTCCCCTCCCCTTCTTTGTGGGTGTTCCCCCCATCCTCCCCCATTGCCGCCCCCCCAACAGTCTAGTTCACTGGGGGTTCAGTCTTAGCAGGACCCAGGGCTTCCCCTTCCACTGGTGCTCTTACTAGGATATTCATTGATACCTATGAGGTCAGAGTCCAGGGTCAATCCATGTATAGTCTTTAGGTAGTGGCTTAGTCCCTGGAAGCTCTGGTTGCTTGGCATTGTTGTACATATGGGGTCTCGAGCCCCTTCAAGCTCTTCCAGTTTTTCTCTGATTCCTTCAACGGGGGTCCTATTCTCAGTTCAGTGTTTTGCTGCTGGCATTCGCCTCTGTATTTGCTGTATTCTGGCTGTGTCTCTCAGGAGCGATCTACATCCGGCTCCTGTCGGCCTGCACTTCTTTGCTTCATCCATCTTGTCTAATTGGATGGCTGTATATGCATGGGCCACATGTGGGGCAGGCTCTGAATGGGTGTTCCTTCTGTGTCTGTTAATGACTGCTTCTATTTCTTTAAGAGTTATGGGGCTATTTAAATGGTTTATCTGATCCTGATTTAACTTTTGTATCTAGTATCTGTCTAGAAAATTGTCCATTTCACCCAGATTTTTCAATTATTTTGAATATAGGCTTTTTTCTTGGATCTGATGATTTTTTGAATTTCCTCTGATTCTGTTATGCCTCCCTTTTCAGTTCTGATTTTTTTAATTTGGATCCACTCTCTGTCATCTGTGGTTAGTCTGGCTAAGTGTTGATCTATCATGTTGATTTTTCTCAAAGAACCATCTGGTTTTGTATAGTTCTTTGTACAGTTCTTTTTGTTTCTGCTTGGTTGACTTCAGCCCTGAGTTTGATTATTTCCTGCTGTCTATTCCTCTTGGGTGTATTTGCTGCTTTTTATTCTAGAGCTTTCAGGTGTGCTGTCAAACTGCTCGTGTATGCTCTCTCCTTTTTCTTTTTGAAGGCACTCACAGATATGAGTTTTCCTCTTAGCACTGCTTTCTTTGTGTCCCATGAGTTTGGGTATGTTGTTCCCACATTATCATTAAATTCTAAAAAGTCGTTCACTTCTTTATTTCTTCCTTGACCAAGTTATCGTTGAGTAGAACTTTGCTCATTTTCCATTTTTTTTTTTTTTTGGCATTCTTTTTTTTTGTGGTTATTGAAGACCAGCCTTAGAATTATTTCTGCATGGGAATATTTCTGTCATCTTTTATCTGTTGAGCCCTGTTTTTTGACCAATTATATGGTCGATTTTAGAGAAGGTACGATGAGGTGCTGAAAAGAAGGTATATTCTTTTGTTTGAGGATGAAATGTTCTATAGATATCTGTTAAATCCATTTGGTTCATAACTTTTGTTAGTTTCACTGTGTCTCTGTTTAGTTTCTGCTTTCATGATTTGTCAATTGAGAGTAGGGTGTTGAAGTCTCCCACTATTATTGTGTGAGTTTCAATGTGTGCTTTGAGTTTCTTTTATGAATGTTGGTGCCCTTGCGTTTGCAGCATAAATATTCAGTTTTGAAAGTTCATCTTGGTGGATTTTTTTCCTTTGATGAATATGAAGTGTCTTTCCATATCTTTTTTGAAAACTTTCTTTGAAAGTCGAATTTATTCAATATTAGAATGGCTATTCCAGCTTGTTTCATGGGACCATTTGCCTGAAAAAAAATTGCCAGTCTTTTACTCTGAGGAAGTGTTTGTCTTTGTCACTGATGTGCATTTCTTATATGCAGCAAAATACTGGGTCCTGTTTATGTATCCGGTCTGTTAGTCTATATCCTTTTATTGGGAATTGAGCCCATTGATATTGAGAATTATTAGGGACCAGTAATTGTTGTTTCCTATTACTCTTTTTGTTAGAGATGGAATTATGTTTGTGTGGCTATGTTCTTTCGGTCTTGTTGAAAGATTACTTTCTTGGTTTTTCTAGGTTTTAATTTTCCTTCCTTGAGTTTCAGTTTTCCATCTATTATCCTTTGTAAGGCTGGATTTGTGAAAAGATATTCTGTAAATTTGGTTTTGTCATGGAATATCTTGGTTTATTCATCTATGGTAATTGAAGGTTTTGCTGGGTATAGGCTGGCATTTGTGTTCTTTTAGACTCTGTAGACATCTGCCCAGAATCTTTTAGCTTTCAGAGTCTCTGTTGAAAATTCTGATGTAATTCTGGTCAGTTTCCCTTTATAAGTTACTTGACTTTTTTCCTTTACTGCTTTTAATATTCTTTGCATTTGGTGTTTTGACTATTATGTGACAGGAAGAATTTCTTTTCTGGTTCAATCTATTTGGAATTCTGCAGGTTTCTTGTATGCTTGTGGTCATGATCTTTAGGGAAGTTCTTTTCTATATTTTTTTGAAGAAATTTACTGTGCCTTTAAGTTAGTAATCTTCGCTCTCTTCTCTACATATTATCCTTAGGTGGATTTCTCATTCTGTCCTGGATTCCCTAGATGTTTTGGGTGAGGAGCTTTTTGTATTTTGCATTTTCTTTGTTTTGACAATGTTTTCTATGGTATCTTCCGTCCCTGAGATTCTCTCTTCTATCTCTTACAATCTGTTGGAGAAGATTGCATCTATGACTCCTGATCTTTTTCCCAGGTTTTTATCTCCAGGATTATCTCCCTTTGTGCTTTTTTTATTATTTCTATTTCCATTTTTGCATCCTGGATGGTTTTGTTCAATTCCTTTACCTGTTTGATTGTGTTTTCCTCTAATTCTGTAAGGGATTTTTGTGTTTCCTTTTTAAGGGCTTCTACCTGTTTACCTGTTTTGTTCTGTAATTTTTAAGGGAGTTATTTTTTTGTCTGTTTTAAAGTCCTCTACCATCGTCATGAGATATGATTTTAAATCCATATCTTGTTTTTCTGGTGTGTTACAGTATCCAGGACTTGCTGTGGTGAGAAAACTGGGTTCTGATGACGCCACGTAGTCTTGGTGTCTGTTGCTTAAATTCTTATGCTTGCCTCTGGCCATCTAGTTATATCTGGTGTTAGTTGGTCTTGTTGTCTCTGACTGGAGCTTGTCATTACTGTGGGCCTCTTAATCTGTGATCTTATGAGTGAGAGCACTCCTTGGAGAGCAGCACTCTCTGGTAGGGATTTTGGTAGGGGAGGGCTGTGGGACAGAGTCTTAGCTCTTGGTGCAGATGGAGGCAGGAGGAATCTTGTCCAAGGTTGCTCTGTGGTTCCTGTGCCCTGGGCACTCCTTAAGGCCCTTCTTTGTACAGTTATTGGAGAAAACGTGGGGTCTTACCTGGGAGCCTAGCTCTCTCCGGGCAGAACTTGGGTTCAGAGGGCTGTGTCATGCTTAACTAGTGTTAATGGACACACATGTAAACTCTTCTGCTGAAACTTCTTATGTTATTTATGATGTTCTTCTGGAATATAAACATGGTTGGAATACCATGTGGTCACGTATCCTGAGACAGTATAAGAACAGCAATAAAGGAGGGTGACTTCATACTGCCAAAGTCAAGGCTTCTTTCATTCAGCAGTATAAAGAAAAAGCGGTTTTCTTCCTTCAATAGAGACATAAGGCTTTTTTCTTTCAGCAATAAAGAGGACACAGTTTTTCCTTACTTAGTTTTTTTTCTTCTTACTTTCAGCAATAAAAAGGTGGAAATCTTTTTTTCTTTGTAGAAACTTTTTCTTTCTTTGAGGAATAAAGGTTGGAGCTTATTTTTCGATCGAGAATGAGGAAGTTTTCCTGCATTGGTGCTTACACAATGAAACTTGCTCACAGCGGCTTTGACTTAATCCACCAAACATATATAATATTATACATTACATATTATATATGTGTGTAAGTACAGGTGTGTTTATGCAAGTATGCATTAATATTTGTAGAGTTGATGAGACAGATGGTTTAGCCCAACCAGAATGATTGTGTGTACGCATATGAATATATGTGTGTCTGTTTATATAGCCTGTTTAAACGTTTTTCTTTATGCAACTGTGACTTTCCTGGGTGAAAAGGAGGTGAGTTAAGGAACTTCTTGTGAGCCTCTCACCTATGAGAAAAAAACAAAGAACCAGAATAATCACTTGTTTTCTTGTTTACTTAACAATTCCCCCTGCCCCTGCTAAAAAGCATCTGTTAATTTTCCAGAAATTAGCACTTATTTAAGCACAGAACAGTAAGAAAGAGTTAAGTCTCCCTTTAATAAAATGCAAAAATTTATAAAGTAAAGAGAAGCAGAGGGAGAGAGAGAGAGGGAGAGGGAGAGAGAGAGAGAGAGAGAGAGAGAGAGAGAGAGAGAGAGAGAGAGAATAGAATCCAGCAGTTTTCAGTCACAGGGTAGCAAGAAAATGTTCTGTTTCCAGAAGACATCAGCTTCTAATATCTAATACAGTTAGAGAGAGTTTAAAGTCCTGAGATCATCAATCTTTTGTCCTTTGTCCAACATTGTGTCTACTTCAACCCATGTTTCCCAGCTGGAGCAGTCCTTCAGTAAAACACTGCCAGACTATGGGTCCCGTGGTACAATAAAGAAGGGAATAATTGTGTATTAGTGATCTGATCTGGAAAATAGGACAAAATGGTTCTTTACGGAATGCAAAGGAAGACAAATAGAGAATGAATAGAGAAAGTAAATTAATAGTAAGGGTATGGGAAAAAGTCATAAGGAATCATACCAACTATCTGCATAGAAGAGTTATAAAACATGTAAGTCAGTATGTTTATACATACATATACACATAAATACATATATAAATATACACATACATACATCTGTATATGTATGTATATGTAAATATGTGATATTTTCTTGTTTGGGCAATGCTCACTTTTAGATCCAACAACCATCTAACAAAACTTACAATGCTTGGTATGAGGTCTTTTTTGAATTGTTGGTCAGAGCTGTCCAAGAAGCCCAGAAAACATAGAGCCCATTGGGTAATTCCAGAGGTGGAACATAAAGAGCTATTGCTGAAGACACCACGAACTTCAGACATAGGTCCCAGCAACACACACACACACACACACACACACACACACACACACACACACACACACACACAGGATTTAATAGAATGTCATACTGGCTGTTGGCTGAGTAGTCTAATTGTGAGTATTTCCTGATATAAGGATCATTCTATGAGACTGGGTATTTCAGCATTTTCCATCCGATGCTAGGCCACAGAGAAGTCCTGGAGGTCAAACAGTTTGCAGTCTGGATTACAATTCTGAAATCGTGTATTCTAACACCAGAAAATGGGTTTCTTGAGAACAAGCTAGAAGAACTAGAGTGAGGTCAAGCTATCAAAAAGTCCATTTCGTCCATGTCCTTTTATGTGTTTGCCACTGGGAAATGCGGCCTGGCCTTAACGTTCTAACCTCAAAGGATCTGGACTTCATGTGAGTCTTCCACCTTAAATAAAGAAATCACAAAACTTCATCACAAGTGTTCCCATCTGTTTGGGTTTTAATTAATAACAGAAGTAGTCAAGCTGACAACAAGAATTAGCCATCAAGACACCAGATGTAGTAGGGCTGACCTGAAAACGTCCTCCCTCAAGAGTGCCTTTCTTGGCAGCAGAAGGAGACATACAGCCTTGCAAAGGAGAGAAGCAGTTATGATGCCTATCAGTCAACCACAACAGTGACCGGCATGCATGATCATCCTCAGGGTACAAAAGTGGCACATGGACCTTGGTGGAATCCAGAGCCCATTCATTGGATTTAACACCCACTCAACAAGCAGGAAATAATTCCTAACACTGGAAACCTATCCAAATACCAAGGCTAAGTGAAATTGTGGATCTTGGAGGAGAACATTCAGCCACTAGTTTACTAAACCAGCACTGTTCCTACCTATATTCTCAATATGTATCCATATAACCATAGATAAGAATAGTCTTCACTCCTTATCAAATAAACTTCCTGTTTGTCTCAGATGGACAACACGATGGGAAAATACTACCAATCAAACAGAGTTGTGAAGCCCATGGTCAGCGAATATATCTACAAACCATTCCTGCTCCTACGGCTCAGAAAACATTGAGGAAATTGGCGTGGATGTATTGTAAGAGCCAGAGAATCAGGAAGCTCGCTGTGAGATTGTGCCTCTTAGGAATATGAGAAACTACGCTCATAAAGTCTCTCCAACATGACTGCCTGCTAATGCCTGCTAAACAAGAACAGCACCTCTCCAAGGGGAATAGGGAAAGGCCCATGAGATCCCAATCCTGCACAGAAAAATGTGTGGATAACTGAGGAATGCAGAGAGCAGAAGTGGTTCTCCCCAGGAAATAGCACATTAACTAGCTATTCAGCGCCAACTAGTCAGCCCTGAAAATAAACATGCAAGTAATATTTTATGATTTGGATGTAAAAAATGTAATTATAATATCTACATTCCATAACCTTGGAATGTTACACGCAACAAAATATTATGAAAGTATAGACTTTCCAAAGGTTCTTTAATGAGGTCAGGATAAGGCTCGGAATTTACAAATGGCTGAAGATATTTTTAAATTTTCAATGGCAACAAAAAATAGAAACAATAACTATTACTGTTTTGAAGGTGATTGCATCAAGAGAGCATATAAAAACTCTTAGCAATGTAGAAAGAATTAGAAGTAGAGATAATCTATACCTATAACCATATAGAGATGGCCATCTATTCCATAGGAAGGTTTTATTGTCATTCAGAAAAATAAGATGGATCTTTAAATAAACATTTCATGAATGATAGCCTTGCTAAAACAGTTTTAAAACCAATGCCAACAATAAATGTCAAATTAAGTTGTCAGGTGGTTATCAAGTAACTAATATTGGGGCTTGGGAGATGGCTCTCTGGAAAAACTGCTTGAGGCATAAACTTAAGGATCTAAGTTTGGATCTCCAGTTCCCCCTGTAAAAGCTGGATGATGTGCTTTGTGTCTGTAACTTCAACAGTATAATGTTGGAAGATAGAGACAGACAGATCTCTGGAGCTCAATTCACAGCCAGGCTATCCATTCAGTTATCTCCAGGTTAAGTTAAAGATCATGTGTTATAAAATAAAAAAAGCAGCAAAAGGCCTAATGTTAATCTCTGTCATTAATAAACATGCCCATGTGCACAAGCACACACACACACACACACACACACACACACACACACACTCACAATCATGTATATAGGGGCAAGTTATAACAAATAGTCTGTTACAGAGCCAGAGGTGATATTCTACTGTATCTAGAAGAGATGGAGAAAAGGCAGAAGTGAAGAACAGCATTTACCTTTCTTGCTTGCAAGGTCTGAGGCTTTGTAGGGTGGCCTGCTGGAGTTGGAGTCTGGATAAAGCAATGAATGGGTGAAAGTATGTTTGAAAGAGAGGGTTTACGTGGTCTGTTGGAGATGAGGATTTAGGTAACAGGAAGCTGTAGCAAGTGGTCTTTTACAAGGCTAGGGAAGAGACATAGGGATTGGTTCAAGCAGTCGAGGGAGAAGTGAAGGTTTGTGGTTGGCTATTGGTTTCCACAGCTGCAGTGGCTTATGGGTTCCCAGGTCCAAACTAATTTGTTTTAAAACCAAAGTATGAAAGACTGTGTCTTGTAGATCTACATCCAATTAACAATGCATTTATAAAATACGTCTATTTATGATTTATCAATAATGAAGAATACCAAATGTATTGAAGATGTCTCCTGAGAGACACAACCTGAGCATGTTAAATACAGAGGTGAATGCTAGCAGCAAACCACTGAACTGAGAATGGGACCCCCTTTGGGGGAATTAGAGGCAGGAATGAAAGAGTTGAAGGAGCTTGCAACCCCTTAAGAACAACAATGCCAACCAACCAGAGCTTTCAGGGACTAAGCCACTACCCAAAGACTATCCATGGACTGACCCTGGGCTCCAACCTCATAGGTAGCAATGAATATCCTAGTAAGAGCACCAGTGGAAGGGGAAGCCCTTGGTCCTGCCAAGGTTGGACCCCCAGTGCAGGGGAATGTCGGGGGGGAGGGGCTAAGGAGGTGGATGGGGCAGAACGCCCTTATGGGGGAAAGGGAGGGGATATGGGGCTTATGGACAGGAAACCCGGAAAGGGAATTAACATCTGAAATGTAAATAAAGAAATATATCCAAAAAAAAGAAGTAAAATAAATGACTTTATAATATCCTTCCGAACAAAATTTATATTATATCTTTAATTTACTTTCACAGGAAGTGACCATGAGCAGCACATTTGTAGAGGTCAAAGGACAACTTGCAGCACTTATTCCTTCCCATCCACCCTGTGAGTTCCAGGGATCAAGCTTAGGTTATTAGGGTAAGCGGTAAGTGTGTTTATAGGCTGAGGGATCTTACTGATCCAGGTATACATACATTGTTAAATGCTTTGGAAATGTCTAAACCACTATTCATGATTAAACATATGCAATGTAATTCCACTGCATCCTCTGGGCACCAATCAATAGATTGTAGACAGGACTCCAGGAAAATCATTGAAAATTTGAAAGCTAGGACTGTTGAGATGGCAGTGGTTAAAACCACTTATTGTCCTCCCAGAAGACCTGAGTTTTGTTTCTTGCATCCACACCACAACCTGTACCTCTACCTTCAGAGGATCGGACAACTTCTCCTGGCCTTTGTAGAAACCTGCACACATGCCCCACACACACACCGAGTGATTTGTGCACATTGATATAAATAAAAATAATACATAATTTAAAAACTAATATGTGAGATAAGAAGTTAAAGTCCTATAACATGTTAGGAAACAAAACAAGACAAACAAGTGAAACGTTTTTATATAATCAAACTTGACTTAATTATACAGAATACTAATAGTCATGATTGTTTCGAGAAAGAATCTGAGAGTGGTTTATTTAGAATATTTAGTTTTAAAAGCATGTTTTATGCATCAATTTTTATAATATTCAAGTTGATTGAGAATAATTTCCTTGCAGGCAATCATTGACAAGGATAATTTTAGGACCTCTTATGTATAATGTGATGATGCTCACTGTGTGAAAACTCATATCTCGAGAAGTAGAAAATATGTGTTTAACTACATATACACGCATTTTCTTCTGCGTTTGAGTTGGTCCAGCTTTACAGAAGTTGGGAAAATTCCAACTTACTTCACTCTATGGGAGTCATCCGTTTCCAGAGGGAAATCGTTTGCTGCCACAGAACATCTTATTTAGCATTCCTTTTGTCAAGCAGTGGCAGTCTGAGACAGGTCACTTCATGATCTTTAAAACAGTAGGTGCTTGTACTTTGTTTGCTTTAGAAAGGGTACATCAGAGCCAAGGCACAATTTTAGTAGCCTTTTTGTGTTTATATTTTATTTCTATATTTTAATAGAAATTACAAAAAGTCTACTGTTGCATAAATGTGTCCACATGACACACAGCAGCGGAAAGAGTAGATAATGAATATGCGTACAGACCATAATTGTTTTGTAAGACAGTGGTTGCCAGCAAATGTCTCTCTCCTCTCCACCACACTCTGTATAATTCTTCTTCAGAATGGGTGTGAATCCATAAAATGGTTTATCTGTGTAGTTCTAGATGTCCCTCCTTTTCTGTGTCACCTGACCACTTTCACTCACATATTCTACTCCTTCCTTCTCACATACTCTCGCTCAGACTCCTGTCTCGTCTGTTTTTCCTTATCTCCTTTATTTAAGTTACCAGCTTGTCTATGTGGTATTAACAAAAGAATAAAGGCTACAGTTTTGATAATATCTTAGTGTCACTAGAAAGGATAGATAAAGCACGATTCCTCAGAGCTGGTTGAGATATTTGCTTGAAACAGTAAGTAAAGTATCTTAGGTACCTTCAGTTCTAGCAAAGTGCAATTCCTGGAAGAGCTCTTCCTCCGAGTTTTAAGATGTGGTAGCTGTGTGATCCGTGAATAGTGCCCTGCTCTAAATTCTAAGCAACTGCTCTCTGTCTATTCACAAGGAAGCTGGCGCCTCCTCATACCCTCACTGCATCCTAATAGAAGATTCTGATGACATAATCCTCATTCATATTCCATACTCATAGCCAATTAATATAAAGTTCCTCCGATGAGCAATAAAATCTGATTATAATAACTAAATAGAAGAGATCCTGTTCTTTCCTCATAGGTCTTACTTTAAAGAAAAAAAGAGATATACAGATATTACAACATACTAAAGGAGCTACTTACAAAAAAATCTTTGTATTTTATGACATGCTGTAAATGCTATGAAAAGAAGAAAAAATAAAATATTTGGGAATCTTAATCTTTAGGCATAAGAAAAATTCTAACTTCAGACAAAGGTAAATATCATTGTAACAGTGACATTTGAGCAAAGGTTTGAATGAAGTAGGCATTTAGGTACAAAAAAAAAAAGGCAATGGACAGATTTGCATTTAGCTAAGAATGTGCTTATGCTCAATAGAAGAAGACGTGCCCAGTCTTAATGCAACTTGATATGTCAAGGCTGGTTAATAGCCATGGGAGGCCTCCCCTTTTCTGAGGAGAAGAGGAGAGAAAGATGCAGGGAAAGGAGGAAAGAGGAAGGGACTGGGAGGTAAGGAGGGAGGGGAAGCGGCAATCTGGAAATAACTTAATTCAAAAAAGAAAGAAATAAAAGCAATTAAGATATATAGATAAAATAAATAAAGATGATAGGTAGGTAGATCGATAGATAGATAGATAGATAGATAGATAGATAGATAGATAGATAGATAGATAGATAGATAGATGGGAGGGAGGAAGAAAGGAAGGAAGGAAGGAAGGAAGGAAGGAAGGAAGGAAAGAAAGAAAGAAAGAAAGAAAGAAAGAAAGAAAGAAAGAAAGAAAGAAAGAAAGGAAGGAAGGAGTACTTGTGGAGTTCCATGAATACCAAGATGTTTAGCTTATATGTGACTTGTGTATTCTTGTCAAAGTAAGGGGGGATACAGCCTGTGATGTATGATCAGTTTCAGAGAACAGGAAATGTAGTCAGTTTGGGGTGTCACATTCACTCTGAATGATGCCTGTACTGCTTAAATACGGAAAGAAGAGGTGTGACACACAGTGTCAGTTTCTAAAGGCCATAGATTGCAGGTCCAAGAGGAGACTTTAGAGAGACATCAAGGTAGCCAGGAAATTCTTTCTATGACCACTCAAGGCAGCATATGGCAATAGGCTATTGTGTGCATATATAAGGTCAAGTAAACATTTATCGATATATTATAATAATACATTTCAAAAATAATCCTTCAGTATACCTATAATCTTGTTATTTAATAAAGACTAAAGAAAATGTGCATATCGATGAAATGGGTGTACTTGTTTATATTTCTATGAAGAATTATTTATTGGCATGGGAGAGGTTGGAGCAAGGAAATGAAAAAGTAATTTAACTTAAAAATAAAATTAAAACTTAAATCTGGTTTGTATATTGTACACTGTAGGACACAAGCTGTTTCAGAGTTCATTCAAAATATATTTTAAAGTGTTAATTCTGAATATATCATTTTGCACAATAAACAACAAAAAATTGCAAACATATATTTAGAAGCATTTGAAAAATAGCTAGAAATTTTATCTAAATCCTAAGACAAATTGCTTTTAAGGATTTTTTTATGAAACTCAACTTAGCAACTCATACAGAAATTATTGTTATCACTCTACCATCTAGAAATATGTTTATTTGATATTTTCATTTTGGAAATAACAGTGATTTTTTTTTTAAAACTTCTGATTTGGCTATATGCCTTAATGTTTACAAGAAAGCCTGGGTTTATTCTGTAGTGTTCAGAGAAGCATTCTTTGTTTTCTTCAATTAAACCATTGAGTCACTATAAAAGCAAAAACCTTCACATACTTTGTAAAAACACTGGAATTCATACTGCACAATATTCTTGGATCTGAGCCAATAGGCTTTGTTTTATTGTTTGTTTGTTTGTTGCTTGTGTTTTTGCTTTTGTTTTATGCTGCCTGGTGTTATGTCACACCCAGTACAAAGTGCATATGTTTTGTGTTGAGAAACAGGGTCCCAGTGATGTACAGTACAGAACAAGAGAGGCCTGGCCAAAACACCTCGAATTCAAGCTTAAAACTCATGTTAAAATAGTTACATTACTTAAAATTGTTCTTGAGGTTTTCACTAAGCATTCATAATCACATCTGAGATCCAATTGTGAGTTTATGCATTATTAGGCTGGTAAGATGGCCAGGTGAATAAAGGCATCTGCTAATAAGCTTGAAGATCTGATTTAATACCTGAACCCAGCACTGTAAAAGGAAAGGACAAATGCCAAAGGCCGTGCTCTGACTTACACACAAGTGCCATGGTCACCCATGCTTATAAAATCATAAACTGGTCATTCATTGAAAACTTTCTAGGTATTTAGATATAATATCTCTAAGGGAATGGAAATTGTGTACTCTTGCATAACACTGCATTTATTATGTCAGACCTGACTTTCGTTAATTACAATAACTAAGCTTTGAAAGAGGAGGTAAGTCTGAATGATTGTATAGTCTCCTGAATCTCTACAGTTGTTCTCAGGCACACACTTGCTGTGCTCTGATTTGGAAAATAAGTTGCATCCTGGTATTGGAAAGCATTTCTAATTATGTAGTTTTTAAGGATCTCTAGAAAACTGCCATGAATTGATACAACTGAGTTGAAGCTATTTCTTTTTTCTTTTATTTTTATTAACTTGAGTATTTCTTATTTACATTTCGAGTGTTATTCCTTTCCCGGTTTGGGCCAACATCCCCTAACCCCCCCCTCCCCTTCTTTATGGCTGTTCCCTCCCCATCCTCCCCCATTGCCGCCCTCCCCCAACAATCACGTTCACTGGGGTTCAGTCTTACAGGACCCAGGGCTTCCCCTTCCACTGGTGCTCTTACTAGGATATTCATTGCTACCTATGAGGTCAGAGTCCAGGGTCAGTCCATATATAGTCTTTAGGTAGTGGCTTACTCCCTGGAAGCTCTGGTTGCTTGGCATTGTTGTTCATATGGGGTCTCGAGCCCCTTCAAGCTTTCCAGTTCTTTCTCTGATTCCTTCAACGGGGGTCCTGTTCTCAGTTCAGTGGTTTGCTGCTGGCATTCGCCTCTGTATTTGCTGTATTCTGGCTGTGTCTCTCAGTAGAGATCTACATCTGGCTCCTGTCGGCCTGCACTTCTTTGCTTCATCCATCTTGTCTAATTGGATGGCTGTATATGTATGGGTCACATGTGGGGCAGGCTCTGAATGGGTGTTCCTTCTGTCTCTGTTTTAATCTTTGCCTCTCTCTTCTCTGCCAAGGGTATTCTTGTTCCCCTTTTAAAGAAGGAGTGAAGCATTCACATTTTGATCATCCATCTTGAGTTTCATGTGTTCTATGCATCTAGGGTAATTCAAGCATTTGGGCTAATAGCCACTTATTAATGAGTGCATACCATGTGTGTTTTTCTTCAATTGGGTTACCTCACTCAGGATGATATTTTCCAGTTCCAACCATTTGCCTACGAATTTCATAAAGTCATTGTTTTTGATAGCTGAGTGATATTCCATTGTGTAGATGTACCACATTTTCTGTATCCATTCCTCTGTTGAAGGGCATCTGGGTTCTTTCCAGCTTCTGGCTATTATCAATAAGGCTGCGATGAACATAGTGGAGCACGTGTCTTTTTTATATGTTGGGGCATCTTTTGGGTATATGCCCAAGAGAGGTATAGCTGGATCCTCAGGCAGTTCAATGTCCAATTTTCTGAGGAAACTCCAGACTGATATCCAGAGTGGTTGTAGCAGTCTGCAATCCCACCAACAATGGAGGAGTATTCCTCTTTCTCCACATCCTCGCCAGCATCTGCTGTCACCTGAGTTTTTGATCTTAGCCATTCTCACTGGTGTTAGGTGAAATCTCAGGGTTGTTTTGATTTTGCATTTCCCTTATGACTAAAGATGTTGAACATTTCTTTAGGTGTTTTCTCGGCCATTCGGTATTCCTCAGCTGTGAATTCTTTATTAAGCTCTGAACCCCATTTTTTTTTTTAATAGAGTTATTTGTCTCCTGTGGTCTAGTTGAAGCTATTTCTTGGTTCTCTTCGCAATACTCTTACTGCCTCATGCTTGTGTGAATGATACTTTGATTTCAATATAGTTGCCTGTTTTGCAGAATTTTTTATTTTACCAAGTACTTAATTTCTCAGAGTTTTAAATATCTTATGTTAAATTAGTTACTTTAGGTGTGTTAAAATGATTATTGTTCTTCTCTGCTACTAAAGGTATTTTTCTTTGAATAATTATTGCACTATACTAGGTAAAGGTCAGGGTGATTGTGCTAAAAAGTGATGATCATGGTAGACAGAGAGATAAATGAATGCAACATCATACTTATAAATATATATATCAAATATTAATAATACAATTACAAAATATTCATTAAGAAATTATAAAGCAAAATTATAGAAAAGTGTGAACAATATCCAGTGTCTTTAATTTTAACTTATGTTCATTATGGAGAATTAGCTTTATGAACTCTCTACAGTTGGCAAACTTTTATGAGCAAATTAGGCAGAGAAGGATTTTTTTTATCAATAAAATGAAGGCTACATTTGGTAAGCATGCAGCTGAACCTAGGCAGGTTGAGAGGAATCTGAAAGCAGTTGTAAGATCAACAGAACAAATATTCACCTCCAGTACTCTTCATTAATATAGTATTACGAAAAAAGAAAATAACAGAAAACCAACCATTACAAGTTTCTCTCACAGGGGAAACAAGGTTGATGTGAAATGACCTGAGGAGCATGAATTGATGCTATTGTGTCCAGTGAAATAATGTGGAACTAGCACTGTCTCATTTCCTAGTATTCATTGTTTCTCCCAGTCACCATAGCTACTAATGCCCATAAGGATAGTATGATTCCTGTTCTTCAAACATGGCTCCAGTCAGCACTTAAGGAACAGCTCTGACTAGAGAATGCCATTCACTAGAGAGGTGTAGACATGGACATTCAACATTAGCTCGTTGTAATGCTAGCTGGACTCATGGTTTTAGTGTATAAGATTAGAAATCTCTCTCTCTTCTCTCTCTCTCTCTCTCTCTCTCTCTCTCTCTCTCTCCATTTCTTGCAAAATACAACAAGTACAAACACAAAGATAGAATCCCATATTTGAATATCATTTTGAAGATATTTTAGCAAACAGTAATGATAGACACAATGATTCTCTTGCAAATGAAGAAAACATTTACTTAATATGTCTCAAGACTTTGAGAAATCAATAACTTGAGGTTTTGAGGGCCATGACATTGCAGGGGTTTCTAACAATCATCAAAAGAAATAATATTAGCATGGAGCAAGTTTCACCCTCATGCTGATATTCACATGTGCTTGTGATTTCACCTTCATATCATGTTTTACAATTGTTGGTTGATGAGATTCACGAGAAGCATCTAAAGACAATTGATCAGTGTCAGACAAAACAGAACACAGGAAGGCCCAGGATAGATTACCAAAATGGGTCATATGCAGTGTGCCTTGCCAGTTGACTAGTTTGATTTCTTGGTAACAACATTTGGGTATTCTCCTAAACACAAATTGATGGAGAGCAATGAGATAAAATCATATCACTTTTAAAAAGAATAAAAAGTTATTTGGAGGCAAACAAAACTGTATTAATATAAACATTATTAATTTCAAAGGGAATAATATTATAAACCCAAATTCTAGAATCTTAAGTAAAAGTAGAATAAGATTTTAATAAATAGAGTATTGTACGTCTGGTTGAAATATATAAATCTAAATGGATGAAAAATAATACGTTAAGCTGGGAAATGTCCAGATAACCAATTCTTAACAGTAAGCATTTTAAGTAATCAAACTATGTATTTTAACAAAGGAAGTGTGTATAATGAACAAGAAAACTGATGTGTGAAATAAATTATGAAGTCAAACATTAAAAATAAAGACCACTATTCTCAGCAAGATTCAAGAAAAATATCAAAGACAGCATAATTAGAAGACCAATAATATCTATATTTGAACTTTCCTTAGAAGGAAAACTGCAAAAATACCTCCGTGAAAATGAATAGATGTTGATTTAAATGAAAGAAAATGATAATAATAGAGTGATATGCAGAGAATCACAAAATTGAGGCTCCCTGAATAATTTAAAAGATTATGGTTATGTAAAATTACACACACACACACACACACACACACACACACACATATATTCTGTAAGAATATATTTAACTTTAGGAAGTTTTCCAGTGGGTAATAGTAAACTTTTTTAAATTTTTAATAGACTTATTTCTTTACTTACATTTCAAACATTATTCCCCTTCCCAGTTTCCTGTCCACAAGCCCCCATTGCCTCCTCCCCCTCCCCCATATGGGTATTTCTCCTATACATCCCCCTTATTGCCCCACCCATATTCCCCTGCACTGGGGATCCAACCTTGGCAGGACCAAGGGCTTCCCTTTCCACTGGTGCCTTAATAAGGTTATTCTCTGCTACCTATTTAGTTGGAGCCCTGGGTCAGTCTATGTATAGTCTTTCAGTAGTGGTTTAGTCCCTGGAAGCTCTGGTTGGTTGGCATTGTTGTTCTTATGGGGTTGCATGCTCCTTCACCTCTTTTAACACTTCCTCTAATTCCCCCTAAGGGGTTCCTATTCTCAGTTCGGTGGTTTGCTGCAGCATTGACATCTGTATGGGACATGTTTTGGATGTGTCTCTCAGGAGAGATCCATATCTGGTCCCTTTCAGCATGTATTTTTTAGCTTCATCAAACTTACCTAGTTTCGGTGGCTGTATATATATGGGCCACATGTGGGTCAGGCTCTGAATAGTCATTCCTTGAGTCGCTGCTCTGAACTTTGCTTCCATATCCCCTCCTATGGATATGTTTCCCCCTTTTAAGAAGGAGTAGGAGCATATGCATTTTGGTCATCCTTCTTCTTGAGCTTCCTGTGGTCTGTGGCTTGCATCTTTGGTAATTAGAGTTTTTTGGCTAATATCCACTTATCAATGAGTGTATACCAAGTGTGTTTTTCTATGATTGTGTAACCTCACTCAGGATGATGTTTTCTAGGTGATTCCATTTGCCTATGAATTTCATGAAGTCATTGTTTTTGATAACTGAATAGTACTCCATTGTGTAGATGTACCACATATTTTGAATCCATTCTTCCGTTGAAGGGCATCTGGGTTCTTTCCAGCTTTGGGCTATTATCAATAAGGCTGCTATGAACATAGTGGAGCATGTGTCTTTGTTGTATGTTGGCGCATCCTTTGGGTATATGCCCAAGAGAGGTATAGCTGGGTCCTCATGTAGTGAAATGTCCAATTTTCTGAGGAACCTCCAGACTGATTTCCAGAGTGGTTGTACCAGTTTGCAATCCCAGGAACAATGGAGGAGTGTTCCTCTTTCTCCACATTCTCGTCAGCATCTGCTGTCACATGCGTTTTTTTGTTTTTTGTTTTTTTTTTTTATCTCAGCCATTCTGCCTGGTGTGAGGTGGGATCTCAGGGATGTTTTGATTTATATTTCCATGATGACTAAGGATGTTGAACATTTCTTTACATGCTTTTTGGGCATTCGATAATCCTCTGTTGAGAATATTTTGTTTAGCCCTGTACCCCATTTCTTAATAGGCTTATTTGGCTCTCTGGAGTCTAAATTCTTGAGTTCTTTGTAGATGTTGGATATTAGCCCTCTGTCAGATGTAAGATTGGTAAAGATCTTTTTCCAATCTGTTGGTTGCCGTTTTGTTCTAATGACAGTGTCTTTTGCTTTTCAACAACTTTGTAGTTTTATGAGTTTCCATTTGTCAATTCTTGATCTTAGAGCATAATCCATTGGTGTTTTCTTCAGGAAATTTACCCCAGTGCCCATGTGTTTGAGACTCTTCCCCGCTTTTTTTTCTATTAGTTTGAGTGTATCTGGTTTGATGAAGAGGTCCTTGATCCACTTGGACTTAAGCTTTGTACAGGGTGATAGGAATGGATTGATTTGCATTCTTCTACATGCTGACCTCCAGTTGAACCAGCACCATTTGTTGAAAATGCTATCTTTCTTCCATTGGATGGTTTTAGCTCCTTTGTCAAAGATCAAATGACTATAGGTGTGTGGGTCCATTTCTGTATCTTCAATTATGTTCCACTGATCTATCCACCTGTTTCTGTGCCAATGCCATACAGTTTTTATGACTATTGCTCTGTAATACTGTTTGAAGTCAGGGATGGTGATTCCCCCAGAAGTTCTTTTATTGTTGAGTATAGTTTTCGCTACCCTGGGTTTTTCGTTATTCCAAATGAATTGGCAAATTGCTTTTTCAATATCTATAAAGAATTGAGTAGGAATTTTGATGGGGATTGCATTGAATCTGTAGATTGCTTTTGGCAAAATGGCCATCTTTACTATATTAATCCTGCCATTCCATGATCATGGAAGATCTTTCCATCTTCTGAGATCTTCCTCAATTTCTTTCTTCAGAGACTTGAAGTTCTTGTCATACAGATCTTTCACATGCTTGTTTTGAATCACACCGAGGTATTTTTATATTATTTTTGACTATTGTGAAGAGTGTCATTTCCCTAATTTCTTTCTCAGCCTGTTTATCCTTTGAGTAGAGGAAGGCTACTCACTTGTTTGAGTTAATTTTATACCCTGACACTTTGCTGAAGTTGTTTATCAGGTTAAGTAGTTCTCTGGTGAAACTTTTGGGGTCACTTAAGTATACTATCATATCCTCTGCAAGTAGTGATATTTTGATTTCGTCCCTTCCAATTTGTATCTCTTTGACCTCCTTTCACCATCTGATTGCTCTGGCTAGGACTTCGAGTACTATATTGAATAAGTAGGGAGAGAATGGGCAGCCTTGTCTAGTCTCTGACTTTAGTGAGAATGCTTCAAGTTTCTCTCCATTTAGTTTGATGCTAGTTACTGGTTTGCTGTATATTGCTTTTACTCTATTTAGATATGGGTCTTGTATTCCTGATCTTTCCAGGACTTTTATCATGAAGGGGTATTGAAGTAAACTTATTATCTCTCACTTCTGTGGAGAAGTTTCCTATCTTTAAAAGATATTATAAAGATATTGAGACTCTCTTGGTTTATTAGCACTGTACTTGATACTGATAGACTGAACAACATCAGGAAAATGAATGAACAGTGATGTGCGTGGTAACAGACAGGGTCATCTGGGAATAGGAGTTTCACTTGAGAAAATTCTTCCTCCATATTGCAAGTAAGCAACTCTGTGGGGGCATAATCATAATCAGTGACTGATGTAGAAGAGTTCAGCCAATTGTGGATGCTGTTATTCCAGCGAGGGAGTCCTCTGATGTACCAAAAAGAAACGTGAGCAAGCCATGTGAGAATGTCAGGAAGAGATGCTCCTCCATGGCTTCTGCTTCTAGTCCTGTCTCTAGGTTCTTGCGTTTAGTTTCTGCCCTCACTTTCTTTAATGATGGCAGTACCTAATCCAAATAAACATTTTGCCTTCGATTGCTTTTAGTTGTGACATTTACCACAGCAATATAAAGCAAACTAGAACAACAAATGAGAAATACATTATTAGTTTTGATCATAAAAAGCACTATTCCTAATTATTTGAAGTGGTCATGGTGATTAATTGTTTGGACTTTGTTTGTTGGTTTTGTTTTGGTTCTTGTTTTTTTTTAATTCAATATACAACATAAAATACAGTATACAATAAGGTTCAATTGCCTTATCATTTCAATTGCTTTATTGTTTCAATTGCATTCGTTTGCCCCAAGATTTCAACTTTTTTGCTTTGTCCTCACAAATCCTAGACCCAAGTAAAATGACTTACCCTGCCCTAACCACTCCTGTTCCTTGCAAACATGTTCTTTTCTGCTTTTCTCTCTGAAAACTTTTTTGACAATCATTTTAGTGTTGTCTTCCCTGTGAGACAATTGGATGACTTAGCAATCTATTTCGAATTTTTGGCTTTCCATTTCTAAGAGAAATTGAATATTACTGAAACCCTTACCACACAAACAATTGACTGTAATGTTAAGTCCTCACCACCTACCTCATGGGAGTATTCTATCGTGCATGATTTCACATCATGCTTCCAGCATGTTCACGTCTTACATTCCTGCATTTCTCCATACACTTACTTATTCTTTCTTATTTCTTCCTTCAGAGTTCATGGCATTAATTCATATTTTACTTAAAACATTGATGTTGTTCGGCAAGAAATTGTCATCTTTTTTATTTAATCATGATGTCTTCTGAATCTGAAACTATCTCCCTGCCCTCTTCGTTACTATAAAGAACACAGTTGCAGGAAACTTCACAATTTAGACCCTATTTCTTCTTCATTTTTCAAATCTTTTTATACTAAGAACCA
The DNA here is from genome assembly GCF_011064425.1 of Rattus rattus. Classification (NCBI taxonomy): domain Eukaryota; kingdom Metazoa; phylum Chordata; class Mammalia; order Rodentia; family Muridae; genus Rattus; species Rattus rattus. The sequence goes on along the minus strand of NC_046157.1, from coordinate 94,285,548 downwards.
TGTATCTTAAACCTCAAAATTAGCAGAGGGTAGATCAGTGGTAGATACTTATCTAACACATGCCAAACTCTGGATTTGATCATCAGCAATGCTCCCCAAGAAACAATAATAATAATTTCATGCTGTATTACAACCCACACAATATTGTATTTTTATGCACACACATAGATCTCCATCTCTACTTCTCAGTCCAGCTAGGCTTCTAATATTGCATGAAACATTTTTTTTCTGAAAAAAAAATCCCTGATGTAAATTCATTCTAGTTTATCAGAGAATTCAGTTTGACAAATACAAATGCTCTGTCTCTGTTGAACTATTATGCATCCAGCACCTTTAATATAATGACAAACTTGATAATAATCAGCTATGCTTCTTTTTCATCCTCTGGTGCTCACATTCCTTGTTTGTACCTCTCTATCATGACACTTTCAGATTTCTCTACCAAATATCTTAAACTAAGAATAATAAAAACAAAAGGAGTTTATGGGACTGGGAATCCAACATCAGGACACTGGCACGTTTGGTGTTTGCTAATTACCATTTTCTTTAAAGATGAATTATCTCCTCTCTGTAACATAGCAACCTAATAAAGACATGCTCGCTCCCTGAGGACTTTGGATAGAGCCTGCATAAGCTAAATATCTTACAAAGTACACCCTTTGCTAATGCAAAAGCTTTCCGGCCATAGTTTTGCTGTCCAGAGATGATTCTTAATCTTTGTTTTGACTCTTTTTTTTCCTTTGCAGACCTGTAATTATCATCAAATTTGAACTGGACATTACTTTTCAAATTTGTATGCTATTGTCCTTTCTAATCTGGTTTCATTTGTTCTATAATTTTGCTGTATGGATACAATTTGTAACCCTATATTTTCTGTCTTGAACTTTGTAGGCTTAAATACTTGGTTGCTAATGTTCATTTGTCAACCTTCACAAGTACACAGAAGACTTCCACCTTATTACTAGACCTTACAGATAAACTCTCAATTTTATCATCTCAGAGTTTATCTTAGGAGATGGGAATTTTCTGTAATAGGAGAAAATCCGCCAGGATCATTCTCTTAAAATATATTCAAAGCTGCCCCTTTCTGTTCTCAGTTTTCCTTGTTGATTCTCTAAAGTAAGTCTTGTGTGTCCTCTACACTTTCAACACACATATTATAGATTTACTAGATCCAATTTCACTTATTCAGTGTATTGTCTAAGTGAAATTCAGAAATAATTCGTCATCTCAGTCACTTGACTATAACAATACAAAAGTCTTTCAAAGAAACTATCATGGTATTTAATCATAACTGTATGGACTGTTATGGGCCCTGCCTATGTATACAACTTTATCTTACAGAACCCATTGACTTCTATCTTCCATTGGTTTGAGTCATAGGACCTTCTGTCTCCTCCTCACTGCATCAGGTTGGATACAGCATGGAAATCTTTATAATCACAGGAGGTTTTATGTGGAAAACAGTTATAAAGGCTGGCAGGATATCAAAAGAAGGGTCCCAGCATGTGCTTAACATGTGTACAGGATTACCTTGCTGCTTCACATACAGAGGAGGGCATGATGCCAAGACAGAAAAGAAGATTATTAACTCACATCTCTCTTTCACCTTTGGTAAAACCACTAATACCATCATGAAGACCACCTACGCAATGACCCCATTTAATCTTATTTACCTTATAGATGCTTTATCTGTAAATGTCATTACTGTAAATTTGAAGATTGTTTCTAACATATGAGTTTTTAATTGTCATGTTTAAAAGTACTATAATTCACCAGAATTAATTATTTCCTTTTAATGGGTTCTGAATTGCTCAGGAATGAAGATGAAAATTACAGTACTCACATTTCCCAAACTCAGATAAGAATATGGTAACGAAACTTCTGCAATTCCTGAGCATTCTGGGTATGATGACAGACAGGGAGATTATCAATGACTCCTTTTATCAAAGCAGACATAGGGTTCCACATGGATAATCAAGTTAACAATCACATTAACTGTGATTTCAGAGGTTGCCACATTAAATCTATGACATTGGATTTTATACAAGAAAAATAAATGAAACAGTGCCACATCTAAATAAGAAAATAGAAAAGCCTGAGGTGAGTAACCATGCTGTCACTAAAGGCCCTCTAGACCTCTCTAATGACAACACCTGAAGTGATTGGATTTTATCACACATGTAGCACAGAATATTAGTGATTCTGGAAATGTTTTGATGGCTCCTAGGGCAATGTCATCTACAAAATTCTATTGAAATGGCCAGGATAAATGTTTGACACCTGAGCCTGACAGTAAGGAGCAAAATGACAGTGTAACAGAGTGGGAATTGGAGAGGTCTGAGAAATAAGGAGGTTCTAAGAACTCAGAAAAGACAAAGACAGGTCATCTTAGAAAGTCAGTCAATCTCTCTCTCTCTCTCTCTCTCTCTCTGTGTGTGTGTGTGTGTGTGTGTGTGTGTGTGTGTGTTTTCTGGTTTTGTTTGTGTTCTCTTCAATAGCAGATGGGATTTGGGTGAAGCTGAAAAATCCACCTTAAACACTCATAGACAAACAGAAAGAGAGAAAGAGAGACATACATACAGACAGAGAGACAAACAGACAGAGAAAAAACTGTCCATGAAATAAAGCAAAATAAAAATATCAGGATATAAAACAAGAATATAATTTTGAGAATAAAACAAAATTCAGACCTTCCTTTCAGAAGAAACTGTCATTTTTCAATAATGCATCCACAATGCCAAATGGAATAGGAAAGAGGAAAGTTCTGTCCTCTAGACATCTGAGAACCATAAGATTGAGCACCTCCCCACACAGTGTGAATCTACGAGAAGGATGCTATTGAGGACTTGAGGGTATGTACACTAACCAGAAAGAAATGCATGCAAATGTCAGCTAGCATGCTGTTGACTTTATCACAAACAAATACATGGAGGGAAAAGATTCTTGCTAAAATAATAGATACATGAGCTCAGCATATGAAGTAGTGAGAACTTTTATTTTCCGAAAACTATAAGAAAAGAATCAGAAACAAGCAAATAAGCAAACAAACAAGCAAATCAGGAAGGTCCATGACTACAGCTTAACTGTCAAGGACACATACCAAATAGGAACATAAAAGCCTATGGACTGTCAGAAGAAAGCCTAATAGGTGAAAATGTCTCAGTATCTAAGAAATGAATTAAAAATAAAATAGCATATGTAAAAATTAGATATAAGCGCAAGGAAAGTGGATAAGATCTTAGTAGATAAGTTCTTATGCAGAATAGAAAGTTAAAAGAAAATGAAGGCTATAATAAATGCTCTTATTCTGTATGTTCAGGTAAACATATAGTTACATATTTTTAAAATCATGGAATAATGTAAGAATTATAAGAATGCCTTAGGAGAAAATAAAAAGCAAGGCATAGAAACATAATAAATAGTGAGAGTTTTATTCTTAGATTGTTTTGGAAAATTTAAAGGGACATAACATGACAGAACGTTATTTTATTCTTAAGATAGCCCAGGATGAGCCAGAGACAAACACTCCTTCTGCTTTGTACCTGTACCTGGAGAAGAGCTTCTGCTGTGGATCCCAGCCCACTCGCCCAGCATGCCAGTTGTGGCTCAACCACCCAGAGGTTCTGATTCATCCAAGATAAGAGGATTACAGGCTCACAGGAGGCACAGGCTCCAGTCAAAGATAGTCTAGTTAACAGCAGAGATAACCAGATGATGAAAGCAAAGAGCTAGAAAATAAGCAACAGAAACCAGTACAACTTGGCAATATCAGAACCCAGTTCTCCCACTACAGAAAACCCTGAACACCACCAAAAAATTATTAAGCAAGATTTGGATCTCAATTCTCATCTCATGAAGATGATAGAGTACTTTAAAGAGGACATAAATAACTCCCTTAAAGAAATACAGGAGAACCAAGGGAAACAAGTAGAAGCCCTTAAAGAGGAAACACATATATTTCATAAAGAAATACAGGAAAACACAATCAAACAGGAGAAGGAATTGAACAAAACCATACAGGATGTAAAAATAGAAACATACAAAGGGAGACAATCGTGGAAATGGAAAACCTAGAAAAGGGAGAAGATGCAAACATCACCAACAGAATACAAGAAATAGAAGGGAATCTCAGGTATAGAAGATACTATAGAAGACATGGACACAACAGTGAAGGAAAAAAATGCTCCTAACTCAAAACATTCAAGAAATCCAGGATACAATGAAAAAGTCAAAACCTGAGAATAATAGGAATAGAAGAGAGTGAAGATTCCCAACTCAAAGGGCCAGCAAACATATTCAACAAAACTATAGAAGAAAATTCCCTAACTTAAAAAAATGATGCCCTCTTAGCACAGCTTTCATTGTGTCCCATAAGTTTGGATATGTTGTACCTTCATTTTCATTAAATTCTAAGAAGTCTTTAATTTCTTTATTTCTTCCTTGACCAGGTTATCATTGAGTAGAGCATTGTTCAACTTCCATGTATATGTGGGCGTTCTTCCCTTATTGTTATTGAAGACCAGCTTTAGCCTGTGGTGGTCTCATAGGACGCATGGGATTATTTTTATCTTTCTGTATCTGTTGAGGCCTGTTTTATGACCAATTATATGGTCAATTTTGGACAAAGTACCATGAGGTGGTGAGAAGAAGGTATATCCTTTTGTTTTAGGATAGAATGTTCTATAAATATCTGTTAAGTCCATTTGGTTCATGACTTATCTTAGTCTATGTCTCTGTTTAATTTCTGCTTCCATGATCTGTCTATTGATGAGAGTGGGGTGTTGAAATCTCCTACTATTATTGTGTGAGGTGCAATGTGTACTTTGAGCTTTAGTAAGCTTTCTTTTATGTATGTAGGTGCCCTTGTATTTGGAGCATATATATTTAGGATTGAGAGTTCATCTTGGTGGATTTTTCCTTTGATGAATATGAAATGTCCTTCCTTATATTTTTGATGACTTTTAGCTGAAAATTGATTTTATTTGATATTAGAATGGCTACTTCAGCTTGCTTCTTCAGACCATTTGCTTGGCAAGTTGTTTTCCAGCCTTTCACTCTGAGGTAGTGTCTGTCTTTGTCTCTGAGGTGTGTTTCCTGTAGGCAGCAGAATGCAGGGTCTTCATTGTGTATCCAGTTTGTTAATCTATGTCTTATGGGAGACAGTGAAAGCAATGCTAAGAGGAAACTCATAGCTCTGAGTGCCTCCATAAATAAAGTGGAGAGATCATAAAATAGCTGCTTAACAGCACATTGGAATAGAAAAAAAGAAGCAAATACACCCCAGAGGAGTAAATGGCAGAAAATAACCAAACTCGGGGCTGAAATCAACCAAGTAGAAACAAAGAGAACTAAGCAAAGAAACCACAAAACTAGGAGATGATTTTTGAGAAAATCAACAAGATAGATAAACTCTTGGCCAAACTAACTAGAAGGCACATAAGCAGTAACCAAATAAACAAAATCAGAAATGAAAAGGGAGACATAACAGAAATTGAGGAAATTAAAAAATAATCAGATCCTCCTACAAAAGTCTATATTCAATAAAACTGGAAAATCTAGATGAAATGGATGATTTTCTAGAGATAACAGGGACCAAATTAAATCGGGATCAGATAAACCATCAAAACAGCCCTATAATCCCTAAGGAAATAGAAGCAGTCATTAGAAAGTCTCCGTACCAAAGAAAATGCCAACGTCAGATGGTTTTAGTGCAGAATTGTATCGGAGCTTCAAAGAAGATCTAATACCAATACTTGTCAAACCATTTCACAAATTGAAACAGAAGAAACACCACCCAATTCTTTCTATGAAGCCACAATTATACTGATACCTAAACCAAAAGAAGAACCAACAAAAAAGAGAACTTCAGACCAATATCCTTTATGAATATGCAAAATACTCAATAAAATTCTCACAAATGGAATTCAAGAACATGTTGAAATGATCTTTCACCATAATCAAGTAGGCTTCATACCAGGAATGCAGGGATGGTTCAATATATGTAAATCCATCAATTTAATCCACTATATACCCAAAATCAACAACAAAACATCCCACATAATCATCTCCTTAGACACTGAAAAAGTCTTCGACAAAATGAAACACCCAATCATGATAAAAGTATTAGAGAGATCATAAATTCAAGATGCATACCAAAACATAATAAAAGCAATATAGAGCAAACCAATAGTCAAGATGAAATGAAACATGGAGAAACTCAAAGATAACCCATGAAAATCAGGAACAATACAAAGCTGCCCACTATTTCCCTACCTATTCAATATAGTACTTAAAGTTCTAGCCAGGGCAATTAGACAACAAAATGAGATCAAAGGGATACAAATTGAGAACAAGGTAGTCAAGATATCCCTATTTGCAGATGATATGGTAGCATACATAATCAATTCCAGAAATTTTACCAGAGAGCTGATAAACAACTTCAGCAAAGTGGTTGGATGTAAAACTAACTCTAACAAATCAATACCCTTTCTCTACTCAAAGAATAAATGAGAGGAGAAAGAAATTCAGGAAACAACACCCTTCACAATAGTCACACATAATATACATTACCTTGGTGTAACTCTAACCAAGCAAGTGAAAGATCTGTATGACAAGAACTTCAAGTCCCTGAAGAAAGAAATTGAAGAAGATCTCAGAAGATGAAAAGATTTCCAATGCTCATATATTAGCAGGATTAATATAGTAAAAATGGCCATCTTACCAAAAGCAATCAACAGATTCAATGCACTCCCAATCAAAATTCCAACTCAATTCTTCATAGAGATAAAAAGAGCAATTCTCAAGTTCATTTGGAATAACAAAGAACTCAGGATAGCAAAAACTATTCTAAACATTAAAAGTTCTAGGGGAAAAATCATTGCTGACCTCATTTTGTACTATAAAGCAATAGTGATAAAAACTGAATGTTACTGGTAAAGAGACCAGTAGGTAGATCAATAGAATAGAAATGAGACTCAAAAGATGATCCCACAAACCTACAGTCACCTGATCTAAAATTGTCCAGTGGAAAAAAGATACCATTTTCAACATATGGTACTGGTTCAACTGGTGGTCTGCATATAGAAGAATGTAAATAGATTCATTTTTTTCTTTTATTGCATTTTTTAATTTACATTTTAAATGTTATCCCTTTTCCTGGTTTTTCCTCCAGAAACCCATTATCCCATCTCCCCGTGCTTCTATGAGAGTGTGCTCTCACCAACCCACCCACTCAATCTCACCTCCGCACCCTGTGTGCCCCTACACTAGGGCATTGAGCCTTGACAAGACCTAGGGTCCTCTCCTCCCATTGATGCCCTACAAGGCCATCCTCTGCTACTTATGAAGCTGGAGCAATGGGTCTCTCCATGTGTATTCTTTGGTTGGTGGTTTAGTCCCTGGGAACTCTGAGGTGTCTGGTTGGTTGATATTTTCTTTTTATGGGGTTGCAAACCCTTCAGCTCCTTCAGTCCTTTCTCTAACTCCTCCATTGAAGACCATGTTCTCAGTTCAGTGGTTGGCTGTGAGCATTTCCCTCTGTATTTGTCAAGCTCTGCCAGAGCCTCTCAGGAGAAAGCTATATCAGGATCCTGTCAAAATGAACTTCTTGGCATCAGCAATATTGTCTGGGTTTGGTGTCTCTATATAGAATGGATCCTCCAGGTGGGCATTCTCTGGATGAACTTTCCTTCACTCTTTGTTCCACATATTGTCTCCTCATTTGCTCATTATCTCCCTGCACAAAACCCAAGTCTCAGTGGATCAAGGACCTCCACATAAAACCAAACATGCTGAATCGAATTGAAAGGAAAGTGGGAGAAGCCTAGAATACATGGGCACAGGAGAAATTTTCCTGAACAGAACACCAATGGCTTATGATCAAAGATCAAAAACCGACAAATGGGACCTCATAAAATTGAAAAGGACATTATCAATAGGACAAAACAGAAACCAATAGATTTGGAAAAGATCTTTACCAACCCTACATCAGATAGAGGGCTAATATCCAAAATATACCAAGAATTTAAGATGTTAGGCTTCAGAGAACTAAAATTAAAAACGGGCTCTAGAGCTAAATAGAAAATTCTCAACTAAGGAGTCTCACATGGCTAGAAGCACTTAAAGAAATCTTCAACATCCTTAGTCATCAGGGAAATGCAAATCAAAGCAACCCTGAGATTCCACCTCACAATTGTCAGAAGACAAAGATCAAAAATTCAGGTGACAGCAAATGCTGGAAAGGATGTAGAGAAAGAGAAATATCCCTTCATTGCTGGTTGAATTGCAAGCTGGTTCAACCACTCCAGAAATCAGTCTAGCAGTTCCTCAGCAAACTGGAAATAGTTCTCCCTGAAGAACCAGCTATACCACCACTGGGCATATACCCAAAAGATGCTCCAACACATAACAAGGACCTAGGATACAACCCACACACTTCACTATGTTTAAAGCAACCTTATTTATAATAACCTGAAACTGGAAACAATCCAGATGTCCCTCTACAGAAGAATGGATACAGAAAATATGGTACATTTACCCAATGGACTACTAATCAGCTATTAAAAACAATGACTTCATGAAATTTGCAGGCAAGTGGATGGAGCTAGAGAATATCATCCTGAGTGAGGTAATCCAGACACAAAAGAGTGCCCATGGTATGTACTCATTGATGAGTGGATATTAATATAAAAACTCACAATGCCTAGGATACAACCCACAGACTATATGGAGCTTAGGAGGAATGAAGACCAGGGTGTGGATGCTTCAGTCCTGCTTGAGAGGAACAGGATAATACTCAGAGGTGAATGTAGGGGGGGGTCCTAGGAGGACAGAGAAGTGGAAGGAAATAAAGGGGGTAGTATCAGGTACTGGGTGGAGGGAACAGTGGAGAGGTACAGTAGATCGGGAAATAGAATTAAAAATATGTAGCAGGGGGTGAGAAAATGGGGATATCCACTGGAGTTTTCCCAGATGTCACGGAAACTAGAGCTGCCAGGATCCAAATGGGTGACTCTAACAGAGAAGTGGAGATAGAACCTGTGGAGACCACCTCCATTAGATAGGCATGGCCCCTGGTCGAGGGATGGGACTACACATCCAACTCAAAGTTTTTAGTCAGAAATGTTCCTGTCTGAAGTTAGAACAGGGACAAACATTGGAGCAGAGCCTGAAAGGAGAGCCATCTGCAGACACCAATCCGGGCACTTGCAACACAGCAACACTGTTGGTGTTGCCAAGAGGCACTTGCTCAGAGGAAACTGGTGTGGCTGCTCCTTGGGAGGTTCAGACAGCAACTGACCAATGCAGATGAGGATGCTTGGAGCCAACCTGACTGAGCTCAGGGACACTTGTGGAGGATCTGATGGAAGAACTGGAGGAGTTGAGGGGGATTACAACCCCATAGGAAGAACAAGATCAGTTGTCCAGACCACCCAGTGCTCCCAGGGACTAGACCACCAACCAAGGAGTGTACAGGGAGGGAATACATGGCTCCAGATACATATATAGCAGAGGATAGCCTTGTCTGACATCAATGGAAGGGGAGGACCTTGGTCCTGTGGAAGATTGATGTCCCAGCATAGGTATATGCTGGATGACTTGGGTGGAGAGGGTAGGCAGGTGGGAGCGCATGGTCATACAGGCAAAGGGGAGGAAGGAGAGGGAGGTTGAGGGACGGGTGGCTTGTGGAGGGGTAACCAGGAAGTAGGATATCATTTGAGATATCAACAAATAGAATTATTAAAAAAAAAAAGACAACCTCGGATATTGACTAAGCAAATTCCTATAAACGACTGCATTCTTTATGTGTTTCTCTCTCTCTCTCTCTCTCTCTCTCTCTCTCTCTCTCTCTCTCTCTCTGTGTGTGTGTGTGTGTGTGTGTGTGTGTGTGTGTGTGTGTGTGTGTGTGTGTCAGGGGGGGGTGGGGGTGTAGCAGGGTCTCACAGTGTTGCCCAGGCTTGGGCTAGACTTCTTTCCTTCCTGACTTAGCATCCTCAGTTTGGGGCTTAAGCATTTATCTATCAGACAATAAAAAGTAACTTCTAAGGACTTTTAGGGGTTAGTAGACTTTCACGGAAGAGTAACATCTTATTTCAGACACACAAGATGACCTATCTGCAGGTTATCCCCAGAGTTATTTCACAAATTGAACCTCCTGTTATGCTAAAGAACTATTTTACAGCTCTCTCAGCTTTGACAAAACAAGTGGCTCTGATGTAATGGGTTCAGTTGTAAGGAACCCAGGGAAAATGTCACCCAAAGTTTTAGTTTGAATTAACCTCTGACCCTCTCTCAAGCTAGGGATGTTTGAATTCTAACAACTGTGTGAGTTTGGAAATGATCATCCACAGACTTTTGCAAAGAAGACCTCAGTGGTGGCCTACATTTTACTTGTAATATGGCAGGAGGTCCAAAGTATGTGTCTCTAATAACTAAAACGAGGTCCATGTATATTTTTGTGATAAATGAAAAGGTTAATGTCTCCTTTTAAATGGAAGGAATTATTTACTTGATACACAGCTAGTGTTATCTTTAATAAACTTTTGGTTCCTAATAAAGAATTTGGTAAACTTAGCTTGCTAAATGTTAACTCTGACATGTCAGAAATCAGATGCAGATTCTATACTATTTAAATATAATTATTATTATATTGATAAAATGACTGCCCAAGGAGCAGGGCTATCCGCTGAGAGGTTAATTGTCTCAATATGCATTCCTTGCAGATTTGTGGAGCATGTAATATCTCTCAGTATGGAGCCATTCCTAATTTTAGCCTCTTGAATACAAGAATCCAGAATGAGTTGACTGATGTCTCATCAGTCTGAAAAGTCAGAGGACAAGATAAGAAGTTAAATGGGAAGCATCTCTAGCAGATGATCTGGTGCCCAGGGTGAGACAGTAAAACAACCCAGGATTTTAATTCAGTAACTTTTCCTTGTTAGAAGGATTACAACTATAATCCATATGTATCATTTTTTTTCATATTCAGATTCGGGAATTGTTAGGGTTTAATGTTAGGACTAATGTTGGGGTTTAAATCTCTGCCCCTGCCTGGGCAGAACATACCAAGCCAACAAGTTTCCACGTGGAGAGGTTTCATGAGAGAAGAGGAGAGGAGAGGAAATGTCGCCCATGAGCACAAGGAGGGGAGGGGTGGGGGTAGAGAGAAGGGACGGTGAAGAGGGGAAGGTCAGGAAAGAGAAGAGAACAAAGAGAAAGAGGAGGGAGTAAGCAGCCCATTATTTAGGGTCAGGCACAGCTGGCTGTTGCCAGGCAACTGTGGGGCGGAGCATACCTGGCTGTTCCCAGGTAGCTGCGTGGGGTGGAGCTTAGACAGAATAACAACAGTGATTCCCACAGATCTACCTTCCACAAATACCAGTAGGTCTTTGAAAATGATGGGGATGGAAATGTAAAGTCTATCTATTACATTATTCATGACAGTTGCATTGGCTATGATTTTAAAATAAGGTTTTATGGTAACTCAAACATTGAAAAAATAGGCTGGTTCGATGTATATGGTAAAAATGTTTCAAAATATTAAGTTTAAGTGTGCCAAAAATACAAACATGTTTGTTTTCCCAATGAGTTTCATCTATATTTTTACTAAAAAATTATAAAGTTATATTTTTTGCTAGTTAACATGAGAGAAATTCATTGCCTTGTGTTTGCCTGGGGACACAGTGTCAGCAGGGTTTCTCTAAAGAGAATCTTGTATTGACTGATTTATGGACTTTTTTATGGCTCTCTCTCTCTCTCTCTCTCTCTCTCTCTCTCTCTCTCTCTCTCTCTCTCTCTCTCTGTGTGTGTGTCTGTGTGTGTGTGTGTGTGTGCCTGCTTCTGACTCCTCCTTACCAGTTCATTCACTGTCTCCCTGTATAATCTTTTAAAGATTCTGCCTCTCTCAATACTCCAAAATCTCAGGTACTAGGAATCAGGATTCTAATACCTGAAATTTGGCAGGATCATAATCTAGTACATGTCACTCCAAAGGGATTTACTGTTCTATGATAAAAGAATTTAGAATGATAGAGCACGCAGCTAGTGATTCCATTACCCTGGGGCCAGCCTCTGATGTTAATTTAAGTGACTGAAGTGACCTTCTTGACATGACTTTGGAGATTTTAAACCAATTTCTCTGAACTCAGCAATGGTTGATTTTTAATATTCTGGAAAGCAGTTCTAGGAAACCTTAGTTGTCCTGCATTGTAATCAAAAGAGCACAGAGTATGTAAGACATATTATAATACCCTGACATCTAGGCTCCATTTTCTAAATTTAGAAAGCACCAAAAGTTCTGGTGGCAGTAATGTGGTCACAGATGTGAAATTATATCATTTCAGTACCACATAAATATGTGATTTGTTCTTTCTGATGAATGCTCAGTTCTGATGAACGCAGCTGCTTAGCTTTGTAATTCCATGGGCTGAATGCCTGATAGAATCATGGAGAAAAGCAAAGAAGATTTGACTAAATGGATAGCGTGAAAAACGAAATCTCTAAAAATATTTCATTACATTTACATTATTTCCTTTTGGATTTGAATTCCTAACCCAAAAAGAATCTCCTTTTTAAAGAGGATGAATAAAGTTGTCTAGTATGTTTAGGAACCAACAAATGTCTGATTACTGTTAATCAACTATACACAGTACATAGAAATTAAACTCTAAATCACAAATGGTTTAGTTGAATTTTGCCATCCACTTTGAAACTTGAAGGCAATGTGAGTGTGACAATTTTTCTTTAATATACAAACTCCCTCTTGCTGAGTAACGATATAATGAAGATAGAAAAATATCTTCTTTATTTACCATCTTCTGGTAAAATCACAAATTCTCCTTGAACAGCATCACTTTCTTCTAAATCTTTTGTTTTATCTTTATTAACTTGAGTATTTCTTATTTACATTTCAATTGTTATTCCCTTTCCTGGTTTCCGGGCAAACATCTCCCGGAAACATTCTCCCCTCCCTTCCTTATATGTGTTCCCCTCCCCACCCTCCCCCCATTGCCACCCTCCCCCTGACAGTCTAGTTCACTGGGGGTTCAGTCTTAGCAGGACCCAGGGATTCCCCTTCCACTGGTGCTCTTACTAGGATATTCATTGCTATGTATGCAGATGGAGTCCAGGGTCAGTACATGTATAGTCTTTGGGTAGTGGCTTTGTCCCTGGAAGCTCTGGTTGCTTGGCATTGTTGTACATATGGGGCCTCGAGCTCCTTTAAGCTCTTCCCGTTCTTTCTCTGATTCCTTCAACGGGGGTCCCGTGCTCAGTTCAGTGGTTTGCTGCTGGCATTCGCCTCTGTATTTGCTGTATTCTGGCTGTATCTCTCAGGAGAGATCTACATCCGGCTCCTGTCAGCCTGCACTTCTTTGCTTCATCCATCTTATCTAATTGGGTGGCTGTATATATATGGGGCACATGTGGGGCAGGCTCTGAATGAGTGTTCTTTCTGCCTCTGTTCTAAGCTTTGCCTCCCTATTCCCTGCCAAGGGTATTCCTGTTCCCCTTTTAAGGAAGGAGTGAAGGAAGGAGTGAAACATTCACATTTTGGTCAACCTTCTTGAATTTCATATGTTCTGTGCATCTAGGGTAATTCAAGCATTTGGGCTAATAGCCACTTATCAATGAGTGCATACCTTTTGTGTTTTTCTGTGATTGGGATACCTCACTCAGGATGATATTTTCCAGTTCAACCCATTTGCCTATGAATTTCATAGTCATTGTTTTTGATAGCTGAGTAATATTCCATTGTGTAGATGTACCACATTTTCTGTATCCATTCCTCTGTTGAAGGGCATCTGGGTTTTTTCCAGCTTCTGGCTATTATAAATAAGGCTGCGATGAACATAGTGGAGCACGTGTCTTTTTTATATGTTGGGGCATCTTTTGAGTATATGCCCAAGAGAGCTATAGCTGGGTCCTCGGGTAGTTCAATGTCCAATTTTCTGAGGAACCTCAAGACTGATTTCCAGAATGGTTGTAGTGGTCTGCAATTCCACCAACAATGGAGGAGTGTTCCTCTTTCTCCACATCCTCGCCAGCATTTGCTGTTACCTGAGTTTTTCATCTTAGCCATTCTCATTAGTGTGAGGTGAAATCTCAGGGTTGTTTTGATTTGCCTTTCCCTTATGACTAAAGATGTTGAATATTTCTTTAAGTGTTTCTCAGCCATTCAGGATTCCTCAACTGTGAATTCTTTGTTTAGCTCTGAACTCCATTTTTAATAGGGTTATTTGTCTCGTTGCGATCTAACTTCTTGAGTTCTTTGTATATTTTGGATTTAAGCCCTCTATCTGTTGTAGGATTGGTAAAGATCTTTTCCCAATCTGTTGGTTGCCGTTTTGTCCTAACCACAGTGTCCTTTGCCTTACAGAAGCTTTGCAGTTTTTTGAGATCCCATTTGTCGATTCTTTATCTCAGAGCATAAGCCATTGGAGTTTTATTCAGGAAATGTTCTCCAATGCCCATGTATTCGAGATGCTTCCTCACTTTTTTTTCTAATAGTTTGAGTGTATCTGGTTTGATGTGGAGGTCCTTGATCCAATTGGACTTAAGCTTTGTACAGGGTGATAAGGATGGATCAATCTGCATTCTTCTACATGTTGACCTCCAGTTGAACCAGCACCATTTGCTGAAAATGCTATCTTTTTTCCACTGGATGGTTTTGGCTCCTTTGTCAAAAATCAAGTGACCATAGGTGTGTGGGTTCATTTCTGGGTCTTCAATTCTATTCCACTTGTCTATCTGTCTGTCTCTGTACCCATACCTTGCAGTTTTTATCACTATTGCTCTGTAATATTGCTTGAGTTCAGGGATAGTGATTCCCCCAGAAGTACTTTTATTGTTGAGGATAGTATTAGCTATCCTGGTTTTTTTGTTATTCCACATGAATTTGCAAATTGTTCTGTCTAACTCTTTGAAGAATTGGATTGGTATTTTGATGGGGATTGCATTGACTCTGTAGATCGCTTTCGGTAAAATGGCCATTTTTACTATATTAATCCTGCCAATCCATGAGCATGGTAGATCTTTCCATCTTCTGAGGTCTTCTTCAATTTCTTTCTTCAGAGGCTTGAAGTTCTTATCATACAAATCTTTCACTTTCTTGGTTAAAGTCACACCGAGGTATTTTATTTTATTTGGACCTATTATGAAGGGTGTCGTTTCCCTAATTACTTTCTCGG